>NW_028318326.1:5747500-6105000 GCF_062004578.1 Staurois parvus | reverse complement strand
ATACGGTACATAAATGAAATTTACATTTTTTTTTTCCCATAAATTGAGCTTTCTTTTGGTGGTATTTGATTGCCCGTGCGTTTTTTATTTTTTTGCGCTATAAAAAAAAGTCTGACAATTTTGAGAAAAAAAAACAATATTTTGGACTTTTTGCTATAAAACATGTCCAGTAAAAAAAATTTAAAAATCAAATTTAGTCATACATTTTTGCAAAAATGTATTCTGCGACATGTCTTTGCTTAAAAAAAATCCCAATACATGTAAATTCATTGGTTTACGTGAAAATTATAGTGTCTACAAATGGCGGGAAAGATACTGGGATTTTTTTTTTAAATTATACTAATAATGGCGGCGATCAGCGACTTATGGCGGTGATCAGCGATTTATGACAGTGATCAGCGACTTATGGCGGGACTGCGGGACTGAGGCGGACATTTTGACACTGGGGGGGGGACCGACTTGGGGTCACTGACATCCCCAGTGACACCAATACAGTGATCAGTGCAAAAAAAAAAAACACTGACACTGTACTAATGGCACTGGGGAGGAAGGGGTTAACTTTTATTAGTTAATGAAACGGTTAACTGTGTGAGGGGAGTGTTTTACTAATGGGTGGGGTGTGTACTTCACAGGAACAGCTGATCCTGAGAGATAAAGTCTTCTCTCAGGTTCAGCGTGCTCTAAACTGACAGATAGCAGAGCTGCAATGTAAGCAATGCAGCCATGCTATCTGTCAGTGATTACTTGTAATCGCCGGCACCCGGCGGGAAATGATCCACCGGGAGCCGGTGATGGACACCCGCTGCCACGATCGGCGGGACGGGTAGGGCGGGAATGCACCCCCTACCTGTTTTGCACAGCTACGTTAAAAGATGGCGCTGTGCATACAGGTCCCGCCCTGCCGCAGTAAAAACACTGCGGCGGGTCGGCACGCGATTAAATGAAAGTTGTTAATTCTGGTATTGTACAAGAAAAATGTTTGTGCTTGTTCCTTCGTATATTTTCACATGAACTGTTGTGATCAGCTCTTAAAAGCTGTGTACTAACAATCAGATTATCAGACGTTCGCTCCGAAAGCAGTATCTTTCCTCGTATTTTCTTATTGTGTGTACTAGGAACTAATACAACTTGAATTAGACATTTTGGATCCTATACATGCTACACTATGGAGTTATTTATGTTTTAATGCCAGTCTGAGCTGAGGAGCAATAGAGGTGATTTGGGAGCCAGAGGAATAGAGGAGAGGAGTGGGAGACTATGTGTATAAATCCTATATAATGATAATAATCCTTCTTATACTATACAAACAATCACTGACTGAGAGGGAAAATTGTGTTGTCCTGCCAACTATCCTCATCTGAGGAAAGCGTTTCATGACTCACTTAGGTAAAAGGCTCCATTAACACGTAGGAGTCTTGTATCACAAGCAGAATCGCCGTAATTTTGCACATGATCCCAAAACATTCTAGAAAACTGACAAATAACACCACACTTATTCAGGTGACATTCATTTTCAAATTTTGCCGCAACTGTCATGCAATAGTTTGCTCTGCAATCACAATAAATCTCATCACATGAAGCTTGTCACCCAAATAGGAACAGGAGCTTCCTTTGGGGTGACAACCTTCGCACAAAGCAGTTTGCGTGATTGCAGCATGATTTATCACGCAACAACAGCGGCAGAATTGCACCGCATTTTAGGTGCCATTGAAAATGAATGGCACCTGAACAAGCATGGTGCTATTTGCCATTTTTGTACAGCAGTTTGGGGAACGTGGGTGGAATTGAGGCGATTCTGTCTACGATACAAAACACCTAAATGTGAATGGAGCCTCAGGGGTCATGGAAATCTGGTGAGCCTTTCATCTATTTATATCACACAAAGCTGGAAATACAGTTTTGGAGTCATGAAGTTGAACACAGATTTTTTAGAGATTGTATTTTCGCAGATGACAGTTTTGTGTATTTGTTTTTGATGGGAATTAATATTGCACTTTACATTTTTGGCACTTTATAACAACGTTGGTATATAAATCATTTTGTTGATTTACAAACACTGGGGGGGGGGGGTGTTAGCTTCCAGCAGCTGGGTGTAAAGATTGTCTTGTTTTCTTTTATATGAGTAATTAACTTTTATTTATTTATATATTCTTAATAACAATCGAAAACCTACCCTGAATCTGCTATAACACTAAAACAAAAATCTGTAATTGCATGCTTGTGAAAATAGAGACTTTTTTTTCACTGGTTTCTAACTGTCCTTGTTAAGACTCTAAGTTGTTGCTATACAAATGTAATCTGTGACTACATGTAAAAAGGTGAGACTTTTTTGGCAATGATAAGCATTTAGTGCAAGCAAGAACACCTACATTTCCCTGCCTTATGTGAGCTTTCCCTAACGGCTCCATATCTGTTACAATACACAATGAAAAAAGGCTCTTGGGAACCCGGATTTTAAATGGAGGGGGCTGGTACATTGGAAAACCCCATGATTGGCTCTTCGAAGGTCATAAACAGCAGGATTATTAATGGTTGTCATGGTGGCAAACAATAGCAATAGTTCTCCATATTCTTCAACTGCGAACAGCTAGAATTCCAGTTGAACTCATTGTTGACCCATACCTAATATTCGTCCCTAGGTTGGAGTACCATTGAATTAACCCTTTACATAATTTCTATAAGGCTACAACATTAGAGGAGCTTTTAACTTAATTCTAACTGAATTGTATTAAATTCCATTTATTGAAAGATTCTACCCAAGTTGTCTTCTCACTTGATCACATATGCAAATTTGAGTGTTCAGAGGAATCAGTTTTTCTCTTTCAACCCTGTGCTTAGATTCTGTGCTCAGCTTTAGTTTCCTGTTACATATTCACATTTTATAGAATCCTGATGTTGTAGACAGTAATAGGTTGTTTTCCTTCAATGATATACTACCTATGTAGATCAGAAGTCATTTCTATTAGTAACACCAATCTTAATAAATTTGTTCAAGTAGGCTTTTGGTTTTCTCTGTGCACACGTGTGTACTTCACTTTTTTTAAAACCACAATTAACACTGCTTAACAGCTATTAAAGAGAATAATTACCAGCTGCTGCCTAACATACTTTCCACTGAAATCCTAATACTACCTTTTTTAAAAGCAGTAAACTGTTGTCCATTAGCTCCAGGTGTGATAGTTTAATGGTGTATTGTTGAATAAAGGCAATTTATTTTATTTATTTTTCCAACCAATATAGCATTGACATATTACATGTTGCTTTACAGAGGACATGGAAGCATGCACATCTGACAGCTCCTGAAGGATCCAATAGTCTAATGTCCCCACCATAGTGACAAAAGCATTCTCAATCACAGGCCAACTTGGTTAGAAGCCAACTTATGGAAACCTGTGTTGGAAGAAAAGCAGGGGTTAATACTGATGGTCATCTACTGACAATCCGTGTTGCTGGACTATTACACTGATCCTCTGGCTTTCATTAATACTCACTTGAACTGAACTGAAGACTGAGACTGCCAAGCTGTAGCGTTTTCAAAAGAAAGACAACTATGAAAGCCTATATATTTCTCTCATTCTTAGTTTCTTTTAACTTGCCAGTAAAAAATGCCCAAGGAAATTATACAGAGAACATAGGATACCTGGTGGGAATCAAACCCAAGGCCCCCAGTTCAACAAGGGAAGAGTGCTAACAACCTAGGATCCATGGCATCTAACATTGCACCAGCAGTAACTAGCACACATAAGGAGTACTGCAGTTTGTGCGTGTTTATGAAAGCAAAAAATATCTCAGGGTCTCAGGGGTAACCTCTTATGAACAGTATGATATTGTTCTGCATAAATGAAAGTGTGTGTTGAGAATGTTTCATTTCACCAAAATATGTTGAATTTAATGCATTTAATTATTACATGTAAAAATATGTTTTATCCCCCCCATCCTTAAAAATAGGTTACAATGTAACTAAACTGATGTAGCAACCATAAACAATATGTTTCAATAGAAGATGTAAGACGATGGGATTAGTAAATGCTAAATGGAAAATTAGGAGACCTGGGACATGCAATAGAGATAATTTTACATCTTACCCAGTGCCTAGAATCATATGTCTTGTCAAATTACATTCTCAGGGGTTTGTGAATTATGGGAGTAACCTACAACCTGTGCTCGTATAATATATTAGAATGTCACAGTTTAGATGTGCTATGAGATGCTAATACATTGTGCTAGCTGACAAATGGATGAATAAGGCTAAGAATTAGTGAATATCAGAGTTGCTTTCCAGTGCATTACTGTATATATGTGTGTGCATGATGTATGTGCATTAGTCCAATAAGGGCCAATTCTTATACTTTATATATATATATATATATATATATATATATATATATATATATATATATATATACATACAGTATACACCCCTCACTGAAGAAATGACACTTTGCTACAATGTAAAGTTGTGAGTGTACAGCTTGTATAACAGTGTAAATTTGCTGTCCCCTCAAAATAACTCAACACTCTGCCATTAATGTCTAAACCGCTGGCACCAAAAGTGAGTACACTCCTAAGTGAAAATTTCCAAATTGGGCCCAATTAGACATTTTTCCTTCCCGGTGTCATTTGACTCATTAGTGTTACAAGGTATCAGATGTGAATGGGGAGCAGGTGTGTTAAATTTGGTGTTATCGCTCTCGCTCTCTCATACTGGTCACTGGAAGTTCAACATGGCACCTCATGGCAAAGAGCTCTCTGAGGATCTGAAAAAAAGAATTGTTGCTCTACATAAAGATGGCCTAGGCTATAAGAGGATTGCTAAGACCCTGAAACTGAGCTGCAGCACAGTGGCCAAGACCATACAAAGGTTTAACAGGACAGATTCCACTCAGAACAGGACTCACAATGGTCAATCAAAGAAGTTGAGCGCATGTGCTCAGCATCATATCCAGAGGTTGTCTTTGAGAAATAGACATTTGAGTGCTGCCAGCATTGCTGCAGAGGTTGAAGGGATGGGGGGTCAGCCTGTTAGTGCTCAGACCATATGCCGCACACTGCATCAAATTGGTCTGCATGGCTGTCGTCCCAGAAGGAAGCCTCTTCTAAAGATGATGTACAAGAAAGCCCACAAACAAAAAAGCTGAAGACAAGCAAACTAAGGACATGGATTACTGGAACTATGTCCTGTGGTCTGACGAGACCAAGATAAACGTATTTGGTTCAGATGGTGTCAAGCGTGTGTGGCGGCAACCAGGTGAGGATTACAAAGTTAAGTGTGTCTTGCCTACTGTCAAGCATGGTGGTGGAAGTGTCATGGTCTGGGGCTGCATGAGTGCTGCCGGTACTGGGGAGCTACAGTTCATTGAGGGAACCATTAATGCCAACATGTACTATGACATACTGAAGCAGAGCATGATCCCCTCCCTTCAGAGACTGAGCCACAGGGCAGTATTCCAACATGATAACGACCCCAAATACACCTCCAAGATGACCACTGCCTTGCTAATGAAGCTGAGGGTGAAGGCGATGGACTGGCCAAGCATGTCTCCAGACCTAAACCCTATTGAGCATCTGTGGGGCATCCTCAAATGGAAGGTGGAGGAGTGCAAGGTCTCTAACATTCACCAGCTCCGTGATGTTGTCATGGAGGAGTGGAAGAGGACTCCAGTGGCAACCTGTGAAGCTCTGGTGAACTCCATGCCCAAGAGTGATAGGAATCAGTCAACATATCTCCTTACAAAGAGGGTTAAGGCAGTGCTGGAAAATAATGGTGGCCACACAAAATATTGACACTTTGGGCCCAATTTGGACATTTTCACTTAGTGGTGTACTCACTTTTGTTGCCAGCGGTTTAGACATTAAGGGCTGTGTGCTGAGTTATTTTGAGGGGACAGCAAATATACACTGTTATACAAGCTGTACACTCACTACTTTACATTGTAGCAAAGTATCATTTCTTCAGTGTTGTCACATGAAAAGATATAATAAAATATTTACAGAACTGTGAGGGGTATACTCACTTCTCTGAGATACTGTATATATATATATATATATATATATATATACTGCTCAAAAAAATTAAAGAAACACTTTTTAATCAGAGTAGTAAGTTAAGTATCAGAGGGGGTTGTTAATCAGTTTCAGCTGCTTTTTCGTTAATTAAATTAACAACAGGTGCACTAGATGGGTAACAATGAGACACCCCCAAAACAGGTATGGTTTTACAGTTTACAGGTGGAGGCCACTGAAATTTTGTTTCCATACTCATCTTTTCTGACTGTTTTGCACTAGTTTTGCATTTGGCTAGGGTCAGTGTCACTACCGGTAGCATGAGGCGATACCTGGACCTTACAGAGGTTGCACAGGCAGTCCAACTCCTCCAGGAAGGCACATCAATACATGCCATTTTCAGAAGGCTTGCTGTGTCTCCCAGCACAGTCTCAGAAGAATGGAGGAGATTCCAGTAGACAGACAGTTAGGAGAGCTGGACAGGGCCGTAGAAGGTCCTTAACCCATCAGCAGGACTGGTATCTGCTCCTTTGTGCAAGAAGGAACAGAATGAGCACTGCCAGAGCCCTACAAAATTACCTCCAGCAGGCCACTGATGTGAATGTTTCTGACCAAACAATCAGAAACAGACTTCATGAGGGTGGCCTGAGGGTCCAAAGTCCTCTAGTGGGCCCTGTGCTCACTGCCCGGAACCATAGAGCCCGATTGGCATTCTCCATTTAAAACCAGATATGGCAGGTCCGCCACTGGCACCCTGTGCTTTTCACAGTTGAGAACAGGTTCACCCTGAAGACATGTGATAGACGTGAAAGGGTCTGGAGAAGCCGTGGAAAATGTTATGCTGCCTGTACCACCGTTGAGCACAACCGTGTTGGTGGTGGGTCAGTGATGGTCTTGGGAGGCATATCCATGGAGGGATGCACAGAACTCTACAGACTAGACCAGCCTTTCTCAACCTTTTCAAAGCAGAGGAACCCTTGACATAACTTTCTGGTCTCAGGGAACCCCTGCTAAAAATGACTATATCTACAATTCATGATACATTAGTGTGATAGTCAGAGGTAAGAATGCTCCTTACACTTGTGGCAATTGGGAACAATTACCCCCTTACATATTGGTAAAAAGATCAATGGTGTCAGAGAGAAGCAAACATTGCTGATTGCTCAAGGTACCCCTAGCAACCTCTGGAGGAAGCCTAGGGTTCAACCAAACCCTGGTTGAGAAACTCTGGGCTAGACAATGTCACCATAAAATCCTTGGACCCATTGTCAGACCCTACACTAGTGCAGTGGGTGCTGGGTTCCTCCTGGTGCACGACAATGCCAATAGAACACCTCTGGGATATCATGTTTCGGTCCATCCGATGCCTCCAGGTTGCACCTCAGACTGTACAGGAGTTCACTGATGTCCTGGTCCAGATCTGGGAGGAAATACTCTAGGACACCATCCGTCGTCTCATTAGGAACATGCCTGGATGTTGTTAGGCATGCATACAAGCACATGGGGGTCATACAAACTACTGAGTACCATTTTGAGTTGCTGCAATGAAATTTCACCAAAATGGACTAGCCTGCTGCATCATTTTTTCACTTTGATTTTCGGGGTGCCTTTGAATTCAGTCCTCTGTAGGTTGATTTTCATTTCCATCAAACGATGGGGCATCCTTACATACCTAATACATTACCCAGTCCATATCAGTATAGATATCCAGCATGATATTTTTACCCATTGAGATCTGATGTGCTTTCAAAGTGTTCCTTTAGTTTTTTTGAGCAATGTACATATATTATTATTATTATATTATTACACAGTATTTATATAGCGCCAACAGTTCGCTCAGCGCTGTAAATTACAATGGGAGACAATACATGAGACAGTACAATAACAATACAATGCGATACACGAGGGGTACGAGGGCCCTGCTCCTTGTAGCTTACAATCTAGGAGGGAGGGGATAGTGGTACGGGAGGAAAAGCTGTGGGGGATGGAGTGGTAGGAAGAGTGGAGGAGATCGGCAATTAGCAGAGGGCGGGGTAGGCTTCCCTGAAGAGGTGGGTTTTCAGGGTGTGCCTAAAGGAGAGGAGAGTAGGTGACAGTCTGATGGATTGGGGTAGGGAGTTCCAGAGGATGGGTGATGCCCTGGAGAAGTCCTGGAGGCAGGCATGGGAGGAGGAGACAATGGCTCCTGCTGCTGTCTCTAAACATATGAAGAGTGAGAGAGTCACTGCTCTCAGGCACAGTGCTGGTTGGAAATCAGGCTTAGGTAAGTAAAAGTGGGGGGCTTGACTCAGAAGGTTTGCAGAGAATGCATTAAGGTAAAAAATCTTCAGCCTTTAGAACTACTTTAAATGTCTACTTTGGTTATACCATGGAGCTTCAAAGCCAGGTAAACTTTGATTGCTCACAAGCTCACAAGCCCATATAGACATACAGGAGCAAGACATGTTTCTAATGCATGAGTTTTTCCAAAATGATCATAAATGTCAGAAAATGTGGATTTAAACAGTAAAGGGGTAAAAAAAGATCTACCCTTTTCTCAAAAAGGATTATGAATAAAGAAAGAATGGATTGTGATTGTGGTAGTACCTACCTAAATAATATTGTTATTAATGTCTCTTTTATGAAAGTATTGTTTTAGGCTCTGTAGCTCGTTTAAATAAGGGCACATTTCCCATAAAGAACATTCCTACTAATATTATTTAAAACTAATTTTAAATTTACATATTTCAAAAAGCAGTGGAACATTACAGCTTATGAAATATATTTGCATATAACTTTTTGACTAAATTTTCATGCATTAATGACCTGCAAGTGCCCAGAAACTTGAATGGGTAGCAGCTGCTAACATTAAAATAACTGTTAGAGTTAAAATAAAAGCTAATTAGAATAAATTTAGTCTATTACAGTAATAATCCACTTAGATCAGGATATTGACTGGCCATAAATGCCCTTGGCAGGATTTCAACTCATCCAGGTGGTTATTAATATTAACATCCTGTACTTTTTACAAGCTTTATTGTCTAGGCAGAGTGTAACAGAAAGAACAATCGGTATTAGTCGACTTCTATTAGCTTTTATTGGCAAGGAGAACAAGTAGTTGGTGACTTTACCTGCTAAATATACACAGTGAGCCTCATGCATTAAAAAGTCTGGAAGAAAAGTTCTTGTTGCCCATAGCAATCAGTCAGATTTGCCTTGTAGGTTTTCAATACTGTGTTTAAAACATAAAAGGGAGAAAAGAAACTTTTTTTTGTTTTCTAATTGTAATTTTTATTAAACTTTTGCCAAAGTACGATAAAGAGAAAGCAGTACAATAACATACAAAAGATCATTTCACATATCATGAAGTGTAACAACAGGGAAATAAAAGATTAAACAATATTTTTAAAGTCTTTGCCAATCTCAAAGTTTGACTTTTGACAATGAAAGAAGAAGGTACTGGTTTGGTAAGACCATGATGATGACATGAGGTACAAACCTCCTGTGGTATTTATGAACAGCTAAAAAAGCAGGAGACAAAATAAAGATACAAACATTTATTAAAACACAAGAACATCTTAGCAGGAGCTAGGGTATCCTCAGAGACCCTGGTTCCCAACTTTTATTTACACTATGTATTTCCCATAACAGAAAAAAGAGACAATACAATTAGTTGAGCACCTATGGATTCAAAGTATAGGGTGTTGGGCCTGCAATGAGATCAAGTCTTAATGAATAATCATGAAGAGGTGGTATTATAGTAGAACAAGCCAATGAAAGAATACTCCCATGGGGCTCATATGTTATTGAGGGTTTCCAAGCAGTCCCTTGTGTACAATATGCGTTTTTTTTTAAATATTACTCATGTTGGCTTTTTTTCTGTAATTTTTATGACAGATCTGCCTGAGGAAGCGAGCATGTCCTGCAAAACCAGTCACAGGTGGCTACCTAAGATCTTTGTCCGATGTGACTGTCAGTTTCTGGCATATTACATGATTTTTCTGGTTTTAATGATATCTCAATGTTTGTTGTCATGCATTTTGAGCATTTTGTACAATAAAATGTAAACTTTTTTTGGTACCCTGAAAATCTAGTTCAGTGTCATTTCAATACAGGATGTGGTACCAGTAAAACTGGTGGACAGATTGAGACTGTATTGTATTAGTCTCCCTCCCTATGTCTAGGTTTATTGTATGGTGGAGAGACGTGTGTGTGATGGAACTTTGGTTGACCTCCTCTTGGGGGAATAAGTCTCCTAGCTGACGTTAAGATGTGGGATTTTCGTTTTTGGAATTTCCAGAGATGCCGTGAAAGGCAACCCTAGGAGATAATGAAGAAGGTGTAGTGGCAGAAAGATGTATAGGATTTGTTCAAAGATTTAATGAACAGCCACCCAAAAAGGTTGTAGCCAAGGACAGCGCCAATTAATATGGGCTAATGTACCTCTGGCCCACTCAATCTTCAGCATGACTCTGGCACCATCCGACTGTAAGAGTGCAGAACACCAGAAGTTTTATACTAGAACATTACCACCTTGTAAATATTTTCTTTATGGGTAACACATCAAGAAGTTTTAGCTTCTATTTCCCATATTTTGTTCCAGCACCGTAAGGGGATGGAATGGTTAAGAGCTAAGCCCTATTTTCTCATATATACTTTAGAGGACAATCTTCTGTAAAAGAGGTAACCTCCATAAGCATCTTATACTGTATATAGAAGAAATTAAATGGGGTTGGTAGGTCCATGGATACAAAGACACTCGAAGCCCATGTTTGATCCAGAGCTAAGGCAGGCTTCAAAGTTGAGAAAAAAAATGTAGAAATTGGAGATAAGAGTAAAAATCCCTTATGGGAATGCCTTTTTTTCTGGTCTGGAGCTGTTGACAAAAAATGTTTATTATATGTTACTGGTCGCACACTTTCAGTCATATGGTCCAACACATACAACCATGTTTAGTTGCGAAATGATTCGTCAAGCTGAAACAACACATGGCATGTCCTAAAGGCAACATATCAATCTATATCAGGGGTGGCTCCCGGCCAAAATGAATGCGGCTCTTTGCCTCTTATCATATTTTGTATACTGTGGCTCTTTGCCAAGTTTCATCTTTCTTTGGGGAGGTGGGGAGCGGGTACCTGAATTTGACAGGTACCCGCTCTTACGTCTTTGTTCTTTGATCTTACCTGTTCCTCTATTCAGCGGCGCGCTGTCTTCCGGCTTCTGTAGTGTGGGCACTGGGCATGACAGCCGGGTGCCAAGTGCGCATGCGCAAGAAGCGGTGCTTTTTGTGAATGGTAAGGCGGTACCTGGGACACATGACAGATCCCAGAAGCCGCCGGACCAATCACAAAGCGCAAGTGCTTCTCGCTCATGTGCACTGGGCACCCGGCTGTCATGCCGAGCGCCATTACAGAATCCGGGAAGACAGCACGCGGCTGGATCGAGGAACAGGTAAGATCAAACAAAAACTCTGCGGAAGTAAGAGCGGGTACCTGTCAAATTCAGGTACCCGCTCCCCACCTCCCCAAAGGTCAGCAGTCATCTGTACTGTCCGCAGTCTCTGGTCATCCCTGTGCTGTCCGCAGTCTCTGGTCATCCCTGTGCTGTCCGCAGTCTCTGGTCATCCCTGTGCTGTCCGCAGTCTCTGGTCATCCCTGTGCTGTCCGCAGTCTCTGGTCATCTCCTGTACTGTGTCTGCAGTCCATTAGTTCAGAATTTTTTTTTTCCTGTTTTCTGCCTCTAAAACCTAGGTGTATCTGGAATTCTATTGGTGGGATCTGGTTACTTGAGTTCCAGGATCTGCACAAATGTTGTGGCCATTGTGAGGGAGCTCACTTTCCCTTCTGGAAGTTTTCCCTCTGGCCAGGGATCCCTCACCAAACTAAATAATACCCCACTCCCTAGTTAATTGCTACAGCAATTTAAAAAAAATCTAATAGCCCCAAACACTTGCTTGAATCTGTCATCCTGTGAGACAATGGGTTTGAGTCTTCAATCTTCTGTACTGCAGAATGGGAGGGTCCTTCTTCTGATGCCTACATTGCTGCCTTAATGACATGAACACTTCCCACTGACTGTCTATGAACAGGCCCCTCCTATGCTTCTGTAGACTGCAGCAGCATGATGGCCTCACTACAAGCAGACCGGTGAATGGTGGGGCTGGTCTGTAGCACTAGATCACCAGTCCCCACATTTGGAAGTGGCACCATGCAGAGTCATGCAATGGAGGTCTAAGGCTAGTAAAAAATGATCTATCTATATATATATATATATATATATATATATATATATATAATTTTAATATTGTTAATGTATGGGAGTGGGAATGAGTCAGGGGAATAAAGGGGGTCAGAATTTGCCCAGAGATGAGCTTTAATGACATCAGGTCAGATCTTGCTGTTGAAGTATCCAAAACAGATAAGAAGCTAGCCCATCGTGCTCCTTCTATATCAAAAAAATAACTTTTGGATGGCCAGACCCTTTCAAATGTATGTGTTAAAAACAAAGAGCACATGAAAATGATGACCTGTGAAAATTAAGTGCTCCCACACATAATTTTTGATGGGAACAATTAAAATTTCAGTCTTTAGTAAATCAATTTCTTTGTAACGAACTGTCTGGGTCAGATGGTGTACGTTGCTGTCAGCAACCATTATGTTTTTGCTTTCCTAAAATTAAGTGATCCTGTTAGCCAATCGTAGAGTTTTTTTTTTCTTTTACTAGAAAGTTCCTTTGTTTTAGAGAAGAGGGGTGAGGCAATGGGATAATACAGACAAATTACCTGTGTGCTTCTCTTCATAGTTATATAGGTAATCTGGTTGAAAAAGACACAAGTCCATCCAGCTCAACCAGAAGAACTCTAAAGGATATAATGTGGACTTTCTAGGCACATACACTTAACACCATTATCTGATAAAAATATCTATTTATTAACAAAACCTTTAAAAACACACATTTGATCATATAAAAAAAACTATATGCATTTTATAAGTGGAATGGCAATGTATTCCCCCAAAATATTTAGTTGAGGTTCTTGATGTTATACTGTCTTGTAAATCGTCACATGGTATGACTCCTCCAACTATAGGGGTTTCCACCTTGAACAACAGTGCCCTACATGTTTTGTGACTAGAATCACTTCCTCAGGGGCTTGTAATGCATTAAATTACAGAAATATATATGCACAGTAGTCAGGGCGATGACTGGGACACCACTGGCATGGGGGCTGATCCCTCCCCAAAAGTGAATGTGGGGGCACACAGACAACAGTGAATTACCAAATGGTCACATAAAGCTGTCAGGCCTTACTCAATGCTCTCAAACCTTCCACGTTAGAAAAAATATAGTAAGGAGACAACATTTCCATTCATCTTTAAATAGGTGTATATTCCAATGGTCAGTCCTATAACTATGTCTCTCAAAGTATCCAATCGCCTGTCCTTATGTACCCCTTCTCACTAATGACCAGAAAACAACTGCTGTTAGCCAAGGGACTGATCACCAGGTTCACCACTTCACCAGGTAGGTAATTGGTTGTTTAATATAGCCATTTCAACATCCAGAGTACTGTCGGTTACTTGCTTACTTTCTCATAAAAAGACATTAGATTTGTTTGACAACTTACATCTTTCATGAATCCATGCTGGCTATTGCTTAAAATTTTTTTTTTTCATAGCAAAAACTCCTCTATGTGGTCTTTTATTTGACTCTCCAATATCTTACCGTCTATAGAAGTTAAACTAACATGTCTGTAGTTACTTGGTAAAGACTTTAAGCCCTTTTTAAATATAGGCACTACGTTGGCCTCCAGTGGTACTATGCCAGTCATTAATGAGTCCCTAAAAGTTAGAAACAATGGCTTTCAAATGACAAAGCTCAATTCTTTTAAGACACATGGGTGTATGTCATCTGGTCCAGGTGACTTACTCACCTTCATTCTGTCTAAATATTTCTGGACTATATCAATTTTGGGCTATAGTGTTTCATTTGGGGTTATGTCAATATCATCCACTTTATGGACATGAGCTCCCCCATTTTCCTTTGTATACACAGAGCTGAAGAAGGTATTTAATAAAGTTGACTTCTCTTTGTCCGCAGTCACCCACTCCGGATTATTTGTAAAGGGCCTACAAGTTCAGATCTAACCTTTTTATTACTAATATACTTGAAAAATTTGGGGGGGGGGGTTGTCCTATTCTCTTTTACAATCTGTATTTCATTTTGAATTTTTGTAGCCTTGCTTTCCTTTTGACATATTCTGTTATATTTCTTGTAACCTTTTTAACGGGTTTGTTGTGCCTTCATTTTTATATATTTTTCAAAGCTCTTTTCCTGTTATTTATAGCTTCTTTTTAACTTTGGCTGTGAGATACATAGGTTTTATTTTCAGCCTTTTAAACGTATCACCCATGGGAATATTTTTTGCAGCGTGTTTGCATACAGTCTTTTTTAAGAATTCCCATTTATGTTCTGTGTTCATCAATGCCAATATTCCCTCCCAGTCCATGTCTTGGAAGCAGCCCTCAGCCTTGGAAAATGTGCTCTCTTAAAGTTAAGTGTTTTTTTCTTTCCAGTATGTGTGTGTTGTTTACAGCTAACAATAAATTAAATCATGATATGGTCACTTCAACCCAGATGTTCTTCTATATGAATATTAGTATTAAGCTCTGCACGATTCGATTAATCAAATTAAAGGAGTTCCATATCAGGTGTGGGATATTTGAGGCTAGAAATCAGACACACATAAAGGCATCATTCCCTTGCTGGCTGAAGCACTGCAGAATCTTCTTTGCCAGTGCGGAATTTTCTAAACCATGGAAAAAGGTGAGTAGTTTCTCCCTCTCTAACAAAGTGCAAGTGCGTTATGGGCCTAAGGCTAATTCCCCCTTAGCTATCCTGTCAGGACCGCTAAAATGTGCAAAGAAAAAACATCACCTGTTAGTATGTGTTGCTCCTTTGTTGGTTAAATAGCTGGAGTATCCCTCACTTAGGTTAAGTTCTCTTTTATGGGCTCGATTGCGCTGCTCTTGCAAGACTGCCATTGATTCTGAATGGCACCCCCTGCATCTCAGCCTGCAGCGCATTTGTGGGAAACAAAGGGAAACCGCATGGTCAAAAAGACCATGCGATTTCCCTGTGGCCATGTTTTTAAAAAGGTGTATGCACCTGTGGGAAACACAACTCAGCAACCCATTCAAATGAATGGGCTACTGTGCCAGAGCAAACATGGGCCACACAACTCGCAATAGTGTGAACCGAGCCTTATTGACAAAATGCTGCAGAATGTAAGTTGGCAACAGTACTGCTCACCTAATGCAACATATCTCAACTAAATGAGGCCACCCCACAATGGAGTGTAATGTCATGCAGGTTTTCAGGGGTTAAAACTGATGGTGAGGAGGCAACATAATGCCTCCTCCCCACCTGACAAATGCCATCTGAAGAGTGATCCACTGTGGATCACTTTTCAGAGAGCTAATGCTAATGTAAACAAGCCATAAGAGAGGATTTTCCTAATTTTGTAGATAATTTATTTTTACTTCTTACTGTGTTTACAGGATGGGAAGTGAATGAAAATCTCCCCGTGGGACACAGTTAAAAAACCTGACAAGCGTTCTAACTACTTCTACGTTATTGAAAAAAAAACACAAAATAAAAATGCCAAACGTTGGCTTTAGATACACTTTAAACTGGCATGTGGCTACCTGATATAGATACTTTTCAGGTATTACCACTAGCAGCCTTGATAAATTATTTCTTGACATTTGAAAGAATATGTAGATGTACTGTACACATGAAGTGGAGATAGAGATACACATGAATTGAAAGACTGTTTTATATATTTGTCTTCAGTTCTCATTCAAGTAAAATCATATAATTATGCTGGGAGGGGTGAACAGACTTGCATTTTGTAAACGCTGTATGAGAAATGAAAATACTAATTTCACAGAAATCATTACCGTTAACACAGGAAGAATGTATTTCTAGCACTGCCACTATATGTAGTTTGCTTTAATGAATACGATAAACAAGAGGAACAAATTGAGCAAGTATGTAATATCATTGTGAATATTTATGGAAGTTTAAGAGATTCCTGACTGTATTAAATAGGTCATGGGCTCTGTTGTAAATACGACGAGAAAATTTGTATAAACTGCTGTTTGGTGGACTAATACAACATCAATCTCTGAAACTATCTGCCAGTATGGCTTCTATTTAAACTGCCTTCATTTCCATAATTTACAGTTTCATTTTCTCCACTTAGAATATAGGCAGAGTGTGATACGCCAAGATAAATGATGCCATTTGCTGCATTATCTTTTTGGGAATGGAAGTAAAGAAAAAAAAAGCAAATCTCACTAAATGACAATCAAGGTAAAACCACAACTCATAATAAATAAGATCATTTGAAGCTGAAATAGGATTTCTATCAAATACTCTGTGAGTTTGATTTTATAATTAGTCAAGCTTGAATAGTTTTAATTGCCGCCAAGATAAAGTTTTCCTGAAAAGTGACCATAGTAATACAATGTTTTTATTTAATTTATATTCAATTTCTACAGAGTGTAACACATAAAGTATACTAAAAAAGGTAGTAAGAAGCCAGCAGTCATTGCATTTAAAGGCATTACAGGCAAAAATGAGTGTTTTCCCATTGAAAATGATTTCTATTTTTTTTCTTTAAAATAACGCACGAGTCATACTTACCTATGTGCAATGGTTTTGCATAGTGAAGCCCCTATCCTCTTCTTCTCAGTTCCCCTGCCAGCCTTCCTCCCCCCTGCCGAGTACTGCCATAGGAAGCCACTTGCTATAGGGGCACCCGTGCAGGCTCACTTCTGAGCCTTGTTCTGTGTGTCCATTGACACAAAGAGCCGGTTCCATCCCATCCCCGCTCCCTCCTCACTGTCTGTGATTGACAGCATAAGGAGCCAATGGCTGCATGACATTTGGCAGACAGTACTACCAATAAATGTGAGCCATTAAATTAATGGGGTTGCACTGGAACCACCCTGAGACCGTCTACAATGCACACAGTTGTGACACAGTCAGGGGCGGACAACTAATGGGGCCCCTGGGCAATAGGGGATCATAGGGCCCCTGTGTCCTTGCCCAAACTCAAAAACGCCTATGAAAAAGGTACCAGGGGCGTCTCATGGGGTCCCCTACTGACCCCGGCCCTCGAGCAGTGCCCGAGTTTCCAAATGGTCAGTCCATCCCTGGACACAGTTATGGTTTGGACTTTGTTGGGTTAAAACAGATGGTGAAGAAGCAAAATATCATCTCCCATCTGTCTGTCAACTACCAGGGGCAGTAAATACGGGCAGTTGAGCTGCATTTTTACCACCTTCAACTGGCCAGTAAAACAAAGAAATGCAGATGCTCCAGGCTGTACATATGCAAAGCAAAGCATCACGGTAAAGGTTTAAATACCCTGTTACTTTTGCAGGCAGTACCACCCATGAATGTGACCCATTAAAGTAATGGAGCTGCACCGGTACCACCCTGAGACCATCTGCAATGCACACAGTTGTGGTTCAGACTTTGTAGGGTTAAAACAAATGGTAAAGAAGCAACATATCATCTCCCATCTGCCTGTCAACCACCAGGGGCAGTAACTACAGGCAGTTGAGCTGCAGTTTTACCACCCTCAACTGGCCATTAAAGCAAAGAAATGCAGCCAATCCAGGCTGTACATATGCAAAGCATCACGGTAAAGATTAAATGCCCTGTTACATTTGCAGGCAGTACCACCCATAAATATGACCAATTAAAATAAGGAACCGCCCTGCAACCATCTGCAATGCACGCAGTTGTGGTTCAGACTTTGTAGGGTTAAAACAGATGGTGAAGAAGCAACATATCATCTCTCATCTCTCTGTCAACCACCGTCTGAAAAGTAATTCACTGCGGATTGCTTTTAAGAGGGGCAAGAAGGCCTGAGAAAGACACTTGAGAACAAGCCCTAATTGTTATTATGGGCACAGGGGATGGTAGCTGGCTGTCATATTGATGGAAATGCCCTACTCTGATATATATTTGGCACAGGGTGTAGGAGACAAACAGCAACTCAAAACAGTTTTACAGACTTTTGTGCCCACTTATTTTTACATACTGAAGTCCTTTGCTGGGCATACATGTATCAATATCAGTTAATAGGGCGGTTCATTTAACAAAGTTGTTATTTTATTGAAAAGAAACAATCAGCCTTAGTATAAGGGGCCGTAAAAAAGACCAGTCCCCAGGCACAAGGAGAGACTGTAGCAGTGACTGGTCTTCATTGCTGAGAACCTCTTCACTACAGCCCAAGCCTGCCAGCTCTAAGGCTGTGTTCTGCCTACACTCCCAATAATTATTATTTTTACTGGAGTTTAGTTTTAAAACTATGAGTAAAACCAAAAATGACACATACAATGTCATCTGTCACTAACATTACCACAGCAGTTTTTGTTTTATTACCTGTTGGCCCTGCCAGAAAGTCTCATTTTTCAACTTACTTTACCAAATCAAGTTGTCTCAGATGCAACAGAGGAATGAGACAAAACATCTAATGCTGACAGGGGTGCTTACAATGATCAGCTTTTATTCTTATAGTTAAAACCTTTATCTCAAAAGGAAAAACAACTTTTGCTGTAACTGCTTAAAAAAGTGCTGGTTGGAGTTAAACATTAATTTGTTAGTCACTTATGTGATTAACCCAGCCACGGCACCACCTGCCTGGAGTTTGCATGTTCTCCCTGTGCCTGCGTGGGTTTCCTCTGGGTACTCCGGTTTCCTCCCACACTCCAAAGACATGCTGGTAGGTTAATTGGCTCCTGTCTAAATTGGCCCTAATATGTGTATGTATGGATGTAAGTTAGGGACCTTAGATTGTACACCCCTTGAGGGTTAGGGACTGGTGTGAATGTACAATATATATGTGTAAAGTGCTGCGTAAATTGACGGCGCTATATACCGTATTTTTCGCTCCATAAAACGCACCTGACCATAAGAAGCACCTAGGTTTTAGAGGCGAAAAACAAGAAAAAAAATATTCTGAACCAATGGACTGCAGACACAGTACAGGGGATGACCAGAGACTGCGGACACAATACAGGAGATGACCAGAGACTGCAGACACAGTACAGGAGATGACCAGAGACTGCGGACATAGTACAGGAGATGATCAGAGACTGCGGACATAGTGCAGGAGATGACCAGAGACTGCGGGCACAGTGCAGGAGATGACCAGAGACTGCGGACACAGTGCAGGAGATGACCAGAGACTGCGGACACAGTGCAGGAGATGACCAGAGACTGCGGACACAGTGCAGGAGATGACCAGAGACTGCGGACATAGTGCAGGAGATGACCAGAGACTGTGGACACAGTGCAGGGGATGACCAGAGACTGCGGACACAGTGCAGGAGATGACCAGAGACTGCGGACACAGTGCAGGGGATGACCAGAGACTGCGGACAGTGCAGGGGATGACCAGAGACTGCGGACAGTGCAGGGGATGACCAGAGACTGCGGACATAGTGCAGGAGATGACCAGAGACTGTGGACACAGTGCAGGGGATGACCAGAGACTGCGGACACAGTGCAGGAGATGACCAGAGACTGCGGACACAGTGCAGGGGATGACCAGAGACTGCGGACAGTGCAGGGGATGACCAGAGACTGCGGACAGTGCAGGGGATGACCAGAGACTGCGGACAGTGCAGGGGATGACCAGAGACTGTGGACAGTGCAGGGAATGACCAGAGACTGTGAACAGTGCAGGGAATGACCAGAGACTGCTGACAGTGCAGGGAATGACCAGAGACTGCTGACCTTTGGGGAGGGAGGGGGAGCGGGCACCTGAATTTGACAGGCACCCGCTCCCACTTCCGCGGAGTTGTCCTTCCCTCTTCTTCCCGGGCCGGCTTCTGTGACAGCCGGGTGCGAGAAGCGTGGCGCTTTGTAAATGGCCCGGCGCCTTCTGGGACCTGTCATGTGTCCCAGAAGACACCGGATCATTCACAAAGCGCAGCACATGCGCAGTGGGCACCCGGCTGTCACAGAAGCCAGCGCGGGAAGACTGTGCAGCACTGGAGCGAGGAACAGGTAAGGCCATGCAGGAGAGAACAGCTGAGCGGCCGGCCCAGTATTCTGACATGGTGGCGGCAGAAATACAGGACCGGCCGCTTTATATTCGCTCCATAAGATGCACTGACATTTTCCCCCCTTTTTTGGGGGGAAAAAAGTGCGTCTTATGGAGCGAAAAATACGGTAAGTACCTGAAATAAATAAATATGTAGAGTTTATCTAAATCTACTAGTCCCTTTAATGTTACCCTCTCCACAGATTGAAAATGTATATGTCCAGAGGTGGCTTTGCTGTTCCTATTTAGATATAATAGAGGAGTGAGCATAGCCACCCTAAAACAAAAAACCCAAAAAAACGAATGCAGTACCTGCAGCAACTGCAACATATTACAATCTTGGTTTTGGTTTTAGACACCCTTTTGGTTCTGCTTAACCCCTTTGTGCCTAAGGGTAAAACAAATCTAAGTGCCTAAGCACAATTTTGTAACTTTGACATGTGTTAGTAAAACCATACATATCATCAGAACTACTTTGTGCATCCAGGTGGATTATACCTTGGATTTTTTTTTTCAGGAAAAATTAGGCTTTCATTTGGTGGTGAATGGTAAAGGATATCTGCTGGGTTTTTTTTATTATCAAAGGAAAACTTGCCCAAAATAGCAAAGAAAAAAAATTCAATTAGCTGTATATTTCTTGGTACTAACATAACCTACCACCAAAGAACAACTCAAAATAAATTATCCTGCTCCTGACGATCACAACAACACCACATATCTGTATGTTAGTTGCTGTTTGTACCCATAGTATGGCTCAGAGACAATAGTGTGCATTTTGCTTTTTTTTTTACTCTCCCTAAAATACACTGAAACTAACACTAACTGACACTGATACAAATTTAAAAGTGAAAAAAAAAATCCTGACCAAAAAAAAAAAATACTGACCCTTGACACTGACCTTTGACCTTGACCCAAACACTAACCCTGGCACTGACCTAGATCAAATGTTGATCTAGGTTTTTTGTTTTTGATTTATTCTAATTTTTTTACTATTAATATTATTATTTTTTTTTTACAACACACTTTTTTTCTCTCTGAAAGGGCAGATAGAGACACAATGTATCTCTCTCCACCATTCAGAGAGAGAAAACACGGGGGTGGGCTTCACAATGACTGATCACAGTAATCAGGTGACCCAGAATCGGGAGTTCTGGGTCCCGATCACTACCACGGGACCCTGGGCTCTCAGTGAGACCCTGGTCTCTGTGCTGGGAGTGTGCCATGTGGTGCACTCCCAGCACAAGGACAGGTGCCCAAATTAACGGTCCCACGGAAAAAAGCCCAGTCCAGCGGGGCTGCATATTTGCATACGGTCGGTGTGAAGGGTTAACTTTCATCTCACATGGTGATTGATGTGTAAGATGAAAGTAATAGCTTCTGCTAATTAGAGCCTATATAAACAATGTGTAATGGCTGTGATTGGTCACAGCAATCATGTTGTACAGAGTCATTCTCTTTGGCTTTCTACATTTGTTCATTGATCTGTACTGTGCAGTGGACAGTAGTGGACATGCTCAAGCACCTGACAGGAAAATACGTTTGAAAACAGTCTGCTACCCACTTAGCTGCACCATCTACCTGTTTATATACAATGGCCAGGATGGCTAAGCTCTTTGAGCCCCTTTAGGAAATATATGCATAACCTGGATATTATTATGAACAAAATACACATGTGGCTCTGGGGCCATTTTTGAGAGGAAGGTTCTACAGTTATATAACAAGATCACAATCTTGTCACTGGACATACTGTATGCTTACATCATCCTCACTTCTATTGCTTGAACAAAACCAAACTGAGCAGGCAGCGTTTTTATAGCCAGTGAAAATCGCTACCAGATTTGTTAGCGCAGCCCTTTGAAGTCTGGTCACTGTGTTTTACAATTCTATTTAAAAATGTATTAAAAGATGTTTAAAAGTGGCAGAGACTTCCCATAAAATCCAACTTATTCCTAAATCAGGGTGCTGTTCTCAATTTACAGAGCCTGTTAAACAATGCTAGACCTATATAAAATGTAAAGAAAGGAAAAGAAAACAAGACCACATCTTTGCAAAATGTCTGTGAATTAACATTTTTTATGCAATTTAATTGTTTTCTTTTCCAAAAATGTAAACAGTTTTGTCTTCATGTTATATTAAACATAGAAATATTACAAAGTCTGTTCCTAAGGTTAGGATGATGTTACTGTTGGTGCATGGTGAAATACATAGAGTGCAGAGGCTGCTGTGTAGCATTTGCCTATATCAGTGGTGTTCCCTTACCAATGATGACAAGCGCCTCTTCTCCACAACCCTGATCTGGTGGTTGTGGGCGCCTGTGGGCATGGGGTCTCATTAGCATCAGGGTACCCCTTTAAATAAGGGGGCACCCTAATGCTGCCCACCCTGATCCTTGCCCCCCCCTTGTGAATGCGTAAGGAGTACTTATACCGGTACCCATTCACTAAAGGGTTAAATTTAGAAAAAATAAAGACGCCAGGCTTTTAAAAAATTCCTTTATTGAAAAAAAAATCAGCTTTTGACAAGCCCTTTATTTAAAACAAAAAAAATGGTTCCATCATTGTAATCCATCGTCCCAACAACGCCGACTCCCCGAAATAAAAATGGTAGTCTTCATCAAGCATTAACACAGGTCCTCAAATGTACTTTGTAGGGATTGTATTAACATTGACTACTCAAGCCCTAAAGAAGGGAGAGGTATTTATCCCCAAAAAGCATTGAATGTATTTGATGCTTTTAATCATTAAAAGTTCCTCAAGTGAGATGAACTTTTGTAACAGGCACTCCTCAGTACACATCCAATTATTTACCATCTGGTGAGTGCTTCCTTTGTCAGTGTCAGAGAGGTAGACGCCTACAATCAAGAACAAGGTTCACCTATACTGTATTTCAACCATGGATCTGCTTCTTTGAAGGACCAATCACTTTAAGGTAGATCCATTAATCTTCTATTGATTCAGTACTATCACACACACATTTTGCATAAATGATGACTTGTAAATAGTAGAGAAAATGTTTTTTTAGTGATATTGTATTCCCAGCAGATTGTGGAAAAGGTATTCGGGGAGTAGGTGTCACCTTGAAAAAGGTGAATACTTTTAGTAAGTCCATCTTGCTGCCATATTAAAAATGTCACATAGTCTCTGCCCTGTGGAAACACTGGATTGTTCTGAATAGGCAGGTAATATGTGTAGAAAATCCCATTTTCTTTTGTACCTCCTGCCATACTAAGATATTGTCCCTGTACAATATATTATTTTTCACCTCAGGGAGCAAAGTATGTATTTAAAGTGTGTATATTTGCTATGCAAAATACCGGGGTTCTATGGCAGCAAATTAAATGAAATACAGGTATCTTTCACCCCCCTTTTTAAATCTAATTTTATTTAGACCAATATTAAAACATACAAAAACATTAATACAAAACATTAAAAACAAAAACATACAAAAACATTAACAATAATGTATAAAGCCATTTATAACTCTGCCCGAAATTACATCAACGATCTTGTCTCTAAATATCACCAAAACCGTACTCTCCGCTCCTCACAAGCCCTCCTACTCTCTAGCCCCCTTGTCTCCTCCTCTCATGCTCATCTCCAGGACTTCTCCAGAGCTTCCCACATCCTCTGGAACTCTCTACCCCAATTTATCAGACTATCGCCTACTCTGCTCACTTTTAGGCAATCTCTGACAACCTATCTCTTCAGGGAAGCCTATCCTGCCCTCAGCTAATAATGGAATCTTCTACTCTTCCAACTAGTCCATCCCCCACAGTTACTACTTTTTGTACCACTAGCCCCTCCCTCCTGAATTGTACGTTCCAAGGAGCAGGGCCCTCCTATCCCTCTTGTATAGAACTGTATTGTTGCTGTATTGTCTCCCATTATATTGTAAAGCGCTGAGCAAACTGTTGGCGCTATAAAAATCCTGTATAATAATAATAACAATATAAACAAAGTGTGCAAAAGGAAAAAAACAAGGTGACCAGATTGCTTCAAACCTTTCTATTGAACTCCTAAGAATTAAGATATCTTGAAGATTTTAGGAGCCATTCCAGAGCATGTATTAATAGGCAAGTCAGGTTGTATACTCTAATATTAGAAAGATTAAGGCTCCCTTCACACTAGTCTGAATTTAATGTCATCTGAAATTTGGGATGAACTCTAATCATAAAACCATGTACCACATTTGGATGATATATAAGGGTTGTAACTATAACAAAAAAAAGAAAATAATCTAGATTATTTTTATTGTATTATTATAGATTTGACATTGTAATAAAGTTCAGGTTTTTAGCTCATTTTCTGCAAAAAATGCTACACCATTCTTTATGTTTAGCAGCCATAATCATGTTGGAGATGCCCTATATGTATGCATTGGTGCTCCAAGGAACACTTGCAGAGAAATTACAGAACCTGGATAGCCATAACTCCACAAAGTTAAGTAGTTTACTAAGGGCTCATTGAGCAAGCCAGAGATTGGCCAGATGGTTGACGGAGAGTAGTTGTGAACTAGCAAAAGTAAAAAAAAGTGTCAAGGTCCTACCTTTTCCCAGAGGTTATGCTGCTCCATGTGCTGGCATCCATCTTGGGTTTCTGCAAAGCATGGTGGGAGCCTTTTATGCTTTCAGGCCTCTGCGGTCCATCCCCCAGAGGCGTGTGGTTGAGCACATTTAAGCCTTCTGTCTGCACGTGCTCTTTGCATTCGTGTCCTGTCTGATAGTGTTGTTGCAAGCTCTTATTCTACTCTTGTGGCTCTCCTGGAAACTGACTCGGCTTTGTCTAGACTATTCTCAGCCTTATCCCTTTATCTGACCTCCCGTTGCTGAACCCGGCTTGTGACCTGTGTATTCTTGTTTACCATTCTGTACTGTCTGTCCCGCTGTTATCGACCCGGCCTGTCTGACTACGCTATCATTCTTATCTGGTTCCTACCAGCTATACGCCATTGGCGGCGGCCATTACCGCAGCTGGGGTTTCTCGGGGGCCGCGACCTGGTCCCTGGCTGTGTCAAGTCCATCCCCACCATTGCCCTGGTGAAGGGCAGCCTGGGGCTTAGACTCCGCACTCTGAGGGACGCCAGTAAGTGGGTAGTGGTTGTCGTCAGTCGGTGCCATTAGGCCTGCCTATCCATTCCACAGCTCCTGCCCTGACAAAAAGTTAGATGTAAAATGTGCCAAAGAATGATTTAGAAGCACAGTTGGGAAGATAACCATTTAAGCTGTGAAAAGTGGGGCACGCCCATCCACTCATATGGTTGTTTATTATAAATAACACATTTCCATGAATATATTTCAGATTGGCACTCTCAGTGATGATGCCAGCCTGACCCTAACTGTTGCCATTGCTGCAGAGTTTGTGCATTTATGCTGCAGAAACACTGTACTGTGTACTTACAGTTCATCTTCTGTGCACTTGGAAATAAACTGCTACTAGAATATGGAACATTTGCCCAACTTTTCTAGTTATCTGTTCTAAGTGTGTTGATTCACAGTGGATGAACTATGCAGCCAACTGGGGTAAAATGAGGAGTGGCACAAATATATGTGACCCATGAAAAAAAGGTACATAATAATGAGACTCTTCTCAACAGCAGTTCTTCTGCTGGATTTATATGTTGTGTGTGAATTATTTTAAAGTACTGTATTTAACAGGAAGATACAAAAATATCATAGTGAACAATGTATTAATCAGCATGGGTTTATGAAAGGTAGGTAACATAAGAATTTTTAAGAACAGTTCCTGAGATTTTGGACACTGACTCACAATATCCACATCCCACAGGCTGTCTCCAGGCTCCAGGACACTTCGGGGTGTATTTTTACTTACTTAGACCCTAGCAATGGAACTTATGTTTACTCACATTGGCACCAACTTGTTCCTACCTCTCGTATGATGTTACTGTTCGGATAGAGTAGTGACAGTGGCCAACAGGCTAGACAAAAGCAAAGCTAAATGCTTAAAGCAACTCTGTTGCTTCCATCCAGAATTCAAAAAAGAAGAGCTCACTGCAACAGAAGCCTATTCATACTCATTTCTTCATCAGACAAGTCTCAACTCCTCTGTCTTTCATTGCTGCAGCCATCAACAAAATCATCTCCATTGAAACGTCTGAGAATGTAGAAAGCCCCCTGCTCACTTTGGTTTCTGCCTCCAAACCAAACATCACTACAGGACTCAGCAGTGACATAGATTTTGGTGTGAAGAACCACATCCAGGGATGGAGAATTCAGGCATTCAATATTCCTTGAAGTGTCTAATAAGTTGGATACAAAATGGACTCTGAACCAGACACTTAAAATTTCCAATCATTTTCCTCCTATGAGCCAGCATCAGAGAGTTTGCCTCAGCTCTACAATAGTCACCAGAAAAGATCATGTATATTGGTCTACAATGTCTATGGGATCTACAATGTCTATTGGATCATGTATATTGGTCTACATCCGGAACAGAATGCTATGTTCTCAAATTCCAAACAGGTTTTTTTTTCTCTTATCCATTAACACTATAATTAAAGTGGAATTAAACCCAAAAACAAAAATGTATTTTATTACAGTTTACTAGTTCTTAGTTTTATTTTTTTTAGTCTTTTTCACATGTTGATCTGGCAAGTAAGTCTGTTGATTCTTTTTAGCTTCAATTTACAGACCAAGCTGTCCAACAAATATGATAGTTAGAGTGTTTAAACAAACAATTTAACACTAATAAAGTTGCTTACAATGATCTTCTTTTATTCATTTATATAAAATCTTTATACCAAAAAGAAAAAAATGTGGCTGTAAATGTTTAAAAACTTTTAACTGGAGTTTGACTTTAATATGTCAGTCAAGTCCATCGAAATATGGTAGTGCATCTTGTGACAGACACTGGATCGCTGCCACCAATATGTGACGATCCCACGATCGCTGTCACCAATATGTGACGAATGCGGCGTCAGACCCCTGATCTTTTCACCAAACTCGTGACCGAAGTACTGGCCAATCTGAAGCTGCGATGTCACGTGCGTAACAATGACACACCCAGCCGCACCCTGCACAACGATTTTCCAGCTGATGGACCACAAGCGATGTACCGGCAGCCTGAGCGATTGTTACTGGGTCAGGTTAACTATGCAATTAACCCTTCACACTGCCACCACCTCCTTTTTGTACAGAGAAAGAGGAAACTCGGCGATATCCGCAATAACACTATAATGGTTGAGGTAATCATCTGTATAACACGGTCACCACAGGCCGGTTATACAGAGGGTTAAACAAACACAGTAGCGTTCTTTCTAGAGGCAGGAATTCATAAATTGCAATTAAGAGCTATAGAAACAGTTCAACACTTTCAGAAGGAAAGATTTATTACTGAAAAGTCAAAAAGGGGTGCAATAAAATTATTTACAGAAAAAAGATGTAACCAATATATATATAAATATACAGAGAACAACAGCACAGCAAAGAGATAACAGAGAGAGGTTAAAGGGTAAAGTACTTGCCAAAGTCTTCGGTTAGCAGATCAAGTTTCAGAGCGAAAGGGTACGAGTATCCCCAGTTGGTATTGATGTTAAATGGGAGAATTCTTCAACTTAGCTCTCTTAGGCCTAAGAGCCCATTTTGTAGTTCCCTAGCAGGGGGTGTCTCTGAAGTGAAGGACCAATGCCCCATTTAGGGAGGGCTCATCGGGCGGAGGCCTAAACTATAGCCAAAATCTCTCATAACTCATATTTTGCTCATAACTTTTCCTGTGCACAAGTGACATTCCACCCGCGGGTAGATTATTATGCAGACACGTCTGAGGATTGATTAGATATGAATTATGAAATTCTACACTAAATAGTTCACGTGATCTACTTTTCTGCTTCCCTATGTATTCAAGACAAGGCGAGTAACCTATCAAACTGTTCGCCTCCTCTTGGCCAATCTGACGGTATGCCTGGTTTTTATGTAAGTCTCTCATATTCCAAGATATGAGACATAGGGGAAAAATGGATTTTTAAAAGTGCTAGCTGGTCCCGCCTTCCTTGGGATGTCTTTGAACTCCTGGGAAGGCTTGCTGTAGCTTTTGCGAGATGCTACATTTTACAGGTTCTTTGGACAGTGAGGCCCCAGCTCCCTTGGGGGTCCTATAGCTCATAGCCCCCCTGCTGGGCTCCGGCCTGTGACACTTTTAACACACACACGCTGCCATATGTCACTGTGCCTCTCAGAGAGGGAGGGGGAAAGTATGAGGGGAGAAAATGGAGAGTCTTAACAAAATGGAGGCTGCGCCCTGCCTCTGGTGCGCACGCTCGCGACACATCTAACTCTACTTTCTGCGCAGACTAACAATGCAGCTGTTTAAAGGTGTTTCCATCCAGAGTCGAGACACCCATACAGAGTTAAATACTGGCAGGATCACCAGGTGAAAATACTGCTGGTCGCTGAATGTCAGGTAGATTTTGCAGCGGGCGTGAAGCAAAGCATTATGACCATGGCATGTAAACCCTCCCTGTTTACTGCCTATTGCAGCTTAAGGGGTGCGTAAAAAAATGTGGCTCAACCACAGAACAGCCAGATCATCATACCACTCCAAAAGCGGGGGGGGGGGGGTTGTATGACAAGGCCAGTGCACTGCGTGGTGTGGCCAAACTCCCTATTGGACTGTGCATTCATATTTAGATGCACTGTGCTACTGTTATAACAGAAAAGCAGAGGTAAACATATGAAATGCGGGTTGGTAATAGTCAATCCAACTATATATCTGTTTTTGTGACTTTGATAACTATGTCCAGAGATGGTGAAGTAAATGTGTGCTCTCCTTCCGTCTTGTGTCACTCTAAATTCCAGCCCAAGATTCTTGCATTGCACTGATTCTTAATCAGTAAGTTCCATTAAAACTTTGGCAGATCTTGTCAGTTTCAGTATTCTACACAAACTTTATAACCTGTGTACCTGATTATGGTGCTTCATTGTCCAGTGCAATCATTAAAATGCTGATCATCTGAGTTTGAGTCTGACATAATATGAAGACATTTGCAATAACCCCTTAAGAATTTTCAGTACCCAACCATACAGGGCAAATCTCTGCTTTGCGTTTGTCAGCCTTATTAAACCCAATGTCACTAAAAGTTACTGCTCTTCAGCTGTCAGTCAGCCAGTGTGGTGTCAGCTCTGAGCATGGCTGGACTACAGGGCAGTTTCTATAGCTGTCAGTCTTCAGTCCCCCACAGTTCTAATGTGTTTGTATTTCCTTTAAAATTAAGTACTTAACATTTTTTTCAAATAATTTTTATTTAAATTTTCAGTGATAGCGGCATACAAGTAATAAACAATGTATGAATATTTCCATTGTGTTTATATTGCAATTAATGCACAATATAAAACAATTTTACCATCTGTTGGTCATGTGTATAGTTCTTGCTTGTCATTACCTGTTGTCCTTTAACATTGAATGATCATAGACACTGCATAGTCAGAAAATACATGTCTCATGTTATCTGATGCAGTATTTCAAAGTTAAACACATTAAGAGAAAAGAAAAAAGAGAGAAAGAGAAGGAAAGATGGAATAGAGAAGCAAAGATAAAAGGAAAGATGTTGTGTGTGGGCAGCACAGTGGCCAAATGGTTAGCACTTCTGCCTCATAGTACTAGGGTCGTTGGTTCATATCCCAGCCACAGCACCACCTGCCTAGAGTTTGCATGTTCTCTCTGTGCCTGCGTGAGTTTCCTCTGGTTACTCCAGTTTCCACCCACACTCCAAAGACATGCTGCTAGGTTAATTGGATCCTGTCTAAATTGTCCCTAGTATGTGTATGTATGAATGTAGGTTAGGGACCTTAGATTGTACACCCCTTGAGGGTTAGGGACTGATGTGAATGTACAATATATGTGTAAAGCACTGTGTAAATTGACTGCGCTATAAAAATATCTGTAATATTAATTGTGTGTAAAGGTGCATTTATCTTTTCCTCCTTTCCCACAAGTCCTGCTAATAGCGTTATCTATTGTTCACCAGAGATGCACTGTATTCATGGGTTCCATGCTTTTCCAAAACTGATTTTGTCATTCAAAATGGCTGATCATTTTTTGTTGACTGTTATCCATGTTAATTTAGCTTTAATCAGTGAGAATAAGATGAACAAAGACTTCCACAATCTAGCAATTGCTATCCTGGCTGCCAGGAGTATAAATTTAATTTTTTTTTTTTTGCTATATCTCAGATATTTTTAAGGTTGCTCTAGGTTGAAGAATATATAAAATTATATAGCCAGATCCAGAACCTTTTAACCTCCAGGCATGTCCATCATACAGTATATATTAATATATAACTCTTGATTCTTGAAGTACTTAATATTATTAAAGCTTTGTATATTTTGAAAACACAAGGTAAAAATTACCAGTGATATTGCTCATGTTATACGTAGGTATAAGCTTTGGGTTCTGAATCATTTGCAGTTCTGGAAATGGTGACCCAATGCGTGGCTATAATAACCGATTACAAATAACGCAATTTCCAGCTTCTGAACCATGGTTGGTTGGCTTAGAAGAGCCAGTAATGGGGGGTTTCTTAAGTTTCCTTTAAAGTTAAAATTCTCAGCTGCCTTTTGTTGATGTGTGTTGGAAAGACCTGGGGTAGATACTTACTAACAGAGTATTTGCAGGGAGATATAGTTGCTGCCATACTATAAAGTGCTGCTGACAAAAGCTGACATTATACTCAGTAAGGGTGTGCTGAAGAGACCTGCAGTAGATAAGGAGAACTGATCTCTTTTGCAGAGAAAGAAACTGTTTCTGTTCTGCTATAAAATGCTTTTGACAAATGCTATATACAGTGGTGCTATACACAGTCAGCGTGTGGTGAAGGGACCGGGAGTAGATACGGAGGCTGACAGAATGTTTGCAGGGGAAGATAGTTGCTGAAGAATGTTACACACAGTGATGTCCGTATTGTGTTACATTACAGTGAATTGCAGTGTGGTGGGCTGCATAGTGTGTATTTCAGTGTTCACTGTGCTGCATTATGCTACAATACGTAACATACAATACATACAATTAGTAATACCTCATCTGTAATATGCAGTTCAATTTTGGGCACCAAGTCACAAAAAGAACATTGGGGAACTGGAGAATGTACAGAGAAGGGCAACTAAACTGATAAGAGGCATGGAGGAGCTCAGCTATGAGGAAAGATCAGAGAAACTGAATTTATTCTCTCTTGAAAAGAGGAGATTAAGGGGGGATATGATCAACATGTATAAATACATCAGTGGTTCATATAGTGAACTCGGTGTAGAGCTATTCACCTTGAGGTCATCACAAGGACAAGGGGGCACTCTTTACGTCTGGAGGAAAATAAATGTAATCTCCAAATATGGAAAGGTTTCTTCACAGTAAGAGCAGTGAAAATTTGGAATAGACTCCCTCAAGAAATGGTTCTGGCCAGCTCAGTGGATTGCTTTAAAATAGGCCTGTATTCTTTCTTTGATACACAGAATATAAATGGCTACTGACATTTGTAGGTAAAGTTGATCCAGGGAATATCCGATAGCCTCTCGGGGGATCAGGAATGATTGTTTTCCGCTGCAGGAGCAAATTGGATCATGCTTTGCTGGGTTTTTTTGCCTTCCTCTGGATCAACTGTGGGTGTGGGAATGTAACTTTTTTTTTTCTTTTTTTTTATGGTTGAACTGGATGGACTGTTGTCTTTTTTTAGCCAGACTAACTATGTAACTATGTAATACAGTGAATTGTAGTGTGGTGGGTCACATAATTTGTATTCCAGTGTTCACTGTGATGCATTGTGCTACAATACAGTGAATTGCAGTGTGGCAGGCTACAGATTATTATGTATTCCCTCTGTGTTCACAGTGCATAGACCCAACAGTACATTCTGGGACTACCTTTTTTTGTGAGCAACAACTAGCTGGCTTACCGTTTACCCCCCACATTTTGCGGTTTTATTGGGTTTATTATGTCATGTTTTTATACTTCTTGGGGTTTAGTTTACTTTTTGAGGGAAGTTTTTATATTTCTTGGGGTTTAGTTTGCTTTTTGAGGGAAGTATATTTTATTTTTTTGTTACTTTTCAGGATCAATATAAATGTGTTCCTGAAAAAAGCAAAGCTGCAGTTTGTTTGCACCACATCTCAGCACACTTGTACGGTACAGTCAAAGTAGAATTCCAGTTTCCATGTCACTTTAAATATTTTGTTTCAGAAAGGCTGGCCCAAAAGAACTACTTCTTTTATTAAACAATGTGGCGGCTGGGTGTGCTGTACTATACTGTATTAGCATCAGCTACATACAGTAAGTGGTGCTTTGTTTTCCCTGCAGCAGTACAGGCAACTCCCGTCTGTCTGTAGAGTTGAAGAGAGGTAAGCCTCATGATGAGAATATTGGACGACTGATCATCTGTTTTTTTTTTTTAATGCTTGTCTCATATCAAAAATGAATAGGTTAGAAGTTAGAAAATTCTCATAAGAGAGAATACAACTTCCTGCAATAATGTAATGTATTGTATTGTAATTAATATTTTCATTTCCAAGCATGCACAATCTTCATCAATTGATTTTTTGAATATTGTATTGATTAAACAAAAATCATTTGTTGGTTATCTTACGAGAAACATTTTTGTGCTTGTCCCTTTGGATAATTTAGCATGAACTGCCCTGATTGGTTCTCAAAAGCTTTGTACTAACCATCAGATTATTGTACGATCAATCTGGAAACTTTTTTTTTCATCCAATTTTCTCATCATGTGCAGTGGGCACTAGGCTCAGTGCTTCTATACAATTCAGGAGAAGCCCTGTTGCATGTGATCTGGTATGGTTCAGGAGGATGGGGGCACACACTTGTCCTCCTTCTTTCCTGCAAGCTAAGATTAGGGGTCGTATGGATATTTAGGGGGGCCTCATGTTTTTTTTTTATTTCTTTTGCGTGAGTCCCCCACCTTAAAATCCATACCAAACCCGAAGGGTGTGGTATAGATTTACTGGGGGACCTCACATGTTTTTGCACTTAAAATCCATACCAGGTTCAAAGGCAGGTGCTTTGGAGAGCAACATTGTTGTACACAAACATGCCAGCATTTCTTGTTTCACCAAGAAGTGGTCAGCTGTTTCCCATTAGGTTTTTCCCATTCAGCTATGCTTCCAGTGTGGTGGATCCAGCAACCATCAGGGTGGGACACTTTGTGCTTCCTCTTGGATGGTGGCAGTAGATCCCTGAATGATTTCCCCCTTGTGTTGAGATGAGGCTTCTCCTCACTGTCAGCATTCCACAAAGGAGATAGACAATCTATGACTGTAGTTTTCCTCCTGAAGCTTTGCCTCCAGTGCAGAGGATCCAGCCACTATCAGGAAATGTGGCAGAGTTTCTTTTAACAGAATAAAGCATTTTGGACTCCTTGGATATTGGCAGCAGATCCCCTGAAATTTTCTTTAGAACAGAGGTCTGTGAACTGGCCCTGCTGATAACAGCCATAAAAAATTCTGCTAGCTCACCAAAGCCAGTTGGTGGAGATGTGGTAAGATATGCAGAGAGGGAGAGAAATAGCACAGAAGTATCAATATAAAAGAAAGAGACTGCTTTTGAGGGTCAAGGGTCAAAGGTCAGTGTCAAAGGTTATGGTCAGTATGTTTTGGGTAATATTTTTTAAAATAGTTTTTTTAAATTTTTTTAATTAGTATCAGTGTGTTTTAGGTTAGATAAAAAAAAGCAAAATGCTCACTATTGTTTCTGGGCTGTACTATGGGTACATACAACAACTAATATACACATATGTGGTATCGCTGTGATTATCGGGAGCAGGGAAATTTATTTGGGTTGTTCTTTGATGGTAGGTTATGGTAGTAACAAGAAATATACAGCTAAATTTAAAAAAATAATTTTTTTACTATTTGTGGCTAGTTTTCCTATGAGAATAACAGAAAAATCAGGAGATATCCGTTACCATTTACCACCAAATGAAAGCCCGATTTGTCCTGAAAAAAACAAGGTATAATCCAAATCCACGTAGGGAGAACAGGGAGACTATTAAAAACTAGAATTGGGGAACATCTTAATAATATAAAAAAGGGATATGCTAAGCACAGTGTGTCCAGGCACTTTAAGATGAAACATGGTAGTGACCCTAGTCTAGTAACCTTTTATGGAATAGAGAAGGTGAACAAACATTGGAGGGGATTAGACCTGATTAATGCAATATCCAAAAGGGAGACATTTTGGATACATGAATTAGATGTATTGAAACCTAATGGGTTAAACATAGATATAGATCTAAACTGTTTCTTAACGAATTTTTGAAAATAAGCTAAGGGAGTTATATCTTTGGAGTATGCTAACCGTAAAGGAGAGTAGAGAAAATAAGGGGTGGTATATGCATGCATATCACCTATATAAGTAAGGATGAGAAAGGGTTTTCCCTTTGAAGTTATTTGTAGGGAAGGTCCCTTTTAGAAGAGTCCAGTATCGGGTATGTACTTGTAATTGAGGTCCTATATATGGGTGTAGAAGTATGAAGTGCATGCATATATGTATATCTCCTTTGAGTATGTAGTTTGGTGGAGTCCTCCTTTATGAAATTTGGTGACTATGGAATTGGAAATTGGAAATGTATACACTGGTTGACAAGGAAATATAGATGTCAGGGAATATTGGGATATAGAGTTTTCCTTTATAGAGCTTGACATTTTGTGATAAGTTCTTCTTTTTTTAATTTTTTATTGTTTATTTTATATATTTTTTTAAAAAAGAATAATTTTTTATTAAATTTAATGTTCTTAATATGTTTTTTAAACAAATGTTTTATGTGAACTATAATTCATTCATTATAATATATGTTTGTATATGGTTAAATACATGAATGGAAAGATATATGCCGTGATTGATACTGATGTATTATGTAATCTTACCAAGCGAGTGGCGGTGTGTGAGTACACCGCCACTGTTATTGGTTAAGAAGCACCGTTATGCAGAGTGCAAGCGGTGTGTCATTGTATTATTGCCGCTATTGGTTAAAGAGCATTATTATGCAGAGTGCGAGCGGTATATATAGGCTGTATTGACGTCTTGATCAATGCCGCTCCGTGAGGACGTCAGAGTGACGAAACGCGTAGGGCGGAGCTTATTGGATGACGTCAGGACGTTCCCTGGAGCTGTCGGCGAGGTGTCCGCGGTGAACGGGGCTCGTCCATTCCGTGTATCTGATCGCTTGTTATACCAGTGTCAGGTGGACACTTAACTTTGTGAGTAAGATCAGATTGCAATAAAAAGTTTATATGGTTCTTACTTACTGCACCATCATGCCTTTTCTTTATTTTTGAGTGGTATTACTATACATTTGGAGGATGATCGCTATATAAGGAGTCTTGGCCATACCTCAAAGTCACTGCAGAGTATTGCTCCTGATATCTGGAAGTGTCTACACTATAAAGTGCTGCTTCATGATCTACTTACTCTCATCGCTCCCAGAGCAAACACGCTTGTGCTGATTTATAATCTAATCAGCATTGAGCTCTGGTGAGTTTATTCCATTCATTTGGTGGTGGATTAAGCACTGTGGATTTATATGTTTAAAGAAGAATTTTTGTTTGGGGTGTCAGACATTTTTTCTACACACTTTTATACACTAAATTTATGGATTATTAAATATACTTTTTGTGATGAACTTCCCAATAATCCCAATCTATCTCAAAATTTCAATAATCCCACATAATCCAAAAGGTGATGATCAAATCTATACTAAAATAATAATAAATCACCCCTCTAATATATATTCAAAATCATCAAAAGTACCAATCAACATTAAAATAAAAATAAAATAAAATATATATAAAAAAATGTCCAAATCACCAAAAATAGTAATAATAATAATAAGTGTCCAAATCACCAAAAAGGTATGTAATATAAATAAATAAATGTCCAAAATCCCAAGAAAAACAAAAACAAAAAGGTTCTTTATGTGTTCAGTGAAGTAAGACGATTCTCCAAACAATGCTTTGTTATCCTCAAAAATAAAAATAAAAATATATCATAGTGTAATATCCTCAAACATATATATATGCTTCACACAGTGCAAAACTCAAATCACACCAAAAATAGTGAAAAATCAATAAATCAAAAATAAACGTGAGAACTCGTGATCACTCCAATCTCAGGTGAATAGTGATACTAGGTACCAATATCCTATATACTCCAGCCAAAGTAGATGCTAAATACCATTACCCTCTTATGGTATATTCAGGCATATACTGTTAGATAGGAAAGCCATTCCTCCATCATTCTTATCCCGGGGTATTCCTCATATGGACAAAAAGAAGGCTCAATCAGGCAGATTTCATAAAAAGGTATAAATTTATTCGACACTTACATGTAAAAATCACTTTATCCAGCTCTCTGTACTGCACATTTCAATCTCTGGTTGAAAAAACGATTGTTTCCAACCGACAAAATGGCCGCGGCGACACTTCCGGTTAGCGTGCGTGCGTGATGACGTCACTCCCCTAACGCGTTTCGTCACTTCCGGACTTCATCTGAAGGGATCTATACTATATCAACACTATAAAGTGCTGCTTCATGATCTACTTACTCTCATCGCTCCCAGAGCAAACACGCTTGTGCTGATTTATAATCTAATCAGCATTGAGCTCTGGTGAGTTTATTCCATTCATTTGGTGGTGGATTAAGCACTGTGGATTTATATGTTTAAAGAAGAATTTTTGTTTGGGGTGTCAGACATTTTTTCTACACACTTTTATACACTAAATTTATGGATTGTTTTCACTGGAGATTTTTTATCTATTGTATTTAATATGTTGGGACTTTTATACACATATTATTTGTGATATTATTTTTGATATATTTAGCGCATTCCGATTATTGATTTTTTTATGTTTCACCAATATTTTGGGTTAGAGGTTTGCTGCTGTAGAGGATTAATATTGTTGATTGGCGCTTTCTTTTTGTATGTTTTCATAATCCAAATGGATGCACAAAGTAGTTGTGATCATGTGCACAGTTTTACTAACACATGTCAAAGTTGCAAAATTGTGCTTAGGCATTAACATTTGTTTTTTTAAATTAAGATTTACCCCCTATAGACTTCAATAGGGTTTGGTATAAAGTTTGCAATTTCTGAACCTTGCGATGGGTTTATTGAAATAACCACAACCCCAGGCAGTCTAGTTATATTCAGTAGATTTTTTTGTTCTTATTTAAAGGAATGCTGCCGCTGCACAGCAAAGGTTACAATTACCGTTTAGCTTCACACAATTTGGAGAAAATAGATACTAATGGGTGTTTTTTAACTGCTTAATGATACAGCATTGATAGACCTTACGTTCTGCCTAAAAGCCTAAATATGAAAATAAATATATAGCTTTTCATATTACAATGTAATGTAGGCCATACCAGAGCCCTAACACTTAAACCACATTTTTAGCCTGAGCTTAAAGCTTAACCAGGCCTCTAAAATAATGCCTTTCAGGAATTTTATTTAAAGTATATTTTAACTATAAAAATAAAAAACAAATGTAATACATTGCAGATTACTAATCCATATATGTGGTGTCTGCATTAGTTTTCCTATTTCAGGTTATGTACACTTTCTTAAAGCAAAGACAATTTTCTGTTGATGTTGCCAGATCCCATGTGTCCTTGGAACTCACTGTGCATGGAATTGGAATATCAAACAAACCTATTTGGCTCCCCAGCTCTCCTAATTGAATTAGAGAACACCTCACCTCTATGTAGTGCAGATGAGAAGAGAGGGAGGTGTTTGTAGTCCAAATCAGGAAAGCAGCCTAGTGTGACAATGTTGTTCCGCCACAGAAACAGCACAGCTAGTGAGAATTGTCACTCTAGGACAAGAAGTGCGGTACTGGTAGGATCACCAGGGGAACATAAAGAAAAACTGAAAACAGAAATGAATGCAGCTGTCACATCTATTGGTTTGCTATATTAATCATACTAAGAAAAATGATTACTAATAATCTATAATATGTAACATTTTTGGGTGAGGAGTAGGGAGTTAGATACAGTTTAGGGCTCATTCGTACCAGCTTGCATGCTAAAGCAGGTCATTTTAGTGTACTGGCTGTTGTCAGTTGTGTAGCGGAAGTGAGATGCACTGCCTCATGTTGTTACAATGCAGGAAACTTTTTACTTTTTTTTATTTTAATTAAACACATTTTACTACACATGATGTGAAAGAGCCTCTAAAGACTAATTCTGGTTGATCTACTAACTTTATAGAAATGATACATCTATTGATATTTTAATGAGTACATAACCGCATTAAATGGTGTCTGTATAAGGTCCTGGAGTTTCTTTTAAATGATAAATTATTCATTATTTAGCTACGAAAATATCTTATGCGTTTATTGTACTAACAGGTCCAATCATAATATTCCCAATGCACACGTTCCTGAAGATGGCTGTTCAGTCTAACTGGGTGCTGCAGTGATCACAGGCTGGGAACTTAGTACACTTGATGGAAAGAAATGTCACCAGCACACCAAGGATTCCTCAAACAGGTCCAAAGTTTTATTCCGTGGTCAGGGGTAGACAACCTTAAAGAGGTGGAGGTCCACCTGAACAAAATGAGAGAAGTCAAAGATCACCAGGCACAGTGTCGGCCAGTCTCACCTCCTCACACCTGATTTAAACCTCTAATTGCCGTACTACCATGTCACAATTGCTAGCATTGCACGGCAATCATGGGTTTAAATCAAGTGGTGAAGAACAACATATTGCCTCCTCACCACCTTTCAAACACACTTGGCTCGCTTTGCAGAGGAGCAGCAGTGCCTGCTGCACTTGGGATTGAGCCCTTAGCTGCATTCAGCAGCGGCATTCTTAGGGCTCATTCATATGTAAGGTTGGGGGGGGTAAAACCCTGTGGGTGCGTCACGGTTTTACTATCCCAAATCTCTACCCCCTTTAGCTGCTGAGGCAGCAGCCAAAGGTGTACACAGCAGGAATTACACACCTTATTGCTTTTAGTGGGTGTTACTGCCTTTCCAATGAGACCCATTCAAGTAAATGGGGCCACTCTGCAAGTGGCCCACAACTGCATGTTTCAAGGAGTTAAAGCAGGTGGTGAGAAAGCATCACACTACTGCCTGTTTAAGCCCTTGTTTGCTGTACTGCACAGGGTTGCAAGGCACTTGCAGAGTGGTCTAATTCACAATGGGTCATACTTGGCAAGGTGGTACACCCACCAACCATGACAGGGTGTAGGAGCCATTACTACAGAGGAGGCTCATGCTCCTTACCATAGATCCAACTTTACAGGCAGTCCCTCTGCATTTGATTCTTATTCTAAGTCCTCCTGCGCTTCTATGGAACACCCCTCCTAATTATAAGCTGCTAACACTCAAACTGATACCCAAAACAGTGCTCAAATATATACTTAAATTAGTGTAGCGCTAAACATTCATTAAACCAAAAAGACAATATAATAAAAAATCATATATATTACATATACTCTGTGATTAGTGCTATAATCCTCTCAGTGCTCTTGTATGCCACTTAATATACACACATAAATTCCTATATCCCAAAAATCAATAAACTCATATTCCATTAATTATATATAGATATTGTGATAGTGCCAGTTCAAAAAAAATAAATAAATAATAAATAAATAAATGGATAAATAAATCAATATCATGTGATGGTGCCACTTCAACTTAATTCAACGTCCAATGTTCAAATCCAAATCAATATATTCCAAGTGATATTTATATACATGCAGTGTGTCTTTATATATATAGTGCCACTCGTGAAAACTTGCGAAGTGGAAAGGAGTGTGTTATATATAGATATTGTGATAGTGGCACTATCACAATATCTATATATAATTAATGGAATATGAGTTTATTGATTTTTGGGATATAGGAATTTATGTGTGTATATTAAGTGGCATACAAGAGCACTGAGAGGATTATAGCACTAATCACAGAGTATATGTACTATATATGATTTTTTATTATATTGTCCCTCTGCATTGCACTCTGTTTGATGCTCTGGGATGGCGGGTCAGCAAGCCCTGATTGTGATCTACCAGTCACCTGGCCGAGATCTACTGGTAGATTATGATTTACTGGTTGCTGACCCCTGGTGTAAACAAAGGCAATGTTTCTGATCCACGCAGGCTGCCCATGTCAGGCAAAGTGCAGTACACAACAGCAGGTATTTAACAGACAATCCACCAATCAGTGCTGCAAACAGAGGTAAAACCCCACCCCACATCACAATGATGTCATAAGCCTGCCATAACACTCTCTTTAAAAATTACTGAAAAAAAACAATCCTACAGTATTTCTAACAGCATAATAGCCATCAATGCTAATGCCGGTGAATACCTGCCTACAGTACTACAAACAAGTCAGGTACAGTATGTAAGATTTTAAATATACTGGATTTCAACTATTAAATAATCATTCCTTTTTGAGAGATTGATGGATTTGTGCCTTATAATGACTAAATAATATTCTACTCCATGTCCCATTTCTGCTGACATTGGTAATCCAACTGTTAGTGTAATCTTATCTGATTGTTAGTGAAATCTTAGAACTTTGTTGCCTGTCTTAGGGATGTATATTTCTTGCAAGATACTGGAAAACAGAAATGCTCTGAAGCAAAGAAATTTTATGTAAAAACCAAAGAAAAACTAGCATACTATCATTATTTAGAACCATCAAGTTTATAGCTGAAGAATCAAAGATCCTAATAGCCGTGTAAATCATTATAGTGACTCTAGAGTACAGGGTAATAAATTTGAACATTTGCCTGTTCTGCTCCCACATAATATTATTTGCAAGTTAACTCATTCAAGCATTTACAGTGTGCTCTAAATTGTTTTTTTTTTTTTTTTTTAATGAAAGTGCCTGATGCTAAGATTTTGTGTTACAGTGGTCTAATATAGCACAGAATGTATGTTAAACAGAAAGTATATACAGTAAGTAAAATTTATATTAAAATAAAGGGGGAATGCATATTCACATATTAATTTGCAGGCAATGGGTTTATCATTATGTCAATTTTTGATTATATAATCTGTAAAACCTGTTGTGCAAAATAGCACTTGCAAGACGCAACAGGGTTGATTTACTAAAACTGGAGAGTGCAAAATCTTGTGCAGCTCTGCAGAGAAACCAATCCGCTGTCAGGATGTTTTGTCAAAGCTTAATTGAACAAGCTGAGGTTAGAAGCTGATTGACTACCATGCACAGCTGCATCAGATTTTTTTGCTTTCCAGTTTTAGGAAATCAACCCCAACATCTACTTTTTGTTGCTGGCTGCTGGTCTTCAGTGAAATTGGTCATAGATGCATCTTTTCTTTTTCTTTTTTGATCAACTGGTTTGGGGCTCCTCCACTGTCAGACTACACTGATCAGTGCTACGGCTTATTGGATGCATGCGCTGATTGAGTGAAAATTTTTCAGCATTCCTGTTTGATAGAAGCTGATCATTAGATTGACTTCCCTCAATCAGGAATGACCATAGACTCAAGATTTCTTGGCCTGTGTGGTGCCACATCCCAATAATTAGAATTTGAAAGGACATTTGACATGGTGCGATTTTCAAGGCACAGCACAACCATTCTCATAAAATATACATTTTATTGATACATGCACAATAAAACAATTTTTTACATCATTTGTATAACTATGGATTCTATGCAGAGCTGCACCAGAGTTTGCACTCTCCACTTTTTGTAAATCAAGCCCCATTATCTCCTTTCAGTGCTTAGGTTTCAGCGCCTCTCTAGCGCACACAAAACATCTGCTGTTAGAGAATGGAGAATGAATGTTCATCAATACATTGGTTCACCCCTGGGAATAGAATTGGAACCCACATCTACTTTTACAAGTCCAGGTAGATCATCAGGAATTAATTAGAGCACAGGGCTTCCTTTTACATATAGGCATTATTTTTAAAAAAAGTATGTGCAAGGATTCTTTGTTGTTTATCAATTGAAAAGAAATCATGAAGTCATGAAAGAAATATAGAACTTGCCATTCTCTGCTTTTTTGAAGGTCTGTCTACCTTCCTATAATCCTTAATCCCCTGATGCTGACCATACACAAATTAGCGGCCTCACAGAACTGGGCTTTTTTCTGTGGGGCTGCTAAATTGCATACCTATCTTTGTGCTGGGAGCGCGTTGCATGGTGCGCTCCCAGCACAAAGACCGGGGTGTCACTGAGAGTCTCGGGGTCCGTTCTAATGATCGGGACCTAGAAATCCAGATTCCGGGTCACCTGATCACTGTGATAGCCTCTGATTTGCTATAGCAGAGATCAGTCACTGTGAAGCCTGCAACCCTTGTTTTCTCTCTCTGAATGAAGGAGAGAGATACATTGTATCTCTCTATGTCCTTTAACCTCCCTAGCGGTCTGATTATTTCAGATTTTTGGTGCTGAAAGCGGTACCATTATTTTTCATGGAAATATGTTGTTTTTTTATTGTAGGCTGTAATTTTTAGGAATAACTCACTGAAATCTGTCCGAACAAGAGTCTATTTAACATCCCGGATATGATAAAATTTGAAATACGAAATCATAAATTATAATTTAATAAATAATCATAAAAAATAATAATATAATAATAATACATTTAATTCAATAATATAATGAAACCAAAAACACTGAAATTTGAAATAGAGCGCCAAGTTCGCTGTCAGGGCTCCCAGGTGTGACCAGAGGTGTGTGGCTGACGCAGGGAAACGCAGACCTCAGATATGTTAATTTATTAACACTAACAATACAAACATAAACGCAGTGCAATACTAAAACATAATACAGTGCAACCAAACCAACCCAAACCAACCACCCACAGATAACAGTACATACAAGCAAGCGTCGTCAGGCAGGCCGGGTCAATATCAATAGGGCAGGTAGGTACAGGGGGAGCAAGCGGAGATTGGTCGGGGTCACAGGCCAGGTTCAGCAGGTAGCAAGCAGCGTAGTACAGAGGGTCAGGCAGAGGGATGGTCAGGGTCACAAGCCAGGGATCAGAACAGGTAGCAAGCAGCGTGGTACAGAGGGTCAGGCAGAGGGATGGTCAGGAGCGAGCCGGGATCAGAGCAGGAGAAGTCAGCAGCGGTTCAGAAACAGGATGCAGGACAGACACAGGATACAGGGCCCAGGACAAACACAACACCAAGGCAGAGTCTGTGGGTCTGGCCATCCCTTAAATACCCCAGCATAATCAGTTCCAGGTGTTAGCTGGCTGCAAAGTTGAGTCTCTGATTGCTGGGAGCATCCGCTGGCCAGCCCTGGTACTGCAGATCAAAAGGCAGGTGAGTCCCACCATTGCTGGCCAGTCCATTGCTGACAGTACCCCCCCTCAAGGAGCGGCCTCAGGACGCTCCAAACAGTCCTAGCTGGGAAAAATGTTCCACCGCCCGGGTCTGGTAACTGGCGGGATATCAAAGACTGGCACACCGGGCAGGACTCCGGGCAGCGGTACACCGGGCTGGACTCCGGGCAGAGGCACACCGGGCAGAGGCACATCGGGCAGAGGCACATCGGGCTGGACTCCGGGCAGAGGCACACCGGGCAGAGGCACATCGGGCTGGACTCCGGGCAGAGGCACACCGGGCTGGACTCCGGGCAGAGGCACACCGGGCAGAGGCACATCGGGCTGGACTCCGGGCAGAGGCACACCGGGCAGAGGCACATCGGGCTGGACTCCGGGCAGAGGCACACCGGGCAGAGGCACATCGGGCTGGACTCCGGGCAGAGGCACACCGGGCAGAGGCACATCGGGCTGGACTCCGGGCAGAGGCACACCGGGCTGGACTCCGGGCAGAGGCACACCGGGCAGAGGCACATCGGGCTGGACTCCGGGCAGAGGCACACCGGGCAGAGGCACATCGGGCTGGACTCCGGGCAGAGGCACATCGGGCTGGACTCCGGGCAGAGGCACATCGGGCTGGACTCCGGGCAGAGGCACATCGGGCTGGACTCCGGGCAGAGGCACATCGGGCTGGACTCCGGGCAGAGGCACATCGGGCTGGACTCCGGGCAGAGGCACATCGGGCTGGACTCCGGGCAGAGGCACACCGGGCTGGACTCCGGGCAGAGGCACACCGGGCTGGACTCCGGGCAGAGGCACACCGGGCTGGACTCCGGGCAGAGGCACACCGGGCTGGACTCCGGGCAGAGGCACACCGGGCTGGACTCCGGGCAGAGGCACACCGGGCTGGACTCCGGGCAGAGGCACATCGGGCAGAGGCACATCGGGCAGAGGCACATCGGGCTGGACTCCGGGCAGAGGCACATCGGGCAGGACTCCGGGCAGAGGCACATTGGGCAGGACTCCGGGCAGAGGCACATCGGGCAGGACTCCGGGCAGAGGCACATTGGGCAGGACTCCGGGCAGAGGCACATCGGGCAGGACTCCGGGCAGAGGCACATCGGGCTACCAGGCGAAGCAGCAGGCAGCAGGCCACCAGGCGGAGCAGCAGGCACCGGGCCCCCGGGCGGAGCGGCAGGCACCGGGCCCCCGGGCGGAGCGGCAGGCACCGGGCCCCCGGGCGGAGCGGCAGGCACCGGGCCCCCAGGCGGGGCGACAGGCACCGGGCCCCCAGGCGGGGCGACAGGCATCGGGCCCCCAGGCGGGGCGACAGGCATCGGGCCCCCAGGCGGAGCGGCGGGCGCCGGACCCCCAGGCGGAGCTACAGGTCTCGGGCCCTCAGGCGGAGCGGCGGGCGCCGGACCCCCAGATGGAGCGACAGGTCTCGGGCCCTCAGGCGGAGCGGCGGGCGCCGGACCCCCAGATGGAGCGACAGGTCTCGGGCCCTCAGGCGGAGCGGCGGGCGCCGGACCCCCAGATGGAGCGACAGGTCTCGGGCCCTCAGGCGGAGCGGCGGGCGCCGGACCCCCAGATGGAGCGACAGGCCTCGGGCCCCCAGGCGGGGCGACAGGCATCGGGCCCCCAGGCGGGGCGACAGGCATCGGGCCCCCAGGCGGGGTGACAGGCATCGGGCCCCCAGGCGAGGCGGCGGGTGCCGGACCCCAGGCAGAGTTACAGGTCTCGGGCCCTCAGGCGGAGCGGCGGGCGCCGGACCTCCAGATGGAGCGACAGGTCTCGGGCCCTCAGGCGGAGCAACAGGTCTCGGGCCCCCAGACGAAGCGGCGGGCATCGAATCACCAGGCACGACAGTGGGCACCGAGTCATCTGGCAAGACTGCGGGCACCGAGTCAACTGGCGGAACAGCAGGCACCGAGTCGTCTGGCAAGACTGCGGGCACCGAGTCAACTGGCGGAACAGCGGGCATCGAGTCAACTGGCGGGACTGCGGGCACCGAGTCGTCTGGCAAGACTGCGGGCACCGAGTCGTCTGGCAAGACTGCGGGCACCGAGTCAACTGGCGGAACAGCGGGCACCGAGTCGTCTGGCAAGACTGCGGGCACCGAGTCGTCTGGCAAGACTACGGGCACCGAGTCGTCTGGCAAGACTGCGGGCACCGAGTCAACTGGCGGAACAGCGGGCATCGAGTCAACTGGCGGGACTGCGGGCACCAAGTCGTCTGGCAAGACTGCGGGCACCGAGTCGTCTGGCAAGACTGCGGGCACCGAGTCAACTGGCGGAACAGCGGGCATCGAGTCAACTGGCGGAACAGCGGGCATCGAGTCAACTGGCGGGACTGCGGGCACCGAGTCATCTGGCAAGACTGCGGGCACCGAGTCAACTGGCGGAACAGCGGGCACCGAGTCGTCTGGCAAGACTGCGGGCACCGAGTCGTCTGGCAAGACTGCGGGCACCGAGTCGTCTGGCAAGACTGCGGGTACCGAGTCGTCTGGCAAGACTGCGGGCACCGAGTCAACTGGCGGAACAGCGGGCACCGAGTCAACTGGCGGAACAGCGGGCATCAAGTCAACTGGCGGGACTGCGGGCACCGAGTCGTCTGGCAAGACTGCGGGCACCGAGTCGCCTGGCAAGACTGTGGGCACCGAGTCAACTGGCGGAACAGCGGGCATCGGGTCACCAGGTATGACAGCGGGCACTGGGTCACCAGGCATCAGGTCATTTGGCTTGCCAGCGGGCACCGCGTCATCTGGCAAGGCAGTGGGCACCGGGTCACCAGGTATGACAGCGGGCTCTGAGTCAATTGGCACGACAGCGGGCACTGGATCAGGTACCGGATCAACAGCGGGCATCGAGTCAACTGGCCTAATAGGATCGTCGGGCTGGATCAGTTCATCATGCTGAGTAGCGGCATCAGGCTGAATGTTTACATACAAGCAAGCGTCGTCAGGCAGGCCGGGTCAATATCAATAGGGCAGGTAGGTACAGGGGGAGCAAGCGGAGATTGGTCGGGGTCACAGGCCAGGTTCAGCAGGTAGCAAGCAGCGTAGTACAGAGGGTCAGGCAGAGGGATGGTCAGGAGCGAGCCGGGATCAGAGCAGGAGAAGTCAGCAGCGGTTCAGAAACAGGATGCAGGACAGACACAGGATACAGGGCCCAGGACAAACACAACACCAAGGCAGAGTCTGTGGGTCTGGCCATCCCTTAAATACCCCAGCATAATCAGTTCCAGGTGTTAGCTGGCTGCAAAGTTGAGTCTCTGATTGCTGGGAGCATCCGCTGGCCAGCCCTGGTACTGCAGATCAAAAGGCAGGTGAGTCCCACCATTGCTGGCCAGTCCATTCCTGACATTCGCACATTGCTGAGCAAAGTCGCAAAATCGTTTTCAGTGTCTGATGACGAATTTCCCCACGAATCATTATCACTCAATTCTGCAAGTGGTTCTGATTTACTATTGCTGTTCTCTAGCTGATCTAAACCCACTTTTGACCAAAAGGGATGCTTTTTGGACGCCATGGACTTTTCTCAGTTTCGTGGCAGAAACAACAGACAAAATGCAGTCCCGACGTCACAGGGACCGGAACACAGAAGCCGGATGCCGGCATCGGCCGGAGGAGATGGCCGGGGATGCTGCAGGGGACACATCGCGGGAGTGAAGGACAAAGTAAGCTCTGCAGGGACTCCGTATGCAGCACCGCATGGTAAGCCCGAGTGTAGCTTGGGGTTACCACTTTTGGTACTGACATTTTACCCCGAGCTACACTCGGGAATACCACTAAGGAGGTTAAGAGAGAAAAAAAACAAGCATGTGTAAAACATAATGAATAAAATAAAAAAAATAAACAAAAATACCTAGATCAAGGTAAGTGCCAGGGTTAGGGTTTCGGTCCAGGTCAGGGTCAAAGATCAAGGTCAGTTTCAAAGGTCAGGGTCATTTTTTTTGGTCAGAATTTTTTTTTTAATTTTTAAATTAGTATCAGTGTCAGTTAATGGCAGGATAAAAAAAAAAAAGCAAATTGTACACTATTGTTTCTGGGCTGTACTACGGGTACAAACAACAACTAACATACAAACATGTGGCATCGCTGCAATCATCAGGAGCAGAAGAAATTTTTTTGGGTTGTTCTTTGGTGGTAGGTTACATTAGTAGCAAGAAATATATAGCTAAATTTAAAAAAAGTTTTTTTGTACTATTGTGGGCCAGATTTCCTTTGGTAATAATAAAAAATCAGGAGCTCTCCATTACCATTTACCACCAAATGAAAGCCCAATTTGTCCTGAAAAAAAACAAGGTATAATCCACCCGGATGCACAAAGTAGTTGTGATGATATGTACGGCTTTGCTAACACATGTCAAGGTTGCAAAATTGTGCTTAGGCATTAAGATTTTCACCCCTTAGGCTTTAAGGGGTTAAAGTTGATCTCTACGCAGACATAACAGACACAGATTAGTGAAGCTCTGTAATCAATACTACATCTGTAAAAGTATGTACTTAAATGTATCAGTCTAAGTGCCTGAATTTAACTTGGTATCAGCAGCACACACATGCAATCAATTTTGTTGCAGTGCAATAGACATGCTGATAGGAGAAGAGAGCAGAATGACAGAGAGATGAGCTCATCAATGTGCTGAGGAGACCTGTATGTGACTGTGAAGTGAAACTTCAGCAGAGAAAGATCAAGCCCCCCACTCTGCAAGACAGTACTGTGCTCAGGATTTGGTGGACATAGATCCAAATCCCTTTGCCAGGTAAAACAGATCCCTTATATGTATCCCATCTGTGTTTTAGCTGTTTTCCTTCAGCTTAGCTGATTTAGTGAATCAGTGAACCACTAACTTAAAACAGGCATTTGCATATATTTTGTGCTGAAACCTAATATATACATGTGTTTTCCGGGTCAGAGACTCACCAATTATCCAGTGGTATCAAAGTCCCGTGAAATCTTTGTGTACTCGCTATTCAGTTTCACATATCCAGCATCCAAAGGAAATACAGGTGCCATGGTCTGATTTGCTAAGTAATTTCCAGTTTGTAATAAAATGTTTCACAGCAAGGTAAGGTGTTTTTTTCCATGAGAACTATATAGAGAATAGATAATCCTTGATCCATGACAAAAAGAAATACCAACTGGAGATTTATCCTACTTGAGAGATTTCCCTTTTCACCTAATGAAAGGGACACAACTTATACCCTATAATAACCTATAGGGTTCACAGTTAATTGAAAAGCAGCATTTCCCCTTAAAGCTTATGTAAACCCAAATACTAAGATCTCATACAGTATATGCTTTCACATGTTAATGTGATTTTCATTATTTTTAAATCTACAAATTTTACTAAAATAATACACGGCCATCCTATCCTGAAGGTTCAGGCACTTCCTAGTACAGGGTAATAACGCTCTGTGTCCCTGCCTCCTGGCTGTGTTGCTACATTGTAACCCTGTCACATGCTTCCAATGAAGACTACAAGTTGCTGGTAAAATATCATGCAGTCAACTCTGGAGAGCATGCATGCAAATAGGAAAAGGCTTGAAAGAGACCGCAGGAGATCAACAGCAGTGAGATTCAACAAATATAAAAAAAATGGAAACAAATATGTTGTTAATTAAAAAGGGTTATCATCTATTTTACCACTATCTGGTCTTGGCTATCATTTGTAAACTGGAGCAGTGAATCCCCTACTGTTTCTAGCGGGTTCTCACATGCTGAGCCCTGATGACCCCAGGGCTTGTCTGTTACAAATGCCGCTCCAAAATGAAATATGCTGCTCAATGGTATTTTAAATTGAGTTCTATACTTATGTCATACTTCAGTTATAGCAAATAGTTCAAAAAATATTTAGAGACATAGAACAGTGATGGCAGAAAAAGACTGGGTTGTCCATTGAGTCTGCTCTTTTTTTTGTGTTTGGGTAGGTTTATTTTATTTATTTTTGGGGGGGGGGGTTTGTTTTGTTTTTTAACTTTTTTTGTCTGAGTATAGTTCTATGCTTGTCCCAAGCATGTTACTTTTAGTAAATTATTTTAGTAAGTTATTTACTGTTGACTGGCTCACTAGCTCTTCTGGAAGTTTATTCCAAGCATCAACTACTCTTTCAATAAAATAGCACTTTCTGAGATTAGTTTTGAACTTTCCTCCAGTTAGTTTAATGTCATGTCCCCGTGTTCTTGATTTTGGTGTTAAAAACACTGCCCTCCTGAACCTTATTCACCCCCTTGATGTATTTAAAGGTTTTAGTCATGTCTCCCCTTTCCCTCCTTTCCTCTAGACTGTACATGGTAAGTTCCTGAAGTCGCTCTTGATATGTTTTATCCTCCGGACCTTTCACCACTTTTTTTACCCGTCTCTGGACTCGTTCTATCTTATAGACACAGTATTCTAAATGAGGTCTAACTAAAGATCTATATAGAGGAATCAGGACCTCCTTCCTCCTGTGGTGACCCCTCTAGTGATACATCCTAGAATTCTATTCGCTTTCCCCATTGCCTGGCCACATTGTTTGCTCCTTTTGCAATCATCTGAAATAAGTACCATCAAGTCCTTTTCCTCTGTAGTGCTGGCCAACACTGTAGCCCCAATGTTTTACTCTCTCAAGGGATTCTTTTTCCCTAGGTACATTATTTTACATTTAGAAACATTGAACTGCAAATTCCATTTTTTTAACCAATCTTCCAGCAATGCCAAATCATGCTCCATGTTACATACAGTTCCAGGAATATCAACCCTATTGCACACCTTGGTGTCATCAGCAAAAATACATACCTTACCCAACAAACTTTTAGTTATATTACTTACATATAGATTAACCACTTGTCTACCGGGAACTTATACCCCCTTCCTACCCAGGCCAATTTTCAGCTTTCAGCGCTGTCATTTTTTTCACACAAATAGAGCTTTCTTTTTGCAGCAATGATGGGCACTGATATGCTGCACTGATGGGCAGCACTGATGGGTGGCACTGACTGACGGCACTGACTGGAGGCACTAATGGGTGGCACTGATGGGTGGCACTGCTGGGCACTGGTGGGTGGCACTTCTAGGCACTGATGGGCACAGAAGGGGGCACTGATGGATACATGTGGGTGGCACTGCATGGCACTTGTGGGTGGCACTGCTGGACACAGGTGAGTGGCACTGGTGGTTGGCACTGCTGGGTATTGATCATCATGACACTGATCATCAGTGCCCTGATGATAAGTGCAGATCTTTTTTCTGACAATTGGCAGCGTGAGGAAAGTGCAGCCGATAACCGGCAACTGCATTTACCAGGTTATCTGCTGTCATCTAAGGACACAGCTGATTATGGAGATCGCCAGGTGCGCACCGTTTTGGCAGCAATGATGGGCACTGATATGCTACACTGATGGACAGCACTGATAGGCACTGATGGGTGGCACTGATTGACGGCACTGACTGGAGGCACTGAAGGGTGGCACTGCTGGGCACTGGTGGGTGGTACTGCTAGGCACTGATGGGCACAGAGGGGGGCACTGATGGGCACAGGTGGGTGGCACTGCTTGGCACTTGTGGGTGGCACTGCTGGACACAGGTGGGTGGCACTGCTGGGCACTGATCATCACGGCACTGATCATCAGTGCCCTGACGATAACTGCAGATCTGTTTTCTGACAATTGCCGGTTATCGGCAGTACTTTCCTCACGCTGTGGCAGCGTGAGGAAAGTGCAGCTGATAACCGGCAATTGCATTTACCAGGTGATCTGCTGTCATCTACGGACACAGCTGATCATGGAGATCGCCAGGTGCGCACCGTTGGGGACGCACGGGAGTTCGCATTCTGGGGGGACAACTGGAGAACTGGACAACCGCGCTGTAGTCATCATTCAGCTATAGAGCAGTTGCCAAGTGGTTAAATAGAACAAGACCTGGTACACCACTAGTGACTGGTCTCTTTTCCGAGTGAACCCCATTTACAACCACACTGTGGCATTTATCCTTTAGCCAGCTGCATATCCACTGAACCACCCAGGGGCTAACTCCTTTTGATTGCAAAGTAAATTTTATAATGCTCATAAAAGACAGCATAAATACATTTGAGAATTTATATGTACATACAACAACAGTAAATGCATATTAGATTTTTAGATCCATAAATTGTTCAAATTAAAAGGTGTTATATTGTACATCTTATTTTTGTGTTATATGTGTATAGAAGTTAATTCACAAAAATAAGTGGTTTTCATTACTTAAAATATTTCTAGTTTTTAACTTGCATTAAAAGCAATAGTAAACTGCAAAAAAAGGGGGGCCCAGCAGGATAACGTCATAATGTGCTAGTATGCACATTGTGACAGATTTACCTTAAAACAAAGCCTTCCAGTGGCGCACTGTCACAACTGACAGGACTTCCATCTTCATCTGGCTCTCCACCCAGGTTCATGGGCTCCAGCCATTTGAATGGCCCAGCCGTGATGATGTCACTCCCGTGCATATGCGCTGGAGTCGGCCATGACATAGTTCTTTCAATAGATGGCATTCTGTTCATTGAGAGCGCACTGCGCATGTGCCGGTGATGTCACCAGCTGCTACTAAAGTAAATATCTTCAAAACAGTGCATTTAGCAGATATTTAATGTATCGATAGGTAAGGCTTATTATAGACTCCAGGACACTAAAAAAGTATTTATATTTTATTCAATTGTTAAAATGTATCTAAACCCAAATCCTTAAAATGTACCTGTGCCCAGATTATGGACATATGCATATTTGCATATTTTTAAGGCAGAACTAAATTCCCTGTGTGCAAGTGAGCTTTTTCCATTATGTTTTAGTATGTACAGCATACTTGCATGTTATGGCACGCTTACCTCTGAGGGTGCCCTTATTCAACAGTCAAAGGTTTGCTCTCACATGTTAATTTTTCTGGGTCCTGTGAAGCTCCTGACCACTGATGATGAACGGAGTTAGATCATCCCCAGCAATCAACTTTGTTCTCGGCATGCTGAGAATAAGCCAGAATGTACTGAACAAGTGAAAATTGCTAGGAGCATAGGGAAAAGTTTTGTTCTTTTTTGGTAAAGGAGAATTTACATGTCTCTTTTGAGAAAACAACAATAACTCCTGGTGACTTTAAGTGGGCTTTACTACCTTAAGAAGCACTATACCAGCTATAACAACTTCCTTTAACAGACCAAGCTGTCCAGTGAAAGTGGCAATTAGAGGTTTGAAACAACCCATTTACCACTGACAGGGGTGCTTACAATAGATTTGATTCATTTATGTAAAACCTTTATGCCAAAAGGAAAAATCTGTTGCTGTAGATGTTTAAAAAATGTTAATTTGAGTTCAACTTTAATTTTAAAACATTAATTGAGTTTCTAGCTGGTTCACCAGGTGAAAATAAAGGAAAAAACCTAAAAAAAAGTAAACTAATTAAGCCACCATGTTTATGGATTGGTAAGCTGAAACATAATACATTTTTGTTTTTGGGTATAATACCACTTTAAATTACTATTTAAAAGAAATAAAAACAATTGCATACATATGCAATCTTTAGGTTAGTTCATTCAATTACTTTCCAAGCAAATTAATAGCTAAACTTATGCCATATATGCAGGGGTGGACTGACAACTCATGGGGCCCCCGGGCAATAGGGAATCATGGGGCCCCTGTGTCCTTGCCCAAACTCAAAAAAGCCTATGAAAAAGGTACCAGGGGCATCTCATTGGGGCCCCCTACTGACCCCGGGCCCTCGGGCAGTGCCCGAGTTTCCAAATGGTCAGTCCGCCCCTGCATATATGTACTCTATATATGTAGTATTCTATTACATTTAATAATACACTATATTACCAAACGTATAGGGACACCCCTCCAAATCATTGGATTCAGGTGTTCCAATCACCTCCTTATGGCCACAGGTGTATAAAATCAAGCACCTAGGTATGCAGACTGCTTCTACAAACATTTGTGAAAGAATGGGTCGCTCTCAGGAGCTCAGTGAATTCAAATGTGGTACCGTGATAAGTTGCCACTTGTGCATGCTGAAGTGCACAGTGCGCAAAAGTCGCCAACTGTCTGCAGAATCAATAGCTAAAGACCTCCAAATTTTATGTGGCCTTCAGATTAGCACAACAACAGTGCGTAGAAAACTTCATGGAATGGGTTTCTATGGCTGAGCAGCTGCATCCAAGCCTTACATCACCAAGTGCAATGCGAAGCTTCAGATGCAGTGGTGTAAAGCACTCCACCACTGGACTCTAGAGCAGTGAAGATGTGTTCTCTGGAGTGACGAATCACGCTTCTCTGTCTGGCAATCCGATGGACGTGTCTAGGTTTGGCGGTTGCCAGGAGAACGGTACTTGCCTGACTGCATTGTGGCAAGTGTAAAGTTTGGTGGAGGCGGGATTATGGTGTGGAATTGTTTTTCAGGGGTTGGGCTTGGCCCCTTAGGTCCAGTGAAGGGAACTCTTATGGCGTCAGCATATCAAGACATTTTGGACAATTTCATGCTCCCAACTTTATGGGAATAGTTTAGAGGTGACCCCTTCCTGTTCCAACATGACTGCACACCAGTGCACCAAGTAAGGTCCATAAAGACATGGATGAGCAAGTTTGGGATGGAGGAACTTGACTGGCCTGCACAGAGTCCTAACCACAACATGACAGAACACTTTTTGGATGAATTAGTGCGGAGACTACGAGCCAGGCCTTCTCATCCGACATCAGTGCCTGACCTCACAAATGTGCTTCTGGAAGAATGGTCAAACCTTGCCACAGAAACACTCCTAAACCTTGTGGACAGCCTCCCTAGAAGAGTTGAAGCTGTTATAGCTGCAAAAGGTGGGCCAACTCAATATTGAACCCTACGGACTAAGACTGGGATGCCATTGAAGTTCATGTTCGTGTAAAGGCAGGCGTCCCAATACTTTCGGCAATATAGTGTATATAAAGATATATATTACATACAGTATATAGGCCTTGATAAAAAAAAGATTGTCTACTGCCAGACTGTTGCCCAAAATGTTCAAAGAAAGACCATTTTGAATCTCCACTCTGATATTTTTTCCATATATGGGCTATCCTTAAATGAAAGCTAATTGTAGAGCAAGTGGATCAGAGCCAGATTTCTAACAATGCCTCATAGGCCATGGCCTAAGTACTTATTGCCCACCATGTCCTAAAATAGTGCATTTTAGTGCATAGTATTTATACTCATATTGCATATATATATATATATATATATATATATATATATATATATATACAGTGCCTTGAAAAGGTATTCATACCCCTTGAAATTTTCCACATTTTGTCATATTACAACCAAAATCGTAAATGTATTTTATTGGGATTTATGTGATAGACCAACACAAAGTGGCATATAATTGTGAAGTGGAAGGAAAATAATAAATGGTTTTCAACATTTTTTACAAATAAATATCTGAAAAGTATGGCATGTATTTTAATGCAGCCCCCTTTACTCTGATACCCCTAACTAAAATCTAGTGGAATCAATTGCCTTCAGAAGTCACCTGGTTAGTAAATAGAGTCCACCTGTGTGTAATTTAATTTCAGTATAAATACAGCTATTCTGTGTTTTTTAGAGAACATTAGTGAACAAACAGCACCATGAAGGACAAGGGACACACCAGACAGGTCAGGTATAAAGTTGTGGAAAGGTTTAAAGCAGGGTTAGGTTATAAAAAAAATTGCAAGCTGTGAACATCTCACGGAGCACTGTTCAATCCATCATCTGAAAATGGAAAGAGTATGGCACAACTGCAAACCCACCAAGACATTGTCGTCCACCTAAACTAACAGGCCTGGCAAGGAGAGCATTAATAAGAGAAGCAGCCAAGAGGCCCATGGTAACTCTGAAGGAGCTGCAGAGATCCATAGCTCAGGTGGAATCTGTCCACAGGACAACTATTAGTGTTGAACTCCGCAAATCTGGTCTTTATTGAATCTAACCAATTAGATTTAATTTTACTGAAGCCAAATTATTGAAAATGTTTTATAATTATATGCTGCAGACATTTTTTCAAACTGTTTACCTGAATAAACTTGAAAACTGTAAGTGGAAATAAACCCAAATTAACCTGGATGGCTTCTTGTGGATGTACACAAAAGAATTTTAAAGATATGCATACAATTTTACCTTAAATAGTATATAGGTCATTTGCCATATCAAACAACTGGTAAATGCATTTGATTAGAATAATGGACCCATTGTTTTCCAGGAAAAAAAAGCCAGTCAAAGTGACATGCAAAGAAATTCTAATTGGGTACACAATATAAGGTTAATATTCCTTGATATAGCTGCACTTTTTCCCCTTTTGTCCTCCACAACTCCTAATGAAAATTGCGAGACCTGACGGTAATGATAAGCAGTCATTCACACGTCCTTTGTGTCAAGGCTGAAGCATTAATGCCTTCCTTCATGTAACATTTTGCATAGCCTAAAGCATCTATTAAATTCCTTTGTAAAATTCATGAAACAAAAGTGGTGGGTTGAGTCTAGTGGGAGAGAAAGTAAGCTGCTTATTAGCAAAGAGTCAAAAATACAGAGCCAATTACAGATTTGAACAAGAAAGGCTAAGGGGTAGCACAGGGAGTAATTCCTTACTCAGCCCGATGGGCTCAAGCGAGAGGCATCTTGGATAAGAATATAGAAAATATTCTAAGCAGTAATTAAACTCAAATGTTTAGAGTTAGAAACAGCTCTATAACGGCACAAGAAATGTTCAAGTAAAACAGTTGTCTGGTCTCAGATAGATATTAAATTGGAGGGATTTATGAGATTTCCCTTAAGGAATGGATGAGGGTAGTCAAGAGAAGCCAGGAGCTCAGGAGATATGTAAAAATCTGTTTGGTATTTCAAATACTATAAATTAGATGAAAAATGAGCTTTCCTACTGAAGAAGTGACATAAAACGGAATAAACCACAATAAGATTGCCCTTCTTCCGTTATAAACTTGACATTAAGCCTGTCATGTTCAGTAGCATTTTAACAGACTTTGTTCTTCACCCTTTGGAACTGAGAAGATTGGCAGGTGCCACAATTTGCTTAAAAAAAAATCTAATTTAAATGCTTGGAAAATGTATGTGTTCAATTGTGTGTTGAACACATTGTCAAATATTTGGCATGTTCAATCCTTCAGGTACCCATGGAAAAACCAAGAACTGTTGTAAGTATCATTGGCTAATTTGTATGTACAGTACATTTCTGAATACATTTGTGATAGAAATGCTGTGTAAATTAAATGTTTAAAAAAAGAACGTTGACAAAAGCTCATCTAATTTCAACTCAACAAGTGTATAAGCCAGAACAAAGTTTATACATCCTAATAGTAGCAGCTAAGTTTTAGCATTATGGGATATAAAGTGGTGAACTGTCTTCTATGTCCCAATCATGCCAATGTTTCCTTTAAACTTTATTTACAAGCTTTTTGCTCAATTTACCTTCTGCGCAGAATTAAGCTGCAGTTGTTTTACCTTCACATCAATTTTTTCATTAAGCTATCTACTGTTTGAGAATCGACAGCCAGAAGATTTAAGTTTTGTCCACTGGAGAAATAAAACTTCATCCTAATAAAATCTGTGTACACAAGAGCCTTAGAGGTTCATCAAAATTTTGTTTCACTTACGATATGGTCCCTATGCAGATTTTAAACTTGGGCCTTGTGGCTTTAAGTGACGTGTTTTAAAAAAAAAAGTTGCACCCTGTCAAAGAACTGTTACAATACTTTCCATTCCTACAAGCAATTAATCCAATCTTTGTTCTATTGCAACTCTAGAAGTGCCACCAGAAATTTCAGTGATCAGCACTGGGGAGTGTGCCAGATGTTTGCACCCCTTGCTGCCAAGGGCTACATCAGAAGCTGCAGAGTTGCTTTAAGCTATGTATAGATAAAGCATATCTATCTATCTATCTATCTATCTATCTATCTATCTATCTATCTATCTATCTATCTATCTCTCCACTGAAATGAACTTGCATAGTGTTGCTTACTGGAATGAACAACTTGATTTTGGGATTTATAATAAATGTGAGACATCCAGATCTACAGTGTTTCATGTCGGTTCAGTAGAGGGCTTTTTTCTTTGTTTTTTTGACGAACCTAATCATAACCTTCTTATATTTTATTTACAAAAGTCATAGCAAAAAATTTGCAAACATGCATGTTTATGTATTTGACCAATCTTAAAGTAGTATTAAATCCAAAAGCAAACATTTATTATATTGCAGCTTACAGTTTATTAGATGCAGTGGCTGCATTCATTTTCTTTTTTAGGCTTTCTTTCCTTTATTTTCATCTGGTAATCCAGCTAGTAAGTCTGTTGTTTTTTCTTCTAGATGTATCAGTTTACAGGGAGGAGAAAAACTATTTAACACTGACAGGGGTGCTTATAATGATCAGAATTATTTATTCATGTAAAACCTTTATCCCAAAAGGAAAAAAAAAAACTGTTTGCTGTAACTGATTATAAAGTTTGAGTTGATGTTTGGCTTCAATTTGTTAGCAAATCTGTTGGTACATTTAACACTTCTTTCCCCCCCAGACTGACATTACTGCTGCCCAAAGGTGTCCTTGTGCTCCTTCATCCAGAGTGAAGGCACTCTAACCCCTGGTTCACATCTATGTGGCCGTGCGGGCCGCGTTTTGCACGGGCACAAGAGCCCATTCATTTGAATGGACTCCCGTGCTCTTGACACGCAGGGAAAGAAGTCCCTGCACTTCTTCAGAAAACGCAGCCCACACGGGAACCTCGGTTCCCAGTACGGTTGCGTTTTCCAGTGAGGGCGGCGTGCCATTAGAACTAATTGCACCCACCCGCGGGTCCGCATTCCTCTTTGCGACGGATTTTCATGCCGATCCGCAGCGGCACCACCCGCACATATGTGAACCTAGGGTGATACAGGAGGTGTGTTACCGGCCAGATCACCAGGTGAAAATAGATGGGAAAAAAGCTTAAAAAAACTAATGTAGCCATCACATCTAATGATTGGTAAGCTGCAATATATTAAATTTTGGCTTTGGATTTAAAGGAACAATAACATTTGTTGTATTAGCTTATGAAGTTTGGAGCAGAAGTGATGCCCAAGTGCCAAATGTATGCAAGGTACAGTGAACAATACACATTTCTTTGGCTGGTCAGCACTTAGCTCATACTAATTTACACATTCATGATGTGTACTGTACACAAATACTGTCAAGTTGCATCAATGAGCATCAGCTAAAAATGACATTAAATTAAGAAAAAAAAGTGATTGTTAAAAAATGACCACCCTAAATAATCGAGAAATGACAATACTATTGTCTAAAAATAACTATAGTACAATTACATAATAAATGAATTACTACAGTGTTCCTATTTCAAATAATTAGAGCATATTCAGTTAAAACTGTGAAGTGGATTGTTACCGTCAAACACAGAAACAATACATCAGATCTTCAAGCCGTGGTTGATCATTAGGTTTGAATGCCAGTAACTAGGGATGTGCAGTGGAAGTAACTACACAGAAACTCTCCTGGCAAACAGTGATTTGTGCACAATCCTGCCCTGCTTTACAAAGATTCACATGGAAATACGGAGAAATAAATTTGCATTGATTTGTGGACATGTCTGAAATCTGCAAATCTGAGAGGTTAAACAAGAAACACACTTGACAAGGGTGTTCATTTTCATGTGCTGTGTTCTGACAGCAACATGTACAACACCTTTCCCATTTCCTCCATCTGCCTGTTTCTTTAGCATGGGTGTTTTATTTCTTGTGAATATGTTCTCTGGGAGTGTTTAGATCACATAAGAAGGTTACGAGGTATTTTCAGATGCAGAATACCTGTTAAAGTGTATGTGAAGCTAAAATGTAAAAATCTAGGGACTGCACTCCTGTGTCCCTTATAATAAACATTTTCATATGTTTTACTAATTGAATCTATCCACTATAAATACCTGGTGATCCTGCCAGTCCCCTACTGATTCAAGGACTTCCAATTCCAAGCTGACTATGCTAAGCATAAAAGTAGATCCATGCAAGTGTGGCAAGAATATGTCCTTTCATTTTTTTTCTGGGATGTACAGAATGCCTTACTGATGCACAACATTACATAAAAAATATTATCTCTTCTACAATCTTTCCAAAACAAAAAACTAAATTCTTGCTGGAGTAAGGCTTTATATCGGAGCCCTGGGCTATTCCTGAAAATAATTACATTTTACAGCTTATAAATAATACAATACCAATTTTTCTAATGGACAATTTAAAAAAAGAGTAATACTTACTTTAAGCTGAGGCTCCCAATCCATGTGATGATGTCGGTGAGAGGGGTGGGGACAAGACCGTTAGGAGACAGTCAAAAAGAGTGGCTTCCGAGGACAGGACACCAGAACTGAAACTGGCAGGAAAAAAGACTGCAGGACCCTGGATTAAAGCTGGACTTTACCCATAACAACCTGATAAAAATAATGTTCTTTACATAACATACATTCCACATTAATAAATATACTACCAAAATTAGTGGGTGCTGTAAATTTCCTTCCACATTGCTCCTGTTTCTACTTGCTGGAGGCTGCCATTTTGCTGAAGCCCAGAGCCTCGAGCAGCAATAAATCATTAAGCTTTCAGCAGATCGGCATTTCCGGCACAGTGCCTAGAAATAGAGAGCAACTGAGCATGTGCATATCACAGGGGAGACAGTGTATTACTGGATTTTAAACAGTATAGGCGCTTATTTTTAATGTTTTGCATAGCAAGCCTGAAGGCATCTAGCAGGACCTAATTTTCTGACTATAGTTCCACTTTAATCCCTTGACGCCTACAGCATGCAAATTAGCAGCCTAACAGAAATGGGCTGTTTTCTGTGGGGCCGGTAATTTGTGTACCTGTCTTTCTGCGTGCTCCCAGCACAAAGACCGGGGTGTCACTGAGAGACCAAGGTCCCGTTCTAACGATCGGGACCCGGAATTCCCGATTCTGGGTCACCTGATCACTGTGATAGCCTTTGATTGGCTATCACAGTGGTCAGTCACTGTGAAGCCCGCCCCCCTTGTTTTCTCTCTCTGAATGGAGGAGAGAGATACATTGTATCTCCAAGATTGTAAGCTCCAAGGAGCAGGGCCCTCCTAACCCTCGTGTATTAAACTGTATTGTTGCTGTATTGTCTCCCGTTATATTGTAAAGCGCTGAGCAAACAGTTGGCACTATATAAATCCTGTATAATAATAATAATCTCTCTCTGTCCTTTCAGAGAGAAAAAAACAAGTGTGAGTAAAAAATAAATTATTATTATTATTATTATACAGTATTTATAAAGCGCCAATAGTTCGCTCAGCGCTGTACATTACAAAGGGGGACAGAACATGTGACAGAACAATACCAATACAATGCAAAACATGAGGGGATCGAGGGCCCTGCTCTTTTGAGCTTACAATCTAGGAGGGAGGGGATGGTGGCACAGGAGGAGATAGCTGTGGGGGACGGAGTGGTAGGAAGAGTGGAGGAGGTTGGCAAGTTAGCAGGGGGTGGGGTAGGCTTCCCTGAAGAGATGGGTTTTCAGGGTGCGCCTAAAGGAGAGGAGAGTAGGTGATAATCTGATGGGTTGGGGCAGGGAGTTCCAGAGGATGGGTGACACCCTGGAGAAGTCCTGGAGGCGGGCATGGGAGGAGGAGACCAGGGAACTAGAGAGAAGGAGGTCTTGTGAGGAGCGGACTGTGCGTGCTGGGTGGTACTTGGATATTAGGTCATTGATGTAGTTCGGGGCAGTATGGTGGACAGCTTTGTACGTCAGTGTTAGGATTTTGAATTTGATCCGTTGCACAATCGGAAGCCAGTGGAGGGATTGGCAGAGGGGGGTAGCGGAGATGGAGCGGTTGGTAAGGTGAATGAGTCTGGCAGCCGTATTCAGGATGGACTGAAGCGGGGATAGCCAGCAGAGAGGCAGGCCAGTGAGGAGAGAGTTGCAGTAGTCGAGTCGTGATATGATGAGGGAGTGGATGAGCTGTTTAGTGGTTTCTGGGGTTAGGAACGTGCATATTTTGGCGATAAATAAATAAATATAATAATAAAAAAATAAACAAAAATACCTAGATCAATGTTTGAGCCAGGGTAGTGTTTTGGTCAAGTTCAGGGTCAAAGGTCATGGTCAGTTATTTTTGGAGGGGGGGTAAGGTTTTTTTATTAATTAGTATCAGTGTCAGTTAGTGGCAGAATAAAAAAAAGAAAGCAAATTGCGCACTATGGTTTCTGGACTGTACTATGGGTACAAACAACAACTAACATATACACATGTGGTATTGCTGTGATCGTCAGGAGCAGGAAAAATTATTTTGGGTTGTTCTTTGGTGGTAGGTTATGGTAGGTCCAAAAAATATACTGCTACATTTTTAAAAGAGGAGGGTTTTACTATTTTGGGCCAGTTTTCCTTGGGTATTAAAAACAAAAAAAACAGCAGATATCCATTACCATTTACCACCAAATGAAAGCCCAATTCAAGGTATAAACCATCAGGATGCACAAGTAATTGTACCGTTTTGCTACCACATGTCAAAGTTGCAAAATTGTGCTTAGGCATTAAGATTTGTTTTACCCTTAGGTGTGAAGGGGTTAAGGTAAGTAATACTATTTGTAAAATCATCTACAGGTACAATTGAGCACTACATTCTTTAACTGCTGTTGTTGTAAAAATTCCCCAGAAATCACTACTTGTTGATATGATTGACTAAATTCCATTCCCAGTTTTTCATTTCGTATATATTACAAAACTTGTAAGACCACAAAACAAGGCTTCACGTGTGACACTAGCATGAAGACCCTCCAACAAAAAGAGAAAGTGGATGCAGGAAAAGTAGAAAGTAGATCCAGAAAGTAGAAAGTGGATGAAGGCAGAACAAAATGAGTGGTATCCATCTGTGAGCTTTCATACAAATGGCAGCAAGAATGTTTTACTGACACACAGCTGATCTGCATTCAGCCTGTGATATCACAGGCTGACACACCTCTTGCCCAGCACTACTCCTCCTTAACTGATAGCAGTCTCTGGTGGGAGACTTGTTGTCAAGCAGCTGCAGTTCGTGTGCGAGAGGAGAATGGACAATCTGTACCAAGCTGTGACCCTGCCTTCCACCCAGCAGAAGAGCAGTGAGAAGAAGTGCTTGCAGTCACAGAACTGCTGTATAGATTTTATCATTCAAGGCTTGGCAGCTTTTTAAGGCATATTGTAATGATGTTTTACATAATGTGGAGTATATAATATACAATAGCCTGCTTGCTTGTTGTAGACTTAGGTTTATGCCACATCATTCCATTCCAAATAGCAAATATAATTTTCTTTCAAAAACCCATATAGCAAATATTATTGCTACACAAGCACTTTTGTCATTTGGTGTTCAATCCTAACTTTAGCCAAAATTTTTGATTTGGATAAAGCAGGAGAGGGTTACAGATGCTTTAAGATTTTTATTGCAGTCTGTATGCCTATTTCAGAGTTTTCTCCCTACTTCCTGTCAGGACAGGAAACAATCTGAAATCTCTCCAATGGGGACACAGCCGAAAACAAATATACATTTTAACCACTTACCCTCCTGAGGATTTAACCCCCTTTCTGTCTAGACCATTTTTTGCGTTAGCGGCCTCCCTAGCGGTCTGATTATGTCCATATTTCTGTGCTCAAAGCGGTACATTTTTTGCATGGAAATATGTATTTTTTTTATTGTAGGCCTGTAATTTTTAGGAATAACTCACTGAAATCTGTCCGAACAAGAGTCTAGTAAACATCCCGGGTATGTTACAATTTGAAACACGAAATCATAAATTATAATTTAATAAATAATCATAAAAAATAATAATATAATAATAATAAATTTAATTCAATAATATAGTCAAACCAAAAACACTAAAATTTGAAATAGAGCGCCAAGTTCGTACATCACTGAGCAAAGTCGCAAAATCGTTTTCAGTGTCTGATGACGAATTTCCCCACAAATCATTATCCCTCAATTCTTCAAGTAGTTCTAATTTACTATCGCTGTTCTCTAGCTGGTCTAAAACCGCTTTTGCCCTAAAGGGACGTTTTTTGGACGCCATGGACGTTTCTCAGTTTCCAGGCAGAAAGAACAATAAAAATGCAGGCAGGGCACAGGACAAAGCACTCGGGACAAAATGTATGTAAAATGGTTTGATACAGTAATGTTATACTATGTGATTTTAGTGTATTTAGTATTTTCAAATTTCCCTCCGTTCCGTCCCCGTACGTCCCGACACTCGCAGGGAACGTAACCCAGATGACAGATGCCGGCATCCACCGGAGGACATTGCCGGGGACACTGCAGGAGGGACATCACGGGAGCGCAGGACAAGGTAAGTGAAGAACAGATCCCTGAGCAGCGCTGTAAGGTATTCCTGAGTGTAGCTCGGGGTTACCGCTTTTGGTACTGAAACTTTACCCCGAGCTACACTCGGGAATACTGCTACGGAGGTTAACTGACAATTGCGCGGTCATGCAATACTGCACCCAAATTAAATTTTATGTCCTTTTTTTCCCACCAATAGAGCTTTCTTTTGGTGGTAATTGATCTCCTGTGCATTTTTTATTTTTCGTGCTCTAAACAAAAAAAGACCGACAATTTTGAGAAAAAAAACTATATATTTTACTTTTTGCTATTAAACATGTCCAGTAAAAAAATTTTAAAAATCAAATTTCGCCATAAATTTGGGCCAAAATGTATTCTGCTACATGTCTTCGCTAAAAAAAATCCCAATACGTGTAAATTAATATGTTTACATGAAAGGTATAGAGTTTACAAATGGCGGTATATATAATGGAATTTTTTTTCTTTACTAGTAATGGCGGTGATCAGTGACTTAAAGCGGGACTGCGTCGGGCTTTCTAACACTAGGGGGAACTGACTTGGTGTCATTGACATCCCCAGTGGCACCAATACAGTGATCTGTGCTAATAAAAAGCACTGACACTGTACTAATGGCACTGTGCAGGGAGGGGTTAACACCTGGGGCAATCAAAGGGTTAAGTGTGTGCTGTTTTACTACTTGGGCTGTGTCTGTGCTTTCCACTGTAAGTACAGTACTTTGTATGGCTCTGCTATGCAGAGCCATACAAAGCAGTGTGCTGGAGCTGACAGGGGAGAGAACTGTATTGTTTACATACAGTTCTCTCCCCTCGTCGGTATCACTCGGCTATCACTGGGTGCCTGCAAGTAATCATCAGCCAGGACCCGGTGATTGCAAACCGAGGCTGCAAATGGCAGCGCGGGTAGGACACGCGCGCAATTCGCATACACTCCTTACCCAGAAATGCAAAATCACTTATATATCACGTGATTTTGTGCACCCCTGCCGCCCTGTAGCAGTATTTCCTCTATAGAGAGGTGGTAAAGCGGTTAATAGTGTTAGGAAGCGTTCGAACTTCTCATAATGTTTTTATTGCTGCCTTAGTCTAGCCTTGGTGACAACTGTACCCTCTATTTCCTATATGGGTGTTATAAAGAGAGTATGTGAGGAAAATTATCTCCAATGGAGTCATACATAAAAACAAAATGTTACAAAAAATATGATCTCTTCTACATTCTTTCTAAAACTATTTATTTATTATTTCTTTATTACAGGTACTTATATAGAACCATCAATTTACGCAGCGCTTTACATATATATTGTACATTCACATCAGTCCTCAACCCTCAAGGGGCGTACAGTCTAAGGTCCCTAACTCACATTCATACATACACATACTAGGGGCAATTTAGACACGATACAATTAACCTACCAGAATGTCTTTGGAGTGTGGGAGGAAACAGGAGTACCCAGAGGAAACCAATGCAAGCACAGGGAGAACATGCAAACTCTAGGCAGGTGGTGCTGTGGAAACTAAAATAAATAAAAAAAATGAATTGGTTGTAGTAGGGCTTTACATCAACATTCCAAGCTTTTCCTTAAAATAATTCCAATAGCCTACCCCCAGCTGATAATGAATACAATGCTAGTTTTTGAAATGGATGATTTAAGTAACAGTAATACTTACATTAAACAGTGGGCCCCCCCAACAGCTGGAGCTCCAATCCATGTGATCACATTGGTAAAAGGAGTGGTGACAAGACCAAGCAGTCAAAAAGAGCAGCTTTGGGGGACAGGTAATCACAACCAGAACTTGCAGGGAGGAAGACTGCAGGACCCTGGATTAAGGCATCCACACCAAAAAGTGAACATTCTGTTCTTCAACTGCTGTTGTTCAAAACTGCCCAATACCTGGTAATTTCATTGACTCTTCCCAAAATTTGACTCTTCTGTTCTCAGCTTTTCATATCGTACATATTACAAAACTTGATTTAGACATGTTGTTATAGCTGAAAGACCCTCCAACAACAGTAGGAAGTGGATACAGGAATTAGGAAGTGAATGAAGATATGAATCCATGTGTGAGCTTCAAAACAAATAATAGCAAGAATTTACAATTATCTTTGCTAATATCCTTGAATGCAGGCCTTATTTTCCTCAGAGAATCGGTGCAGGAACTCCCCCTTACAAGTCACCTCTTGTCTCTGCCTTCTACCCATCTCCAAGCATCGTTACTTGGTTCCTACCCCTACCCAACTCCCAGTACTGCCCCTTTTAAAGAATACAGAACTAAGTATAATTTTGTGGTGCAAACTAATATGTATGAAATTTGGTAATGATAACAAGAAAAGAAGTAAAATAGATTTCCTGAAGCCAGCAACAATAGATCGCCCACAACAGTAGACCCTCCCACCAACAATGGACAAAAAAAATCCCCCCTTCATCAACCAATAGTAGATCTGCTTCAGCACCAATAGATTTCCAAGCAGCAGCAACAGATCTTCCAACAGTCAGCATCAATAGACCCCTCCCTCAACAGTAGACCCTCTCAACAACAATGGAGCCCAACAACAAAAAAACCCGTCAGCAACAATAGATTAACCCCAGCAACAAAAGACCCCCCAGGAGCAACAACAGATCTCCCAGAAACCAGCAACAAGAGATTCCTCCTAGCAACAAATGAACCACCCCCAGCAAAAATAGATTCCCCCACCAGCAACAATAGACCTTCCCAGCAACAATAGGCACCCCCTACCCCTCGCAAAAATAGATCTCCAGTGACAATAGATCCCCCAGCAGCTAGAATCAGTAGACCCTCTAGCACACCCCAGCACCCCTTGCCATTGCATACATTCAGTGCTAGAAGTGCCAGAACTGCGTTCCCCCACGTTCCTGCTGCAAAAAAGCCCTGCTTGAATGTATATAACTAAAGTGACCAAATGAGGTTTTTTTTTCATTTTATAAAAAGTAAAACTAGAATTTAAAGTTTGTGTAAGCCTGTTACCATCATGAAAACAGGACTTACTTTATGTAGTATGGTTGTCACCTTTAGATTCCTGCATGCTTGGTTTATTTCTTATAGAACACTCTAAGTCTTTAAATTCCACGGTGCATTGTTATGTGATTTCCAACCAACATTCATGATCCTGTGCACTTCAGTTCTCCCTGTTGGTTAGAGATAAGCCAATAGAAAAAGCTGGTTAATAATTGCTTAGCAGGATTCAAGGGACCTAGGGTGCACTGCTACATTGTTAGTCTACAGTGACTTGGTCACCTTTGGCCACCTATGATCCTCCTCAGCATTATCTGCTTGGGTTCATGAATAAGCAAGGCCTTTACTTTGGACTTCATTGTTTTTTTCACTGCATGGTGCAACATGCCACAAACGACAGTCCTGCTGCAACAGGTGACCTCAGGCTATTCTTTTCCATTGTTGCTAAGAGCAATTTCTCCATATCCCTAAAAAGGAGGGTCATCCTCATCCAAATCTTATATAGCTGAGGCATTCCATTTGTTCACAAGACCTTTAATATCTACTTTGGAGGTTTTATCAATTTGAATGCAATTAATGAAGCAATCTGCTCATAGAGGCTCTAAGCGTGCTCTGGCACCATCCATAACATAATCTAATTCTGACTCTCTTTGACCTCCTTTTTTAAATGTGCCTAACCTCCCTTTCCCTGAAGTGAGGGGTTTTGTGGGTTCTACTTTAAGCTCCAGCTGTAGTCTTTTTTTTTTTTTGCACACAGCTTGTGTATATAATCTACCTTCCCTGAAGTCAAGGGTTGGATATTATAGGCTTAGGCCTTTGCCCTAGTAAGCATTCCTTGTTGTGGAAAACCTTAGCTGTTGGTCCAAGTTTTTTTCTCCAGTTCAGGTAGTTTGTTATTCCACCTGTTTCCTTATGGTGTATAATTGGTTATCCTTCATGCCACAGTTTGAGGCCCATCATTCTTTGGGTAGCAATTTGCGATTACTAGTGATTACATGTCCTGGTCTGGAGCACTCAGTTGATCCTCAGTGCCCTCCGCATAGGGTTGAGGCAATTTTTGATATTTGGTTGCCACTGCTTTGTCCAGAATTAATTCAGGAATTTATCTTTTAGAGACTCCATGCCCACCCCTCAGTTGGACTGCTTTTGGATATCCAAAATATCCAAGAATTTACTATGTTCCTGTGTCCCTCAATGTAAAATAAAGAAAATAAGATTTTTGTACTTACCATAAAATCTTTTTCTTGATGTCCATTGAGAAGCATAAGTCCCATCCCTCTGTATTATTGGCCTTATGTACTGCCTGCTCACAAAATTGATGCATAATGGTTGGAGGCAGGTTTATACAAGGGCTGGCTTATCATTTTTTTATTTGCCAGTGCCTCAACCAGGGGCGGACTGACAACTCATGGGGCCCCCGGGCAATAGGGGATCATGGGGCCCCTGTGTCCTTGCCCAAACTCAAAAAAGCCTATGAAAAAGGTACCAGGGGCATCTCATGGGGCCCCCTACTGACCCCGGGTCCTCGGGCAGTGCCTGAGTTTCCACATGGTCAGTCTGCCCCTGGTCTCAACCCTCTGAAGGTGGCAGTAAAACCTAAATGTCTAACAATTTACTACATTTCCATATTTCTCAAAGGACTTCAAGAAAAAAGAATTTATGATCAGTACAAAAATCAAAAAATAAGTACAAAGAAATTTTATTTCTCAAAGTGAAATGAATCAGATTTCTGTTGATGTAACTCAAGCTAACTTCAAAAGATAAAAAAAAATACATTCCTCAATCAAATATGCACTGGCAGTGTATACTGTCACTGAAACCAGCTGTAAAAATTGTACTGTTCCACCACTCACGGTTTTATGGCATCCCCATGTTACTTTTGACTGATTTGTGTATTTTACAGTGTTTCCCTCAAAGAAGACCCTCTCTGTGCTGTATGGTAATTTTTTTTTATTTGCATTGGTGCTTGCTCTCCATTGCAGTGCTCTGCTTCCCATGCATTTTTGACAGTAGCTTGCCTATTAGACCTAAAAATGAACAGAACCTGGGCAGATTAGTCCATCACTAATGGCAGCCACAAGTTAACTGAGGAATCGACTGCCAATGCCCTTCATTTGGAGGGGCTACCTTTATATATATATAAGCAGTGACCATAACCATTTCATTTATTGTTAGCTGTAAACAACAAGCACATACGGGAAAAATAAAAACACTCAACTGTAAGAGATCTGATTTTACAAGACTTAGACTGGGAGGGAATATTAGCATCAATGAACACAACACAGAGATGGGAGTTCTTCAAAAACACTGTATGTAAACACAGCAAAATATATTCCCATGGGCAACAAGTTTAAAAGGCTAAAACTCAAACCTATGTGGCTTACGACCAAAGTTAAAAAGCTATAAATAATAAGAAAAGAGCTTTTATTAAATATAAAGATGAAGGAACACTATCATCATTTAAACATTACAAATAATATAACAGAATATGTACAAAAGGAAATCAAGGTCCCAAAAATTGAAAACGAACGACAGATTGCAAAAGATAGCAGGACAACCCCCAAAAAATTATTCAAATATATTAATAGTAAAAAGGTCAGGTCCAAGCATGTAGGCCCTTTACAAAACAATCTAGAGTGGGTGACTGGGGACAAAGACAAGGCAAATTTATTAAATACCTTCTTCAGCTCTGTGTATGCAAAGGAGCATGGGGGAGCTCTTGTCCATAATGGGCAAGGTATTGACACAGCCCCAGATGATCCACATTGGCTCACAACTGTTATGGCCCTGAAATATTTAGACAAAATAAAGGTGAATAAAGCACCTGGACCAGATGGCATACACCCACAGATTCTTAAAGAATTAAGCGCCGTCATTTCAAAGCCATTGTTTCTAATTTTTAGGGACTCTTTAAAGACTGGCATAGTACCATTGGATTGGCCTAAGGCCAATGCGGTGCCTATATTAAAAAAGGGATCAAAATCTTTACCAAGTACTTATAGACCTGTTAGTTTAACTTCTATAGGTGGGAAGATCCTGGAGAGTTTAATAAAAGACCACATAGATGAGTTCTTGCTGGAAAAAAAAAGCAACAGACAGCATGGATTCATAAAAAACAGAAGTTGTCAAACAAACCTGTTTTTTTTATGAGGAGGTGAGCAAAACTTTGGACAGAGGGGTGGCGGTGAACATGGTTTACTTAGATTTTGCAAAAGCGTTTGACACAGTTCCCCAAACATGGCTAATGTGTAAGGTAAAATCTAGAGGTTTGGAAAAATCTGTATGTAAATGATAGAAAACTGGCTAAAAGATTGTATGCAGAGAGTAGTTGTTAATAATTCATATTCTGAATGGTCTAGGATTGTTGGTGGTGTGCCCCAAGGTTCAGGGTTGGGGCCCTTACTTTGTAATACATTTATAAATGATATAGGGTCTGAGATTAAAAATACAGTTTCAATCTTTGCAGATGACACCAAGCTTTGCAGTGGAATAACATCCCTACAGGATGTCTTCAATTTACAAGCTGACCTCAATGCACTGTTTAATTGGGCAACTATGTGGCAAATGAGGTTTAATGTTGATAAATGTAAGGTTATGCAATGGGGACTAAGACTGTGCATGCATCATAGATACTATGAGGGAGTACAACTGGGGGAATCAATGGTGGAGAAGAATGTGGGTGTTTTGGTAGATCATAAGCTTAATAATGGCATGCAATGCCAAACCACAGTTTGTAAAGCTAGCAAAATCCTCTCTTGTATTTAAACAGGTATAAACTATAGAGATATCATTTTACCCCTGTACAAATCATTAGTAAACCTCATCTGAAATATGCAGTTCAGTTTTGGGCACCAATTCACAAGAACATTGGGGAACTGGAGAAAGTACAGAGAAGGGCAACCAAACTGATAAGAGGCATGGAGGAGCTCAGCTATGAGGAAAGATTAGAGGAACGAAATGTATTCTCCCTTGAAAAGAAGAGATTAAAGTGGATATGATCAAAATGTATAAAAACATCCGTGGTTCATATAGTGAACTCAACATAGAGGTATTCACTCCTAGGTCATCACAGAGGACAAGGGGGCACTCTTTACATCTGGAGGAAAAGAAGTTTAATCTTCAAATATGGAAAGGTTGCTTCACAGTAAGAGCTGTTAAAATGTGGAATAGACTCCCTCAAGAGTTGGTTCTGGCCAGTTCAGTGGATTGCTTTAAAAAAGGCCTGAATTCTTTCCTAGATATACATAATATACATAATATAACTGGATACTAACATTTATAGCTAAAGTTGATCCAGGGAATATCTCATTGCCTCTAGCGGGATCAGGAAGGAATTTTTATCCCTGCAGGAGCAAATTGGATCATGCTTTGCTGAGTTTTTTTGCCTTCCTCTGGATCAATTGTGGGTATAGGATTGTAGGATTTTTTGTCTTTTTTCAGCCAGACTAACTCTGTAACTGTATATTGGAACCAAATCCCTTTGTCCCTTGTCACTCCTCAAATGCCCTCTTCCTGGTCTGAGGTACAGACCTTTATAAAACAAAATGCAAATATTTACCTAACAAAAGTGTATTGTACTGAACCTTTTATAAAACCTTTAAATTACTGGGTATTGATATTTTGGTTTTTATATGTGGGTTTAACCGATTATTTTTTGTGCATTCATTCTTCATACTCATGGAACTGGAGGCATAGCAGAGAGTGTATCCATTGCCTACATATTTTGTGCTAAAGGTGTCCTTCTTTGCTATCTCAGAAAGCTGGGAGGTATGATTAAATCAGTGTGATTTGCAACATACTGTCAAAGCCTTTTTTATACCTGTCAGTAGCTGTTGGTATTCCTAAAGTGCTAGAGTCTCTTTAAGCAGGATGACCTGCATGTAAAATAGTGGGAGTATGGAAGTGATAAGCCATGAAACCAAAGCTAAAGACATTATGATTGTTTATTAGCTTATTATGGGCTGTGCATACTGCTGAGTTAGGAAAATGTTAGTTGGAGAAAATGCTAATGTTGATTTTCCTTCTGACACACATAGAAACATGTGTTTGACCCTGATTGGTTGGTTTGAAAGGGGATCTCCTATTATATAACCATATGTTTATGCTGATTCATACTTCCATACTCTGAAAATGAATGTAAGTTGCCTATACTTTTGTAATGTAAGTGTGCTTTAGTGCATTTACAGCCATAACCAGGACAGGTTTGTTGCGCCCCCGGGCAAGGATTCGGAACTGCTATCTCTTCCCCACTCCTAGTGCATACCATAGAATTTGTGTGCCTATTCACTGCCCCCTTGCACCAGCTGTCCATGGTTGGCATGGAGGGTGCACTGCACATTGGTTGCCATATTCTTGATTTTTACAGCAGTAGCTGACAAATCAGACATGAAGCTACAGCCTGGCCCTGTTTACTAATCACTGTTCTAGAGCTTGGGTGCAGTAAGGAGTCCCCCATACTGCTGTGCCCTGGACGGCTGGCCCTTCTGCCCACCCCTTGTCCTGGCCCTGTTTATAGTACATTGTGACACATGTTTTGGGCAACAAGTTTTATTTCATGAGTTTAAAGTGACTCTGTCACTGAAAGTTCCCTGCAAAAGACCTAAAGTGGAACTTTAGAAAAACATAACATATATGATGCAGTATGTCAGTTGCAATAACACAGCTGTATTTGTTTTTCTGAGTCCCATTATTACCTCTTGATCCTGCCATTAAGTCTTTTTGTTCAACTTTCTTCAGCAAACCAAGCTGTCCAGCAAAAGTTGAACTTAGAGGGTTGAAATAAAGAATTTAACACTAATAGTGGTGCTTAAAAGATAAGTCCAACTTTCTCATGTTACATCCATATTCAGGGTGTAACATTTTACTGGCCCCGCCCCCCAATCCCCAGATGTGAGAGCTAGCGGGGATCTTTTCCCCTCGCTAGCTGTGCTGTCACTGTCGGCTTGTAGTTCTCAATGAACTACAACGGCGCTGTTGAATGCTGTGGTAGTTAATTGATTCTTCCTGCCAGTGTAAAACTGCCAATGTATGAGCATACAGATTACACTGACAATCTTCAGGACACCTGCATGGCACCAGCTATCTGTTTTACCTGCAAAAAAATTTGCATCTATTATTTTTTGTTAAAAGGTGAATGTATCCTTTAAAATCTTTTATTCATTATTTTAAAGTTTTTATTCATTAAGTCAAGAATTGTATCCCAAAATAAAGAAAAAAAAATAAAAACGTCTTGAAAAGTGTTAGCTGGACTTAGACCTTACGTTGTCAGTCACTTAGTGTATGTAAAGTGCATCTAAATCTACTACATGAACAGAAAAGGTTGAGTGGGAATTTACAAGTACCATAATTATTACCCAATATCAAAAACTCCATTAAACCTTGCTGGTTCCTGTAATTTATAACCCCCCCCCCCCTTTCCTACTGAAGAAACAGTGATCCATGTATAAGAATAAACTTAAATCTACTAGTCCATCTAACACTACTCTCTCTACAGCAGGGTTTCTCAACTAGGGTTCCTCCAGAGGTTGCTAGAGGTTCCTTGAACAACCAGCAATTTTCGCCTCTCAGGTAAGCTTCCACTGACACCATTGATCTTTTTAGCAATCTGTAAGGGGGTAATTCTTTCCAATGTCCCAATGACAACAAGTATTCGGAGCATTCTTACCTCTGACTATCACACTAATGTATCATAAATTGTAGATATAGTTATTTTAAGCAGGGGTTCCCTGAGACCAGACAGTTATGTCAAGGGTTCCTCTGCATTGAAAAGGTTGAGAAAGGCTGCTCTACAGGTTAACCATTCTGCTGTCCAAGGTTGACTATGTTGTTCCTGTATAGGTATAGTGGAGGAATGAGTGTCGCCAATCTCAATTCCCAGTGTGATATGGAGCGGAGAATCTCTATCTCCCACCTATCATACAACAAATTTTATAAAGCCTGGCACTTGTGGGCACTTCACCCAAAATGCACAGTTGAAGTTTGATGGCATTTACCTTTTTGGAGTATATTACTAATTACGTAAGAACAACTTGACTGGTATTCTCAAATGTTTTGAATCAATAAGTTATAACAGTCATCTTCTTCCCCTTACCACTCCCCCCGCTTTCCCTTCCCTCCATCTTCTACCCTCCCCTCCCCCCCCTCTCATTTCTCCCCCCCGCCATGGTTCATACTGCATTAATTAAGAAGATATATAATTGAGTACTCAATAGCATTTTTTGTGTGCTCATGTACTATTGTGAACCTATGGATGTCCTTGTTCTTGTCTTCCTTGATAATTCAAAAATTAATAAAGACAGGTTGAATATAAAGCAGTAGTAAACTTTGCTTCATTACTTTTACCTACAGGTAAGCTTATAATAAAGCTAACTTTTGGGATAAAATGAATATCTCCTAAACGTTCACTATTTAGGAGATATTCACATGTTTTATAGCTGGTGACATCACTTGCGCATGCACGCAGTGCTCTGAATTAAGAGCAAACTGAATGTGCCGTCAATCCAGAGAACTGTGCAACAAACCTGACTCCCATGTGAATGCGTGCGAGTGTAGTAATTGCGGCTGGACCACTCAAACAGCTGGAGCCCACAAAGAAGAAGGAAGATCTGGTGAAGATTGAAGATTTTTTAATTTCAGGACTTAACTTCCGTTTTAAATCCATTTAATCATGCATGAACCCAGCCTTATAAAATAGGCATGATAGAATTCAGTCATGTCATCAGCTAAGTGTAGAGCTAACTTAATTATGAAAGAAATGTTATACAGCATTCCTAAAGTTTTTCAGCTGGAATAAAAACGTGGGTGGACATCTAGCAGCCATACCCTGCAATTACCCGTTAGGGATCCTAAACACATTAGTAAACAGACATTTCTTTTAAAACAGATCCACAACTACTTGAAACATCTATAGCACTAGATGAACAAGGAAAGTAATCCTAGAGATATAAGGCCTAGGTGGATATGTCATTCTGTATATTTCCTTATTCAAATGACAAAGTCCCTTTAAATAGAAAAGTGAAAGAAAAACAGCCTATTGCTCCTTTCAGCATCAATAAAAAGATGTTTCCATTCTGGATCCGCTGGGACAGTCTAGTCAGGCGATCACATGATCCATACTAATTACCTAACCAAAATCAATTAGATTCACATCATGGTGTCTGATACCAAGCTCTGATTAATTGCAGCACTTGAAAGAAATTCTAATGCAGCTACATTAAACTGCATTCACCTAGCATACCTTCACATTAGAAAAGATGGGAACGAAATGCCTACATTGTTTTATTTTCATGCTGTTAAAAAATTCCTACTTGCATTTCCCTGCCGTTACACCAACATATTAACCTAGTTACAGCAATTAGTGCTTCATTAGTAAGGCTAACTAACTGCAGCTTGATCCTGTAATGATTTACCAAGGTTTTCCATATACAAGTGCATAATCAATGTTTTCCAATTACTGCTATCGTGCAACCACTATTTCAAATAAACTAGCTAATAATACAACCCCATTACAGAGGCTGGAGAAGCAAAGCCATTTAATTGCAGTGCAGAGCTTCTTCAGCTTTTAAAATTTTTCACACTAATGAACTGTCATGCAAAAAGTTCTATTGATTTTTACACCACATGACTTCAACCACAAATATGTAATTATGCCTTTTATATCTAGCTGGGGGATTAAAATAATCTATAGTGTGTAGCCTTTACTTATCCCTGATAGGTTTAGTGGTCTTTTACCCTTTTCAAAACATTGTAGTTTTTTGATGAATGAACTTTAGACGTTTCTTTCTATCACTGCCATTTGAGATCTGTTTGCATCCTGGCAGTGAAATGTTATTATAACAATTGGCAAGGAAAATATGAAAAAATATTGTTTCCAAGTCACATTCAGTGAAAAACTGCACAGCTCAGCTACTAAGATATGGAGGAATGTTTTAAAAAAAACTAGCTGCAAACAGAATAGCCATACCTTTTGTTTATTTTGTTTTTTCAAAATCGTGTGTTATCCATATTGGGTAATTGTGTGAAAAAACAAATAGTAATAATAAATAATTATACACATTTGTCTGCATCAGACTGCCATTGTTAAAGAGGAGCTATGGGTAAAATAAAAAATACATATGATGCAGCCTGTCACTAGCATTGACACAGCAGGTTTAATAAGAGAGACCCATTTTTCATGACCTGTTGATCTGTCAGTAAACCTGTTATTTTTCCATTTCCTTCAACAAGGTGACAACACTATTTATTCTGCAATGAAATCGTGCAAGCAGCAGCAAGCTCGTGCAGTCACTCTTTGGACAGGGTATTCTCAAACAGAAATGTAGATTTAAATAAACTTTAGGACTGAAAGTCCAACTCGAGCTAACACTCTTTAAGCAATCATAGCAAAAACATTATTTTTCTTTTTTAAAAAAAAAATGTAATCCATATGAATAAAAGCTGACTGCTGCTAGCACCACTGGCAGCGTTATATGGTTTTTCATGTTTTTTTCCCAACTCCTGACTTTGGTTGGACAGTTCAACCTGCATGTAAGTACAAAGAAAATATAAATAAGGGTATGTAGAGTAAAATAAATCATAAGCCTAATGTTAACCTTACACATATAAACCTCATTAAGCTACCAGAATACAATTTGCCTAAGTGGTCCTATACATAATGGTTCTTTATCATTTATTAATGTGAAAAGAGACCTACGTAGCACCTGTTTCACAAATCACTAATTTCATATAATAATTATTAATAAAAAGTTTTATTATTATTAATACATTAAGTGTTATAATAATACTTAATTGATTAAGTATAATTCATTTGTTAAATACAAACATTGGGGTTGGTTTACTAAAGACAAATAGGCTGTATCTTTCTGAAGGATTTAAACCCAGAGCTTGGGGAACAAGGTGAAGGTCTGCATTCCATGATCCAATCATGTGCATTATTTATTGTTATTTATTTATATATATATGTTATGTACTTATATAGCACCGTCAATTTTACGCAGCACTTTACATATATATTGTACATTCTCATCAGTCCCTAACCCTCAAGGAGCGTACAATCTAAGGTCCCTAACTTACATCCATACATACACAAATATTAGGGCCAATTTAGACAGGAGCCAATTAACCTACCAGCATGTCTTTGGAGAGTGGGAGGAAACCGGAGTACCCAGAGGAAACCCAGGGAGAACATGCAAACTCCAGGCAGGTGGTGCCGTGGTCGGGATTTGAACCAGCGACCCTAGTACTGCCAGGCGGAAGTACTAACCATTTAGCCACTGTGCTGCCCAAAAAAAATGCTGTTTTTATATTTTCCTTGCACATAATTGCGTGTTATTTACAAAGTGAAAGTACACCGCATTTACTAAGCTCTATGGAACATTCCCTTGCAAAGTGAATAGCTTATTTGTCGTTAGTAAATCAACCCCATTGCATATATTTTTCTTCCTCAGGAATAACTTACAAACTACATTACGCAAAAAAACATTTCATAGACTGGGACATGCTTTGCATCACCTCCCATTGGCAATAAGTGATGAAGTTAGTCTAGAATATAATTCAAACACAAAAAAGAAAATATGGTGTCTAAATCATTTTGCTGAATAGTAAATGCAACATAAAAAAAATCCAACAGCAAAAGCACATGCATGTTTGAATTGCAGACATTGCTGTGGTAGAAAGGTCTTTGGTTTAATAAAAGGCTATTAACATGACTGCTGACATGAAGCTATCAGAGTCACTGGTATTGATGAAACTCTCAACTCTCAATCTGCTGCACAGGAAGTTTATCATGCAGCTGTCAGCCTAGACAGAGCCCATAAACAATGATAGCAGCTGACATTTCCCTTACCCATTTATGAAAAACAAAATATTCAAAAGGTGCTGGAGATATCTAGAAGCATGTACCATGCAAATTCATTCCTGCAAAATAGCAATAAATATGCAGCTCCAATGTTGGTACTTTAGATAGATATATTTATATATACACATTTTATATATACTGTATATATATATATATATATATATATATATATTTGAAACACACAAATAAATAAAGATATTACATATCATATCTATAATATCACAATAATTTGCCCTCTAGGTTTACTACACTAAGGGATATATGTATAAAGAATGTGCTGCACATTCATTAGGTGTACACAGTTTATTTCTATAGCAAAAGATCGTGTTCCACCAACAGGGTGTTAGCCCTAGAAGCAATATAGTGAATCCAGTAAACAAGAAAATAACTACTTATACAGTGCCACACATCTATAGAGATTATTTTTACTTATATCTAATAAGCCCCTTCTAATTTTCTTTGGCACCACTTTGATCTGACAAAAAAATTATTTGTGCATTCGGATAAGTGTCTGATTGGGGAGAGATCTTCGAGCCTGGACACAGCTAACTGCATCCAGGCTCGGACATCCATCTATAACTGCAACTAACTTCTCTGTGTGCGGCTACATGTAACCAGCAGCGGCCGTTTTCAGCCTGTCATTAGTTTAAATAGGCTGAGCGGCTGTTGCTGTTCGCATGCCCCGGTAATTCCAGCCATGAGAATCTGCTAGACATGTGCACGCTGGAAATTTTTGTTTTTAGATCCATTTATTAATTGAAGGTTTTGTGTTCGGATGCATTAGTTAATGGACCTATTCATTTAGTTTCATTTGGAATAACGCTGGCTGTTAAGGAGCGAGCAGCCGCCATGTCCTTAACAACCATGACTCATCTGCTGTCAGCGGGATTCCCCTCTGTCAGCAGAATGTAAACAAAACAAGTTTTGGTTAAAAAAATATTTTAAACAGAAACAGCTTGCAGGTCTGATATGGATTTTGAGTGGAACTCCATTCCAAAATAAAAAAAATAGAAAAGCTCCCCCCCCCAAAAAGAAAAAATACATACCAGTCTGGTATGGATTTTATGCCAAAATGTAAAAAATAGAGTGGGGTCCCCCGAAAATCCACACCAGACCCTTATCTGAGCATGCAGCCAGGCGGGTCAGGAAAAGGCGAGCAACCCGCCCCCCCAGGCCACATGCCCTCAAAGTAACTTTTGATATCTATACATTATACTTTTTGCAGGCCTCCTTTCCAATTTTATCTTGTGAACTTTACCTTTACCTGACATTCTGTATTAATACATTGGGGAGTTAGTTGTTAGATGGCCTCTATATTTTTCATTCAGTTATAAGCCTTTTTCAGATTTCTAGCTATAACATTAATTTTTGCATAGATATTGCCATGTGTGCTGCTCGTCCAGACTGACCATGGTGGGTCACCTTGGTTTCCTGAGGACCCAGGCGCAGATGGTTTTTGTGTCGATCGGGATCCCCTAGGTGGATTTGACTAACTTTTGCTTGCTTTGGTATTATGAAAGTTCTTAAACCTTTGTCATACCTCATTGAATTGTTTAATATTGTTATAGTGACTTATGGCAGCATGTTCTTCTTCTTTTTTGTATGTAGGTTACCTTTGTTATCCCCTGATGAAGATTGTATGTATCTATTGAAACACGTTGGGGAATTGTGGCATATTAAGTTTTAAGTATCTTTGTAAAAGTTATTTTAACAATGAGATTTTATAATCAAAAGGTTGTTCAATCAAATAGAATTCTTTAAAAAAAACTTTGTTGTGGTTTAAGCTGCAAAAAAGTCCCATGGGAGAATTGTATTTTTTTTTCAGTTATTTGGGGACATGGCAGCCTTTTGTCAAAGGTAGTCCACTTATTTTGTTTGTATTTGTCCTCAACATGGGGGAAGGTGCTTTGGGGGAGGGGAGTTGTCCCCCCCAAAGCACCTTGTCTCCATGTTGATGAAAACAAGGGCCTCTTTCCCATATCCTTGGGTAGTGGTTGTGGGGGTCTATGGGCAGGGGGCTTATTGGAAGATCCACTCCCCCCATGTGAATGAGTATGGGGTACATTCACCAAATAAAAGCATCAAAAGTTAAAAAAAAACACACAAACACAGTTTTTGATAAGTCCTTTATTAACCCCCCCCCCCCCCCAAAAAAAAAGAAGATCCAACATCAATCACGTTGAATGTGACCCGTACAAAAAAAATGCCGACCACCGAACAGTTTATGTCCCATCCAAGGACACATGCCAAATGACAAATGACCTCGCAGCCCGCTCTTTAACAACTGCCTCTTCTCAATGATCTGAATGGATCAGAAAATTGCATTATAACTTTTTCAGATTCACTATTATGTCCAATTGGAAATTTGGATACATCCAAGTCTCTGAAAATGAAATTTTTACCCAAAACCTAAATAATGAACCAAATTGCACGTCTAGATGTTGATTCTTATTGCTGGAATCCGATGGCTGCATGTAATGGGCCATGTGAATATGGCCTTAAAGAAGTCTGGAATATGTTAAAGAGACTTCCTCAGTGTCAGGGAGCTCAAGCAATATTGTATACTTTTCAAACAAACAAAGGAAAAATTAACAGAAAATAGGCATTTAACCTGGGGAGGACTGAGAAGCTTTGGTCTGGTGGACAAAAACAATTAATCAGCCTTTTCATGGTACTATGGTAGTAAGGACAAATTTCTGTGAATTAAAGAATTCATGCCAAGCAAAGTCTGTCATGGTGCTTCATTGACTGGAGGGCATGCCAAAATGTGGGTGTTCCTAAAAGCCCTAAGGGCAGCTTTAGCACAGAGCATTGGTTTATGGTAGTTTGGAGAGGCAGCACATATACAAGCAGCATTTGTGAAAACCCTTAAAAACACCTTAGAATGAAATTGTTATGAAACTATATAAATAATATTATAATGAAATGCATATTATTTTACAGTACACAATTTTCCAAGTCCTGAGAAAGCAGACTCGTGTTCTGGGAAACGTGTTTAGATACCCACTCCCTAATTTCTTCTCTGAATGAATATCAAAAATAAAACTTTGAAAGAAAAGAAAATGGAATTGGGAGTATAAATGGAATAGTATTTGGAGGTTCAATAATAAGTTATGATAAATTTGTGTATTTTGTAAATGTGTTATACTTTTTTATGTATTTTAATGAATTTATTAAAATTGGTATATTGGATTTTTGTAATACATGAAATTCATTAAAGTCCTGCTCAGTAAATATTTCTGGTTAGTCAAAATTTTGAGCTGTCACCAGGAGAAAGTTTGAGAAAACTAAGGGAAATCTCCCCAGTGGAACTCAAAAAAAAAAAAGTTTCCATTTCCTACTCTATCCAAAAGTAGTTTTGGCTTCAGATATGCCAGCATTACTATTTTCTATAGGTGCTTCCTATATTTATATGTATTTATTTCATCATGAGTTAGGTTTTTTTATCTTTGTTATTGTCTGGTTTTGCCTATAAAATATTAGCTCAACCTGGGAATAGTGAGTTTTTTGTTTCCTTTTTATTGATGTTTATAGTTGAGAATTGTTCAGTATAGTTTTTTTTTTTTGTTGTTGTTGTTGTTTAACCACTTGCCCTCCTGAGGATTTTCCCCCCTTCCTGACCAGGCCATTGTTTGCATTACTGTGTTGCTTTAACTGACAATTGTGCAGTCATGCAACGCTGCATGCAAATTACATTTATGTACTTTTTTTCCCCATGAATAGAGCTTTATTTTGGTGGTATTTGATCACCTGTGCATTATTTATTTTTTGCACTATGAAAAAAAAAAGACCGACAATTTTGAGGAATAAAAAATATTTTTGACTTTTTGCTATTAAACATGTCCAGTAAAAGAATTTAAAAAATCAAAAGAATTTAAAAAATGTATTCTGCTACATGTCTTTGCTAAAAAAAATCCCAATACGTGTAAATTAATTGGTTTTCAGGAAATTTATAGCATTTCCAAATGGCGGTATTGATACTGGAATTTTTATTTTTACTAGTAATGGCGGCGATCAGCGACTTATAGCGGGACTGTGGTGGGCATTCTGACACTGGGGGGAACTGACTTGGTGTCACTGACATCCCCAGTGACACCAATACAGTGATCAGTGCTAATAAAAAGCAATGACACTGTACTAATGGCACTGGGCAGGAAGGGGTTAACATGTGGGGTGATCAAAGGGTTAACTGTGTGCTGTCTGTGTTTTACTGTGGGGCCGTGTGTTTGTGCTTCTCTGCAAGCACACTGCTTTGCATGGCTGTGCTATGCAGTGTGCAGGAGCTGACAAGGGAGAGAACTGCTTTGTTTACAAACAGTTCTCCCCACCATTGGAGATTATTTTTTTTATTATTATTATTACACAGTATTTATAAACGCCAAAAAGTTTGCTCAGCGCTGTACATTATAGTGGTGGACAGTACATGAGACAATACAGTAACAATACAATACAATACACGAGGGGTTCGAGGGCCCTGCTCCTTGGAGCTTACAATCTAGGAGGGAGGGGATAGTGGTACAGGAGGAAATGGCTGTGGGTGATGGAGTGGTAGGAGGAGATCGACTGTTAGGTGAGGGCGGGGTAGGCTTCCGAGAAGAGATGGGTTTTCAGGGTGTGCCTAAAGGTGAGGAGGGTAGATGACAGTCTGATGGATTGGGGTAGTGAGTTCCAGAGGATAGGGGAAGACCTGGAGAAGTCCTGGAGTCGAGCATGGGAGGAGGAGACCAGGGAACTGGAGAGCAGGAGGTCTTGTGAGGAACGAAGAGTACATGTTGGGTGGTATTTGGCTATCAGGTCGGTGAGGTAGTTTGGGGCAGTATTATGAATAGCTTTGTACGTCAGTGTTAGTAGTTTGAATTTTATACGTTGAGCAATCGGAAGCCAGTGGAGGGAATGACAGAGGGGGGTAGTGGATACGGAGTGGTTGGTAAGGTGGATGAGTCTGGCCACTGAGTTCAGGATAGACTGAAGCGGGGAGAGTCTGTGTTGAGGTAGGCCGGTGAGGAGGGAGTTGCAGTAGTCCAGTCGTGAGATAATAAGGGAGTGAATGAGTTGTTTAGTAGTGTCTGGGGTTAGGAACGAACGTATTTTGGAGATGTTGCAGAGGTGGAGCCTGCATGAATTTGCCAGCGATTGGACATGGGGCTGGAAGGATAGATTGGAGTCTAGAGTGACACCTAGAATTTTGGCTTGCGGGGTGGGACTGATAGTGGCATTATTGGTCGTGATGGAGAGGCTAGGGGGGAAACTAGGAGCTTGGTTTTGGAAAGGTTTAATTTGAGGAAGTGGAGTGACATCCAGTATGATATGTCGTTCAGTAGGTAGGTGATTCGGGTGGAGACTGAAGGCGTGAGGTGAAGGGTAGAGAGGCAGATTTGCGTGTCATCGGCGTAGAGGTGGTAGTTGAAGCCGTGGGAGTGTTTCAGTTAGCCAAGGGAGGAGGTGTAGATATAGAAGAGAAGGGGCCTGAGAACAGAGCCTTGGGGGACCCCAACAGAGAGGGGGAGAGAGGGGGTGGTGGCAGTGTTATAGGTAACGCTAAAGGAGCGCTGGGATAGATAGGAGGAAAGCCAGGAGAGAGTGGAGTCTCTGATGCTGAGTGAGTGTAGTTTTTTAAGGAGGAGGGGGTGGTCAACTGTGTCTAAGGCCACGGAGAGGTCAAGGAGTAGGAGGACTGAGTAGTGGCCATTAGCTTTGGCGGTTAGCAGGTCGTTGGTGAGTTTGAGTAGGGCGGTTTCGGTGGAATGTAGGGGATGGAAGCCAGACTGTAGGGGATCAAGGAAGTTGTATAGACTAAGTGCTCAAGGAGTTTGGATGTAAATAGCAGCAAGGAGATGGGTCTAAGGTTGTTCAGGTCGGTGGGGTCCAGGGAGGGTGTTTTGAGTATGGGGGTGATGTGCACATGCTTTAGGGGGGAGGGAAATGCGCCAGTAGAGACGGAGAGATTGAAGATGTGGGTGAGGGAGCATAGGATGGAGGAGGAGGGTGACCATAGGAGTTGTGTGGGGACAGGGTCAAGGGGACAGGTGGTGAGGCGGACTTAGGAGAAGACCTTAGTGACCTCTTCAGTGGTAGCAAGGTCGAAGGAGTGGAGTGTTGGGGGGGTTTTAGTGTGCAGGATGTTGGGTGGGGCTCTGGGCACTTGCGAGCTCAGGGGAGGGGAGTGTTGAGGGGGTTATCATGGGAGGGAGGCTAGGTGGGGTGGAAGTCTGAGCATTGTCAATGTCCCTACGGATTGCGTCGATCTTGTTTTGGAAGTGGGTATGGGCAGTTGCCAAGTCAGGGGAGGGATAGTGTTGGGAAGATGCTCGGCAATCACCAAGCGCCGGTGAGTAATCACTGACCAGGAACTGTGCCGCCCTGCAGCAGTATTTTTTTTATATATTTGTTATATATTTTGCACAATTATGTGGGCACACATTTAAATGTCAGCAGCAGCATTCATTTACTGAAACTTGTATGCACTTTATTTAGTTGGCGCAGGAGGTTTTCACCATTCTGTTTCGCCCTGTAGCAGTACTTCTGCTATAGGCCGGATGGGAAGCTGTTAATGTTTTAGTGGTTTTGTTACATTTCTTGAATTTTCATATCAGGTTTGGGGTTATCCATATACATATTCACCAAAATAGTGGTAACTATTTCAGTGGATTTAAAGCCAGTTCACTAACATTTTCCACACGTTCACTTGTTATATTTATAAGTACAATAAATGTGAGCATAGCAAATGTGACAGCCAGCAAATGTCTGGCTAATATTTTAAAATACAGTAACTTCTTTTAGCAGTTGTTTGACCAGAAAATGTGCTGAAACTGTTTTATACAGCTTTAGAAGCTGCATGGCTAATTGTCTTTTTCAACCTTCTAATGTTTTTTTCATTTAAAATGCAACTTGTCCCAGCATCCTGGATGCTACCAACCTAAGACAGTATTTGAGTTAATATGTGCATGGCATATCAGTAATCATGTGGACTTATGACATGTTAATACCAATCAACATGCCCATCAGCATTGGAAAGTGCTTTGAGAGGGTCTTCAAGAAAGGGGTACAACGCCCAATGGACTGGACAAGGTGATGAAAGGCCTCAGCATCCCTAATGCACAGGAATGATAGTGAAGTTCATTGAAACATTGGCATTTGATAGGCAAATGACTGTGGGGACCCATGTGCAATTTTTGGTAAACTGACCGGAGTACAGCCTTAACTACAGTGTATCAAACCATATCTCAGATATCAAGGCTCCATTCCTCATTTCTAACCACAATCCATAAGGCACACTTCCAACTAAGATGTGAAAGGGGATCCATAGGAAACACATTCAGGAAATTTTAGGGAGAGGTGGACTCTCCAAAGTTGCCTGTAACATTACTGATGTAACAGCATCAGTAGTAGTCTAAATATGGTGAGCGAACTGTCATCATTAGTGCCATGGTATTATGCTGATGGCATAGGGAATTCCAGGGGAACACCTCCCCAGAATTCTTGATGCACTTCAAATCATCTATTTCCTCTTACCCAGTGTTGCTAAAATCTGAAAAATTTGGAAGTACTTACTAAAGGGTATCTCAATTTGCTCTGGGAATTGGCCTATGTGTGAGCACCTTTAATCTCATTCTGTTTGTTAGGATCAGTAATACTGTGTCTGTTTCATTGTCAGCCTTCAACAGAATATTCGCTCACACCTTTAAAATAAATCAGTAAAGTAAACAGTGCCACATAATTGCTTTAGTGGAAACCCATAAATCCCCTAAAGCAATCAGCAAATTGTTTCACTTGCTTCAATTTGATGTTACATGAATATCTCCCTGTAAGATAACTTGAGTCATAAAAAGAACTGTAATGGTTCCACAGGGTAGAAGATAATGAATCAATCTACAAAAGAGTAATGAGTAATAGCTAAATGATGGCTGATCTTTCAAACAAATCCAGTCTGAACTTCAAAACTGAAATTGATTCCAAACGCAGACTATAAAGTTAAATTGATCTATTGCCAATTGTACTAATAAAATTGATTCTAAATGCATTGCCTCTTAGCTGTCACTGATTAATTCTTTGGCAAGATTGCACTTTCAGAGTTATAGAAGTTGTCTTCTATTTAAAATTGCAAATGCAATCTCGCAAACTGATTCAGATCTGTAATGGGATGATAAGGCCCTGAAGACAAAGCTGAGAGAATACAATTAGATGAATTTACAGTACTGCTAAAAATATGTCGTAAACAGTGAGATTAAAATTCTCAGAGTTTGAAATAACTATTCTGCAACGCAATGATGAGAGTCAAAATAAGGGAATGGTTAGAGCACATATTTCTTTAATGACTAACATCATCAAAATCTGTGATTTCAGATGCTGGACAACTGAATCACTCACACTTTTCTTTTATGTAAAGCTTTTGTTCTTGGTTTTTTAAAATATTGGATATTATCAGAAAAGAGACTATGTCAAGCTGCTCAAACAATTCCTGACTAGTTGAGCAAAATTGATAGCTTTCATTTCGCAAAAATTTCAGCTAAAATAAAGGAGATTTAAGCAAAAAATTAAACAATATATGTATATACTGTATATATATATATATATATATATATATATATATATATATATATATATTCAGGTCATTATTGTTGCTAGCTAAATCTTATAACAAAAATCATTTTGACTATGCAGCAGCAAGCTTCTTGGTCTCTGTCAGGCAGAGATTTTGTTTCCCATGCATGCTGTCAAGTTAAAGATATATGTCATTTCTGTTATTTTTTTGGGAGCAGCTGACCACATCAAAAGTGGCACCATCGTGAAAGGAATATGGCACTGAGAGATTTGGTGCCATTTGTGCACAAATATGAAAATATGAATGTTAGTAAAGGCAGGTCCAGCAAAGGCAAACATATTATAAAACACTGCATTCAAACTTGGCACCAAGTAATGGGAGGCGAGTCATTCCTTGCAATTTGGGAACATTGTGTGAGTGGAGATGGTGCTGCACCTGAGAAGAAACATGAATAACTGTGCACAATGCAGTTGAACTTTCTGGGCAAGAGATAATCCTTACAGTGGAACTTTACCTTAAAAGGCAAGTTCCATTTTGCACATACCTCCTCCCCTAAAATGTTTGGAATTTTTTTCTAGGGATTGGGTATCTATTTCTGACAGATATCTCCTCCTACTTCTGTTTGCAATTGCGTATGTGATCCAGGTAGAAGTTCAGCAGCTCCTTCCCCCTGCTGCAACCTCCTGGGACATGTCACAGGTCCCAGGAGGCTGCAAGTCCATTCACAAAGTAAAGAGCAACCCAAGCATGCACAATGGAGAGCTGGGGATGTGAAGTCACTCTGGGGACCCAAAGACCGGTGAAGAACCAACCCTAGCGAGGACAGCACTGGATCCCTGGACTTGTAAGTAAGTTTTTGTAGCTGCTGGCTTTTAATTATTTTTTTTTTACCAAAGTTCCTTTTAAACCACTTTAGGGCCAACATGTTGCACCCCTTTCCTGTCCAGGCCATTTTTCAGTGATGTAATAGTTTGACTGACACTTACTCAGCCATGCAATGCTATACCCAAGCTATTTTTCTATAATTTTGTTTGAGGCAGACAGAGCTTTTTTTGATGGTATTTAGTAACCACTGTTTTTTTTATATTTTACTATATAAAAGACCAAACATAGAAAAAAAAAGTTTCCTTATTTTTTCATATAGAACACATCAAATACAAATGTCAGGACAGTGCGATATTTACTAAAATGACCAATGACCCCACAAGGTGGTCTGATTTTTTACCAACGTTTTTGAAATGATGATACATATTAGTATTGAGGTGGTTACACAATAAATTAAGGTTCTCTTAGCCCTTAGTTGCCCACTGAAACCAAGTGCAAGTAATCCATTATTAGGCGAAGAAACTTAAAAAGATTGAAATTGCATTGTGTGCAATGGCTATATGTCATGGATTAAAGCAAAACACTTTCCCCCTTTCCCCCTAAAAATCAACCGTTCAATTATTGGTGATCAGTAACACCTTATAACTGGCCAAAACAATCCCAAAATTGTTGGTGGTCAGTGCCATTTAAACTTCTCCCAAAAAAACAATCCCACAACATTGGTGCCCAGTGGCATTTTAATCCCCCAAACAAGCCCACAGTCATTGGTGGTCAGCAGCATTGTAACCCCCCCTCAACCCCCTCCCATCATTGGTGGTTGCTGACACTTAACACCCTCCCCCCAAAAAACTCCTACGCCACTGTTCAGTGGTCCTTTAACCCCCCTCGTATCCTCAATCTCCCTTTCCCTCATTGTGGGAGAAAGGGAACGGCTCACTAATGTGAATAGTACTACACTTTTTACATTTGTGATCACTGTGGTTGACCATCACAGAGATCACATGTCACAGAGTCACTCCATTCAACTCTGTGCCTTTAATTGATGTTTTCCACTGTCTAATAAAGGTTAACAAAAGCAGCACGGGTACATCCATCCACCCTAATAATGGGTCATCTGACTACTTAGTTACAATGGCCAGGTTTAAACTGGTTAAAGAATAAACTCCATCACTAAAATCTCATACAAGTTTTAACATATTAATGTGATTGTAAAAGTAATTTTCAGTACTTTAAAATCTCAAAGTTTCACAAAAATTATTCTTGGTGATCCTGCAATGAAAGTCCTTGTTTAGGCACTTCCTGATTTAGGGTGACACAGCTCTCTCACTTTTTCTCATTGTGCTCCTGTGTTGTCACCCTGTTGCACACTATTTAATGGAAACTACAAGCGGATGCGAAAACATATTTTGCAAAGACATGGTTCACTGCTGTCATCATCAGGAAAATGGATATGCCATATGTCCATCACTGGAGTTATATGTAGACAGGAAGAGGCTGCAAAGAAATTAGAAGAGATTGACAGAACTGAGACATAACAAATCCCAAAAAAAACTTAAAACAAATATATTGTTAAAAAAGACAGTTGTTTATGGTATACAGTGTTTCCCTTCCTAAACAATTAATAAAGGAGAAGTAGGGCCAAAGCTCTTTTTGGCCCTACTTCTCCTGGGGATCACAGATGTATGCTTTGTTCTTCATTCATGTGATTTGTATTCAGCCAACAGGGGGCTTCAGCGTCACTCAGCCTGTCCAGACTATAAAGAGATCTCGACTATAAAGTGGTTTTAACGGTTCAAGGTTTTTTGCCTTTATGTATTATATGCATGAAGGTAAAAAACCTTCTTTGTGTAGCAGTCTCCCCAGCCCCCCTAATACTTACCTGAGCCCCATAGCGATCCAGCAATGTCTACAAAAACCTCGTCTGTACCAGGTCTCTGCCTCCTCATTGGCTGAGACAGCAGTGGGAGCTATTGGCTCCCCACTATATCTCCACTATTACCTTTTTGAGGACAACCCAAAATTTTTAATTTTATTTTTTTTTCACGTTCAATGATAACGGTAAACAGGACAAATAGAGAGGGTGAATATCCCTAATGGGGACACAGGCAACAATACAAACCTGACAGGGGTCTCCACTCTATCCAAAACTAAAAAAAAAATTTTGCCTTTAAGTATACTTTTAACTATTTTAGCTGCATTTCACTTTTTATTAGGCTGGAGGTTGTATTTAGAAAGCTGGCATCTATACAGGGTTTATTCTTGACAATAGTATTTTAAAACTTAATCTTGTCTGCTGAACTTTGCAAGTCTTGTTCTTCACAATGCAGTGTAATTGGTCATTTTACTGTATAGGAATGATGTTTTGACTTTGGTCATGCTTTAATGTTTTGTGTGAACATGAGAATATGCTGCACCAACATTATATATATTGTCCCATTATTTTATCAATCACTTCTATGGATCTTGTATTGCCCATTGTAGCAATTGTACGTACAAATATGGATGCGAACATCCATTTTGGTAAAGACCCTCCATCTTGTATCATTCTCACTCCAAATCACCTCCCCCCTCCCTCCCTGTTGAGTGACATGTGGTCCTTGTGTGCTGGGTTCAGATGTGCACAGGACACAGTTGGATATCCTTCATGGTTGTAAACCCAATTAGCTGATGCCAGGGTGTCTGGCAAACAATTGCTCTGAAGCTAATCGTAAAGCCATAAACCCGGCCATAAACCCAGCAGTTACTAGACTTCAAAAGCATTCCAGGTTAGCAGTAAAACATATATCCCATGTGAAAACATTTTTCATACAGTTTCGTAATTTCTCATAGGTAATATATACCATAAAGCAAAACATATATTCAGATTGGTCATTTTAATGCGAGTCGCTTGATATCTTACACCCCTAGTTAAAGTCTACAGGAGAGTAGGAAGCCATATAGTCTCTAGTTGAAAGAGTACAATATGGCATATTTGATGTCTGGACGTTCAGGATATCATTCTGCATATTAATCTACTAGTGGCTAGGCTGCTACATGTACCTAGGGAAGGTTATTGACCATGATATAAACTGGGAGGGATTTGGTCATAGCCTGAGTTCCTCTGCTTTAAGGAGACACCCTGCTGAGAAAAAGGCTGTTATGCTTGGAGCAGTAAGTTGAAGAATTCTCCCTTTTAAACATCAGGAACCAACTTTGGGAGAAAAGGCACCCTTTTGCTCTGACACTTGAACGCTGCTTAAACCAAGGCTGACGGCAAGTATTCTACCTCTCTAAACTTCTTTCTGTTGTCTCTCTGTTGTGGTATTTCTCTCTGTATTTATATATATATATATTGGCTACCATTTCACCTTTTTAGTAATAAATCTTGTTTTATGAAAAGTATTGAGCTGTTTCTAAAGCTCTTTAATGCAAACTAAGAATCCCGGTCTCTGAAGAGTGCTACTGTGTGTTTTAAACCTCTATATACATCTGCTTGTGGTGACAGTGTGTATACAGATGATTATTCAAACATCAGAGTGTTACTGCGAACATTGGTGAGTTTTCTCTTTCTCTGTACAAAAAGGAGGTGGTGGCAGTGTGAAGGGTTAATTGCGTAATTAACCTGACCCAGTAACAATCGCTCTCAAGTTGCGGTACATAGATTGTGGTCCATTAGCTGGAAAATCTTTGTGCAGGGTGTAGCTGAGCATGGCATTGTTACGCACGTGACAGCGGGGTTTTAGATTGGCTAGTCCTTCTGTCACGAGTTGGTGAGAAGGGCTGGGGGTCTGACGCCGTGACCGTCACACCCATCCCATAAGATATTGGCCATAACCATGATATTATAGCCAGAATATTCAACTACCAACTATGTTTCCTAAAAATGAATATGTAATAAACAGGTGAGTATTTGCAGAGTTCACCAAACTCCAATTTAGAGCATGCATAGCAAATCCATCCATAACAATTTTGGAAACCAAGCACCTCTGCATAGTACTAGAGATTAGATTCAGGTTCACCCCAAGTTGTTTAATGTGAAGCCTGTATGTTCAAGGTTTGCAGTCCCAGGTGAAAATGACAGAATTCACCAAACTGAATTCCTTGAAACCATAGTGTACTGCCTGGTCTTTGAACTAAAGGTCAGCTGTACATAGCAAAATGCTGTGCATCTTAGGGAATTGGGGGAAAGTGGGAGTTAGCTTTATTCATCTTTTTGCAGCAGCCTCTTTATAGTTTGTCCTTATCTACGTGTACTTGTGATGATAACAGGCTTCATGGATTTTTTACAGGTCATGTCTCCTAATTGTTGCTGACTGCAATTGCTTTCCTCACAGACCATTTTTTAATTTGGTTTCAACAGTGGCATATGCCTCGCCAATCTTGTCAGCTGATTTACTGATATAGTGAAGAGCTGGAAATGTTGGCAGTAACAACAGCAAAAATAAAAGAGAAAAGTGTTTGGTCTTTTCTAAGTTAAATGTATATAAAATAAATGTATTCATTTTATCAGTAAGATCTGCACTGGGTGTTTCGTAGCCCTCTGTGATTCAGGTCTGCTTCATTTCATTAAACGTCAGCTTCTTAGTCACAAATCCCCTACACTGAAGTCCCTCTCTGATATGACACAGCAGGGCAAGCTTTGTAGTTATAAGTAATTCAAGATTTTTCATTTTAATGAAAGTGAGCCAGTCTGCACTATCAAGGAACAGGCAATTTTGCTTCTCCATAACAAAACCTCCTGTTGTGCTGAAGGCCCTCTCAGACACTGGTTGTAGAACAAACTATAAGCTCCAGTGCATACTGTGAAAGCTCTGGCCAGTGGTCCAGGCAAGAGGTCCTCAGTTCTGTCAAAGTGTCTGCATCAGCCCTGGGCCTGATTTAGTAAGCAATCAGGTGGTTCAGTCACTGATTGTTGAGTCTGCCTGCAGACAGGTCTGGTCACTGTAGCTTAAAAAAATGTGGAATAGTGGTGCTGAGGCAGCCACCACCACCTCTTCTCCTCTTTTCAGGGACCAGAGAACTGGAGGCATCTTGGTCATCAGAAAGGATCCTGCCACTATCAAGGAATGCAGCAAAGAGGTTCCTATTATTAATATTATTATTATTCAGGATTTATATAGCACTAGCAGTTTGCTCAGCGCTTTACAATATAACGGGAGATGATAGAGCAACAATACAGTTCAATACAAGAGGGTTAGGAGGGCCTTGCTCCTTTGAGCTTACAATCTAAGAGTTCCTATGTAGCACCTCCTCACAGTGACCTATTTTGGACTCCCTCTTGGATGCTGGAAGTAGATCAGTCATTTTATCCTTGTATTGAAGATTTAATAGGGTGGCCAACCAATAGTGGTCCCTTTCTTTGATGACCCAAATCTTGGGGTCCTTGTTCAGGCATTTGGAGCATACTACATTCCAGGCTTAGGAGGTGTTGAAACATCCTCCTTAAAGCCTGACTTAGCTTCTCACCACCATCACCGAAACCCTCCTCTTCCTCCTCATATTCCTCCTCAATCCCCAGCTGCTTCTACCTAATAGAGGTGTAGGCAGTATACAAGGGTTCTTAGTGACTATGAGTCCTCCTGCTCATGCTGCTACTGATGTGCCCCTAGTGCCCAGACTATTAGGCTACAAAGTGTGTGCTCAAGGAAGAACACAAGAGGTATGCTTGAAATAACAGGCATCTCATCAGGGCTCACCATTTTGGTTGCTTCTTTAACCACTTGCTACAAGAATGAGTTGCGGTCATATTGGTCCACAGACCCGGTTCATCATATGCCCAACATATGCCCAACATTGCCCATCTGCTGCGATGGCCAGGAATAGACATGAGACGATAATGCACTTCATGCATTTCAGTGATAACACATTTTGTTGTCCTCGAGGTGACCCTGAACATGATCAGCTCTACAAAATTGGCCCCTCATAAACTACCTCACTGAGAAATTTGCAGATGTGTATACACCCCAACAAAACATATGTATGGAGTCTCTCGTTCATTTTACTTGCTGCCTTGCAATCAAACAGTATCTCCCCAGCAAGCATGCTAGATATGGGGTCAAACTGTATAATCTCTGTGAGAGGGCCACAGGCTTTACATACAATTTTAGGGTTTATGAGGGAAGAGACTGTGAAGTAGAGCCCATTGACTGCCCAGACTACATGGGGAGCAGTGGGAAGATATTATGGGATTTGATGTCATATATGTCCCGTAATAGACATTGATACAATCTTGGAATTGGCTCATGTGGCACCATGCAACCTAATTGTTGGGACTTCCCAAAAGTTGGTAAACCCTGGAATTATGAAGGAGGAGAAAGCCTGCTTGAGAAATGATGAATGCTCACAGTGAAAAACGGGATGTTTTCGTCCTGTCTTCCATTCATGCAGACACGATGGCCCAAATTAGCACGGCATCTGGCGTTTTTTGAGAAACCCCTCTGTGTCTACGACTATAACCTATATTTGAGAGGTGTGGACATCAAAGACCAAATGATGAATCCATGCCTTGTTTCCCACAAAGTTCGACACTGGTACAAAAAGGTGTCTATTTATTTATTTCAATTGGCTATATATAACGCTTTTGTAATTTACAAAGCAGATGGAAAAAGTGAATCCTTCCTAAAATTTCAGGAAGAGGTCATCATGGCCCTTTCCTATCCAGAAGGTGCTGTGGCCCAAACCCTAAATCCAGATGCAGTGAGCTGGCTGCATGAGAGGCATTTTTCAGATGTCCTCTCTGGTACCCCAACCCCAAGCCAAAGGCCACCCCAAAGAAGATGTTGTGTTTGTAGCAGACACAGAATGAGATGTTACACCCGCTTTTTTTGTCCCTCCTGTCTTGACCAACTTGGTCTCTGCATCAAGGACTGCTACTGTTGCTACCACACACAATAGTGGAATATTAGTATAGGGTACAACACTGCACAGTCTAGGGCACATTTTCAATTCAATTCCCACACAAGGGTCTCGAAAGATGTTAGATAGTCAGGAAACTGTCTATCGCATTTTGAGAGATCCTAAAATCAGAGGCTGTTCTTATAAGCTACAGAAAAAGAAAAAAAAAAGGTAAAAAAAAAAAATAGTCATTTTATTGAGTTAATGTTCTATTGTTACTGCGTTTTATTGTTAACCAATTGTTGTTTGCTTTGCAGGAACACCCTTCAGCTCTAACAATGATCTGTTTATTCTGACAACAACAGGGTGTTGCCCTCAGAATATATGGCAGTGTGTGCTGAAGGAGATTTCTCAGTTAAAAAAAAGAATGTATATGCCCAAGCATGAAGACCTGGGGTGGTCAGTGGATGGATCCCTCCTATGCTTCAACATATTTTTCTTCATTTTTTTTGGAAAAGATATCTTCATTCATATCAATCAATGTGAATGGAGGAATCTTTTCAATTCTTTTTTTAGTTCAGCCCAGAGGCTGAACAAAAAAACGAACAATACAAATACAGTAAGACCAACATTAGAAGTAGGTGGATGCAGGGTGAAATATTCTAATGGTGGGCATATCACACACTTTTTCTGGTGGAGATTTCTTCATCCACATCAACCGTTGTGAATGGATGAATCTGTTAGGTTCTCTTTTTTTGTTCAGCCCACAGGCTGCATAAAAAAAAACATTACGTACATACATTATACTGCCAAATGTATTGGGATGCCTGCCTTTACACACACATGAACTTTAATGGCAGTCATAGTCTGTAGGGTTCAATATTGAGTTGGCCCACCCTTTGCAACTATAACAGCTTTAACTTTTCTAGGAAAGCTGTCCACAAGGTTTAGGAGTGTGTCTATGGGAATGTTTGACCAGTCTTCCAGAACCGCATTTGTGAGGTCAAGCACTGATGTTGGAGGAGAAGGCCTGGCTCGCAGTCTCCGCTCTAGGTCATCCCAAAGGTGTTCTATCGGGTTGAGGTCAGGCAGACCAGTCAAGTTCCTCCACCCCAAACTCGCTCATCCATGTCTTTATGGACTTTGCTTTGTGTACCAGTGCGCAGTCATGTTGAAAAAGGAAGAGGCCAACCCCAAACTATTCCCACACAGTTACCAGCATTGTATTGTCCAAAATGTCTTGGTATGCTGATGCCTTACGTTTTCCCCTCACTAGAACTAATGGGCCAAGCCCAAACCCAAAAAAACAATCTCACACCATAATCCCCCCTCCACCAAACTTTACACTTGGCACAATGCAGTCAGGCAAGTATCGTTCTCCTGGCAACCGCCAAACCCAGACACATCCATCAGATTGCCAGACAGAGAAGCATGATTCATCACTCCAGAGAACATGTCTCCACTGCTCTAGAGTGCTTTACGCCACTGCATCTGACACTTTGCATTGCACTTGGTAATGTAAGGCTTGGATGCAGCTGCTCGGCCATGGAAACCCATTCCAGCTCTCTGCACACTGTTGTGCTAATCTAAAGGCCACATGAAGTTTGGAAGTCTTTAGCTATTGAGTCTGCAGACAGTTGGCGACTTCTGCTTCAGCATGCGCTGACCCCACTCTGTCATTTTCTGAGGCCTACCACTTTGTGGCTGAATTGCTGTTGTTCCCAGTTGCTTCCACTTTGTTATAACACCACTAACAGTTGACCATGGAATATTTAGTAGCAAGGAAATTTCAGGGATGGATTTATTGCACAGGTGGCAACCTATTACGGTTCCATGCTTGAATTCACAGAGCTCCTGAGAGCGACCCATTCTTTCACAAATGTTTGTAGAAGCAGTCTGCATGCCAAGGTGCTTGATTTTTTACACCCGTGGCCATGAAGATGATTGGAATGCCTGAATCCAATGATTTGGAGGGGTGCCCCCATACTTTTGGCAATATAGTGTGTCATATTCAGGGGTCCAAAGGACCATGAGCCAAGCTGTTTATTTTAACATATAAGTGTTTATTGATCTTTAAATGCACGCCAAGCAGCAACATAAATTCACTTAGCTCCAGAAAAATATAACAAAAAAGTCCACTTATCTTCTGCACAAACAGCATAAAGAAAACATAAAGTCCATAGATGGGATTTACCTCAAGGTTAGCCCAGTCCAACTCTGGCTGTCTGGCAGCTCCCAGCACACGTGCAGCACTCCAACAGGTCTATCTCTCAAAACTCCTACTCTCCACACCTGACATTCAGAACGTCCTGTTTTGTGCTGCATCTTGTAGGCTGTCTAACCCCTTAGCAGCTGGAGTTCCCGTAGTCAGGAGTGGAGGCTCTTTTCCCACCCAAATGTCACTCCAAACCTCCAAAATTCTGGGTTACCGAATACATCTCTGCTAATACGGAAAGAACTGTGAGTCAGTCCTTTCCTCTACATGGCTACCCCGGAATACCTCACCCATGATGGGTGAGACCCCTGAGTACACACACTTTTTTTTCCTTAAAGGGACCATAACCCAAATATCGGTGCATAGCATAGCACCCATCCAGGACCCATCCCCAGCATCATGTATAAGTGTAAATTCTCAACAAGACCAGCACATACTGATACGTCACTGGACTTTCCATGGTTATACCAGGATGATGGCTGCAGGCCTCATTCTGGTTTGTTTTTTTTCAGCCAGCGATCGGCTTTCATGTAAATGCAATCCTAACAGCTAATAAGCTGCTGGATTGCTTTTACAAGCAGTGGGAAGGGACTCTAGCCCGGAATGGCTCCAATCATCTCTATGGTCTAAGAAACCAGAAGAAATCAGCATTTTATCCCTTTGGTTAGCACCATTTTTAAATTAGAAAGCATCTGATCACACTGATCTTCTTCTGATCAGATGCTTTAAGGGCAGAGGAGAGATTTAGAGTGCACTACCTATTGTTATCATAATGGATATTTACATTCCCTGTGATAACAAAAAAAGTGATTAAAAAAAAGAGAAAAAAGGGACAGTGTAAAAATACAAAAAACAAAATAAATAATTTTTTTTTAATTTCAAAAGTTTAAATCCCCTCCATGCTCACACTCAAAGGCAAATGCAGGCGTCAGTCCGGAGTTGGTATGTAAACAGAAACCATGCAGATCGAGGGCAGTAATTCTAGCAGTAGACCTCCTGTGTAAATCTAAAGTGGTAACCTGTAAAGGCTTTTAAAGCGTTACCTATGGAAATTAAAAATATAAGTAATTTGGCGCTGTTGCATTGGCATATGCAATTTTAAAGCATGTAATTTTTGGTATCTATTTACTCGCCGTAACATCTTTTATATTTTACCAAAAAAAGGCAACATATTGTGTTTTTCTGCATTAAAATTCAAAAAGGTGTATTTTTCCTAAAAAATTGCATTAGAAAAATCTAGAAGAGTGGGTGATATGTGGCATAAGCTTCTAATGTTGGGCATAAACTTCCAGGACAGTTCAAACACCCCCGAATGACCGCTTTTTGGAAAGTAGACACCCTAAGGTATTTGCTGAGAGGCATAATGAGTGCATGGAAGGTTTTATTAGTTGTCACGTTAAGATATTTCTCAACATACCATGGGTATATGTGGAATTACACCAAAAAGCACATTCTGCTAATTCTCCTGATCATGGGGATATCACATGTGAAAGAATATTTGGCAGTCTAGCCACATACATGACCCCAAAATCCTACGAGGACCTTCAGGCTTTTAATGGTTCATACTGTGAATGGTCTAGGGTTGTTAGTGGTGTAACCCAAGGTTCAGTGTTAGAACCCTTACTTTTAATATATTTATAAACAATATAGGGTCTGGGATTATAAATACAATTTCAGTCTTTGCAGATGACACCAAGCTGTGCAGTGGAATAACGTTCTTACAGGATGTCTCCAACTTACAAGCCGACTTCAATGCACTGTTTAATTGGGCAACTATGTGGCAAATGAGGTTTAATGTTGATAAATGTAAGGTTATGCACTTGGGGGCTAAGAGTATGCATGCATCATACATACTAGGGGGAGTATAACTGAGTGAATCAATGGTGGAGAAGGATCTGGGAGTTCTGGTAGATCAGAAGCTTAATAATGGCATTCAATGCCTAGCTGTGGTTTCTAAAGCAAGTAAAATCCTCTCTTGTATTAAAAGAGGTATAGACTCCAGAGAGAGAGATATCATTTTACCCCTGTACAAATCTTTAGTAATACCTCATCTGGAATATGCAGTTACATTTTGGGCAGCAATTCACAAAAGGAACACTGGGGAACTGGAGAAAGTACAGAGAAGGGCAACCAAGCTGATAAGAGGCATGGAGGAGCTCAGCTATGAGGAAAGATTAGAGGAACTGAATTTATTCTCTCTTGAGAAGAGGAGATTAAGGGGGGATATGATCAACATGTATAAATACATCAGCGGTTCATATAGTGAACTCGATGTAGAGCTATTCACCCTGAGGTCATCACAGAGGACAAGGGGGCACTCTTTACGTCTGGAGGAAAAGAAATGCAATCTCCAAACATGGAAAGGTTTCTTCACAGTGAGAGCTGTGAAAATGTGGAATAGACTCTCTCAAGAGTTGGTTCTGACCAGCTCAGTGGATTGCTTTAAAAAAGGCCTGGATTCTTTCTTCGATACAGAGAATATAACTGGATACTAACATTTATAGGTAAAGTCGACCCAGGGAGTATCCGATTTCCTTTCAGGGGATCAGGAAGGAATTTTTTTCCCTGCAGGAGCAAACTGGATCATGCTTTGCTGGTTTTTTTTGCCTTCCTCTGGATCAACTCTGGGTGTAGGGTTATACATTTTTTTTAAGGTTGAACTGGATGGATGTTTGTCTTTTTTCAGCCAGACTAAATATGTATCTATGTAACTAAAGGAGCATTATTTTCTCAGTACACTTTCTGACTACCTATGACAGTTTAGGTGGCCCTGAAATGCTAGGGTAGTAGAAACCCCCCCCAAATGACCCCTTTTTGGAAAGTAGTCACTCCAAGGTATTTGCTAAGAGACATGGTGAGTATTTTGGAGAGCTTATTTGTTGCCACAGGTTTTTGGAAAATTAAGAAAGAAAACGTGTTATTAATTTTATTTTCTTATTTTTCAAAACCTTGTGATAAAAAAATTATACCTGAAAAATAGTCAACATGCCTCTTACTCAATTCCTTGGGGTGCCTACTTTCCAAAATAGGGTCATTTGGGGGAGAAGTGTACTATCCTGGCATTTCAGGGCTTCTGAAACTGTGATAGGTAGCGGAGAAGTGACATGAGGAAATATGTCCTTTGAAGTCCTGAAGATGGTCATTGGATTTTGGGGGCCTGTATGTGGATAGACTGCCAATAAGTCTCTCACATGTGGTATCCTCATACTCAAAAGAAGTAGTAAAATGTGTTTTGGTGTGTTATTCAACATATACCCATGGCATGTGTGAGCAATATATCATATATCATTTAAATTAACAACTTTGTGTTAAATAAATGTTTTGGGCATTTTGTAGAAATTTGTGGAAAAAAAATAAAATCTTCCATGGACTCAACATTCTTTTCAACAAATAGTTTGGATTGTCTGCTTTCAGAAAAGGGTTCATATTGGCGGGGGGGAGTTGTGCTATCCTAGCATTTCAGGGATACTGTGTAAGGTACCAAGGAAGTGAAATTAGGAAATTACGCCTTTTGAAAGCCTAATAGTGGTAATTGCTTTCCAGGCCCCGTACGTGGCTAGGCTCCAAAAAAGTCACGTGTCATATCCCCATACTCTGGAGAAGCAGCAGAAAGTATTTTGGGGTGTAATTCCACAAATACCCACGGCATGTGTGAGCAATGTTTCAGTTAAGTGACAACTTTGTGTAAAAAAAAAAAGGAAAACATTTTTTCTCATTTTTTAAAAAAACTTGTGACATTGGCTGAATATGCCTCTCAGAAAATTCCTTGGTGTGTCTACTTTCCAAAAAGGGGTCATTTAGGGGGGCTGCTGTACTGCCCTGGCATTTAAGTACCTCAAGAAATGCAGTCAGGAAGTAAAAGCTGTGTAAATTCTAATATACTGAATATACCATAGTTTGTAGAGGCTATAACTTTCACACAAACCAATTAATATACACCAAAAAATTGTGATGAAGCACTCAGCTATAAATATACCAAAAAATTGTACAATAATCAATTTAACATAGAATCTATTATATCCAATGTGAAAATATGTGAATGAAAAAACTCAATCTCCTATATAATATTATTATATAAATAATGTGAAAATAAACAATAGAAATGGAACCAGTGCATTTATATATAGTGCAAAAAATTACCTGCCAAAACCAAATTCATGTTATGCCACCTAGTGGCTGACCAAAAAAATTGAAAATAATTAAATAATCCTACTCATGTGTAGACAAAGTGAAAAAAATAAATAATACAAATATTTATATCACAACAATCCAAGATCAAAAACTGTGCAAATGATATATAGTGTTCAATACACAGTGCTTCAAAACTTCATTCCATGCTGCAAACGTGCTCCTGGTGACACTCTGAAGTGACTCCCCTGGACTAGCTAAAGTGCCTCCTCACATTCTAAATTCGACCCATAAGGGTCACAACGCTTTAAAATATAAGGATCTCAACCTGGCTTCAATGCTTCCACTTGTTCCACCGACTCCAATACTGTCCCCCTCAGGGTAAAAAAGTTCCTCTCAGACCACTCTCATTATGGATATAGGGCATATAAACCAAAGAACAAACCTCCGTAGTGCAACACCGCTTTAATAAATGGACACTCACGTTAAGATCAGTACACAGGCACGGTTTCCCATGTGTTATGGGTGTACTCGGGAGCAAAGGTGTTCCAAGATGGCGTCCGAAAGCGGAAACCGGAAGTGCGTCACCACTCAAAACCGGAAATGCAGCTACGCGTTACACCACGGACACGTGGCTTCTTCAGGATCCTCACAAGATATGGATATCACAAGATATGCCTACAACATGCACAAGCTATCTACCCTCCTAGCAAACAAGCATGTACAATGTATATGATAGACATACACTAAATAGTTACTGAACCTGGTTCTTCCTGGTGATGTAGTCTTTTTATTGCTCCTAGCTTCTCAGAGTCCTCCAGCACTCCTGTTTCTTTTCCAATCAGTACATGGCTTGATCAATTCCTCTGTCCTCTCCTCTCCTACTTCCTGTAACATCATTTCCTGTTCTGAGCTCATGAAGCAGTCCAACAACTTCTTTAGCAAATGCATAAGGGAGGCTTATTTTCTAAAACAATACATGGTAATCATTCCATATTTATGCTATAAAATCACTAAAATAGCCATAGCTATACAGCTGCCCACCTGAAAATTAAAACAAAAAGCCATAAGAAAAGAAAGAGAAATAAAACATACCCCCCCGCCCCCCCAAAAAAAAAAACCTTACATGCTAAACCCCAGCCCATTTTAACCTAGCAGGAAATAAAAAATTATGAATAAACATGAAAAAAAAATACAATAAATCAAACAACCAAAAAAAACATCAAATGAGGCCTAGCAGCTAAAAAGTTAAGGACTACCATTGTTGTTGGTAAAAAGGTAGTCCTTAACTGTTTTCAGACCGCCCTATAGCAGAAATACTGCTACAGGGCGGCACGGGTGTGCAAAATCACGTATATTTATATGATTTTGCATCACTGGGTAGGGGGCGCGTGCGAGCCACGCATGCGCCGCCGTTGGCGACCGCAGCTGTCAATCATGTCCGCTGCAGTCCCCCTATAAGTTTCTGTTCACTGCCATTATTAGTAAAAAAAAAGAAAAAATACCAGGTAGCGCAGGGGTTTCACTTCTATTTTCAACCAATATACCGCCATTTGTAAATGCTATAACTTTCTTGTAAACCAATTAATTTACACGTATTGGGATTTTTTTTTAGCAAAGACGTAGCAAAATACATTTTGGTGTAAATTTATGACGAAATTTGATTTTTTTAATTTTTTTACTGAACATGTTTAATAGCAAAAAGGCAAAAATATTGTTTTTTTCTCAAAATTGTCAGACTTTTTTTTCGCAAACAATAAAAAATGCACAGGCGATCAAATACCACCAAAAGAAAGTTCAATTTGTGGGGAAAAAAAGGACATACATTTAATTTGGGTGCAGAGTTGCATGACCGTGCAATTGTCAGTTAAAGTAACGCAGCGCCGTAACGCAAAAAATGGCCTGGTCAGGTAGGAGGGTAAATCCTAAGGAGGGCAAGTGGATAAATGAACTGTTGGGTCTCTGAAATGTTGTGCAACTTATGTATTTGCAGGAAGTTGAGAAATTTAGCTTAATTTCTTGTAGGAGTAAACTTTTCTATAGTTTTCATTGTAACTGTGACGACTACTATTTTCACTGGTCAGTTGAGGGCAATTATTGCTCGATAAAAAATCAGGTGTTGCAGCCAAACTACCTAAAAAATCCTATTGAAATTATTTAGATAGGGCACTGCTGCTGTTAGGCATGTGCAATTCGTTTAATTACAAATCGAAATTCGGATGAAATGTTTGTTATTTGCAGATTTGGATGTATCTGAATTTCCGAATTACAATAGTAACACATTTCAATGAATCCAAAATAAATCAAAATGATATGAATTATATGAATTTAAAAATGAATTTGAATTAAAAAATGAAAATGAATGGAAAGTGAATTTGAATTCGAAATGATAAGATATTGCAATAAATGCAGTAAGGTATAAAAGTGAACCACGATGATGATTCCTACTTAGGCTGCTTTTTAGAATACAACAGAATAGAAGACTAGAATAACACAGAAAAGAAAAGTATACACTAAAATAGAATTAAAAAATATAGAATAAAAAATAAAAGAATAGAATACATTAGAAAACAAAAGAATAGAATAGATTAAAAAAGAATAGAATAGAAAAAATAGAATACATTAGAACAGAATAGAATAAAATATAAAGAATACAGAGTTCTTTTGAAACTCAAATTTTGAAATTCAAATTTAGAATCGAATAGATAAGATTAGAAAGAATATAGCTGTCTTCCAAAATTCTAATTTATAGTTTCAACATTTGAATTTCAAATAGAATAGAATAAAATAGAATAAAAGAGAAAGAATACAGCCAACTTCTGAAATTCGAATTTCAAATTTTTAAATTTGAATTTTGAATAGACTAGAATAAAGTAGAAATAATATCCTCATCTTCCAAAATTCAAATTTCAAATTTTGAATAGAATGAAATAGAATAGAAAGAATATAACCATCTTCAAAAATTTGAATTTCAAATAGAATAGAAAGAATAAAGCTGTCTTCTGAAATTAAAATTTAGAATTTTGAATAGAATAAATAGAAAGAATATAGCCGTCTTCTGAAATTCAAATTCTGAATTTTTATTAGAATAAAATAGAATTGAAAGAAATAAGCCGTCTTCCGAAATTAGAGTTTCAAATTTTGAATAGATTAAAATAGGATAGAAAGAATATAACCATATTCTAAAATTAGAATTTCAAATAGAATAGAATAAAATAGAAATAATATAGCCATTGTCTGAAATTCAAATTTCAAATAGAATAGAATAAAATAGAAAGAATATACCCGTCTTTTGAAATTCAAATTCAGACTTTTGAATAGAATAGAAAGAATATAGCCGTTTTCCAAAATTCTAATTTCGAAATCTGAATATCGAAAAATAACAATTATACAAAGCAAATCTGAATATATGAAAAGAATTCCGAAAATGAATCATTCTAACATGAATATGACTAAATTAAATTCTTAACTTAGCGAAGAATACGAAACAAAACCAAACAAATTTTTTTCTTTGTGCACATCTCCAGCTGCTGTATGTAAGCCAATCTAAATGTAAAAGTTAAAAAATCAATTACACATCCATAATATGTGATGACAGGATACGATATTGCTGATCTATGGAAATCCTACTGTTTCATAACCAAACAAACAGCTAAAAGGCCTCTCCCAAGCATGTAGGATTGATATTTTTTCCTTCACTCCGAAAGTAGCATTAAAAAAATGGTCTGGGTGTATGGTATTTTTAATAGTTGTGACCAACTCACATGCCCTTTTTTAACAATCCCTTGCCTATTAGCCCTAGAAATGGCCAAGATTTCATTTTAAGATTCACCTCCAATAGCCTTCAATAGAATTTACTCGTAAGTTCAGGTTTTGAACATTTCAAAGAGGATTGGATAAATCCCCATGAAGCAATATCACCCATCCCTCTTCTTTATAAAACCATATTGTCCTAACACATTTTATTAAGGACATATTGTCCAACACCTGTAGGCCCTATTCATTTTTATATTGCTTAGTAAATAAAAGTCGTTTTATGGAAGTACTGTTCAGATAAGCATATGTTCTTATAGAATAATTGTATGGGATATCCATGTTTGTACTCAAAGCAGGTACCACTGATGGTGGCCCAACTTCAAAGAACAAGAGGAGTGAGCTGTGAAAATTCCGTCAAGGAAAATGTATCTTTCGAAACCGTATTTGGCACAGAGACCACAGAAGTGGTTCTCCAAGCTTACCCTATTTGGGCTAATAGTCATCTCAGGTCTATGGGCAGATTTAGATAACTCTAGATTTTACTGAGAAGTTAGCCTTTTTTTTCCTCTTTGTACCATGACCACTGAGTTGCTTACAACAGAAAATACAATGCTGCTTACACAGTTATATGAATTTTCAGAACTGAAGAATAGATAGCATGATTAACACAGACAGTAATTTGTTTCCGCAGTAGTTGCTGTCATCCTAACAATAGCCCAGCTACATTGTATTGTGTAACCACCTGGTTACACAACCAAACCCAAGAACCAAAAGAATTAGATGATTAGATGAAAAGTCAATTGCCCTGGTGTGAAATTCTCAGGAAATTCTTCACCATGCATGCTGGGAACCTTGACAGAGGATGCCTGGCGCCATGTTTAAAGCTTATTAAATGGAACCTGTTATGCTAATTATTAAATTAAAGTGATATTAAAGGCTTTTTGTTTTAATAACAAATATGTTATATTTACCCGCTCTGTGCAGTGGTTTTGCACAGAACAGCCCCGATCTTCCTCTTTTCAGGTCCTCCACTGGTGATTCAGGCCCCTCCCTCCTGCATAGTGCCCCAGAGCAAGCAGCTTGCTATGGGGCACCCCAGCAAGATCGCTCTCGAGCCGCTGTTGTGTGTGTCCATTCACACGGAGCACTGCTTGGCTCTGCCCCTGCTCTCTCCTTATTTGCTCATTGGCTGTGGTTGACAGCAGTGGGAGCCAATGGCTACCACTGCTGCATTAGCCACTGAAGAGGGAGAGACCTTGGATGGAACATCGCTGGATCGGGATGGGGCTTAGGTAAGGTTTAGGGGGGTTGGGAGCACTGCTGCACACAGAATGTTTTTTACCTTCATGCATTATATCCGGGGTCTCCAAACTTTCTAAACTTAGGGCCAGTTTACTGTTCATCAGACTTTCTGGGGGGTTGGAGTGTGGCCATTGGGAGTAGAAATTGTCACAGCATCAGTGGGAGTAAACAATGCATCTTTGGTATTAGGGGGAGGAATAGCCCCCCTTCATTGTTGTAAGTGGGAGGAATATTGCCCAATTGTTGGTGTCAGTGGGAGGAATAGTGTTCTATTGTTGGTGTCAGTGGGGGGAAATAGTGCCCCATCATTGGTGTCAGGGGGAGGAATAGTGCCCCATCGTTGATATCAGTAGGAGGAATAGTATCCCATCATTGGTGTCAGTGGGATTTATAGTGCCCAATAGTTGGCGTCAGTGGGAGGAATAGTGTCCCATAGTTGGTGTCAATGGGAGAAATAGTGCCTTATTGTTGATGTCAGTAGCAATAATTATGCTCCATTGTTGGTGGGAGGAAAGGAATAGTGTCAGTGGGAGGAAAAGTGCCCCAAGGGCCAGATAAAAGCCAGCAAAGGGCCACATATGGCCCCCAGGCTGCAGCCAATTTTCCACATTTCCTGTATAAGATATACAGTATATATATATATATATATAACTGCACCAAAAAAATTAAACGAACACTTTGAAAACAGTCAATCAGATCTCAATGGGGAAAAATATCATGCTGGATATCTATACTGATATGGACTGGGTAATGTGTTAGGAACATAAGGATGCCCCATTGTTTGATGGAAATGAAAATTATCAACCTAGAGGACTGAATTCAAAGACACCACGAAAATCAAAGTGAAAAAATGATGCAGCGGGCTGGTCTATTTTGGTGAAATTTCATTGCAGCAACTCAAAATGGTACTCAGTAGTTTGTATGACCCCCACGTGCTTGTATGCATGCCTGACAACGTCGGGGCATGCTCCTAATCAGATGACGGATGGTGTCCTGGGGTATTTTCTCCCAGATCTGGACCAGGGCATCACTGAACTCCTGGACAGTCTGAGGTGCAACTTGGTGGCATTGGATGGACTGAAATATTATCTCCTAGAGGTGTTCTATTGGATTTAGGTCAGGTGAGCGTGGGGGCAATTCCTTCATCCTCCAGCAACTGCCTGCATACTCTCTCCACATGAGGCTGGGCATTGTCATGCACCAGGAGGAACCCAGGACCTCCTGCACCAAAGTAGGGTCTGACAATGGGTCCAAGGGTTTCATCGCTCTCGTCTAGCCATTGCGCCATTGTCTAGCCTGTAGAGGTCTGTGCATCCCTCCATGGATATGCCTCCCCAGACCATCACTGACCCACCACCAAAACGGTCATGCTGATTGATCTTACAGGCAGCATAACATTCTTCACAGCTTCTCCAGACCCTTTCACGTCTGTCACATGTGCTCAGGGTGAACCTGCTCTCATCTGTGAAAAGCACAGAGCACCAGAGGTGGACTTGCAAGTTCTGGTGCTCAATGCAAATGCCAATTGAGCTCTATGATGCTGGGTAGTGAGCACAGGGCCCACTGGAGGACATTGGATCCTCAGGCCACCCTCATGAAGTCTGTTTCTGATTGTTTGGTCAGAGACATTCACACCAGTGGCCTGCAGGAGGTCATTTTGTAGGCAGTGCTCATCCTGTTCCTCCTTGCACAAAGGAACAGATATCAGTCCTGCTGATGGGTTAAGGACCTTCTACAGCCCTGTCCAGCTCTCTTAGAGCAACTGCCTGTCTCCTGGAATCTCCTCTATGCTCTTGAGACTGTGCTGGGAGACACAGCAAACCTTCTGGCAATGGCACATATTGATGTTCCATCCTGGAGGAGTTTGACTGCCTGAGCAACCTCAGTAGGGTCCAGGTATCACCCCATGCTACCAGTAGTGACACTGACCCTAGACAAATGCAAAACTAGTTAAAAACAGTCAGAAAATAGTAGGGTAAAAAATGTCAGTGGCCTCCACCTGTAAAACCATTCCTGCTTTGGGGGTCATCTCATTGTTGCCTATCTAGTGCACCTGTTGTTAATTTCATTAACACCAAAGCCGCTGAAACTGATTAACAACCCCCTCTGCTACTTAGCTGACCAGATCAATATCCCAAGAGTTTAATTGACTTGATGCTATACTCTGATTAAAAAATGTTCCTTTAATTTTTCTGAGCAGTGTAAATTTAAAGAACATGTAAAACTAACATTTCATATACCTGACATGTACCTACTGTACCATGTACTTGTATGAAAAGTATCCTGTTCTCTTTGCAGTGCTTCCTTTGTGTGAAATTCCTGCTGCTCTTGTCAGCCCCTCGGCTTTCCTATTAAACTGACCACACTAAGCAGGAGAACATACTGTAGTCAAATATCTAGCTGTTCTGGAAATCCAACCTGTTCTCCTCCAATAATCAGATTTGTCCTGACACTCCCCATACCTTCCCACACAGCCTTTCATTGGGAAGGTCAGCGTGCTGCTGTTTTTCTTCCCCCACCTCTTATCTGGCTGAGTAAAAAGGGAATGTAAAAAGAGGAAAAGGTGTTTAAAATGTTTTTTAAATATCTATACACAAATGTTTTTGCCTTTCATTTCTATTTTAAACTGAATGGGTTGTTTTACAATGTGAGTGTTTACATATACTTTAATGCTTTACCTCTTCTACCCCACTGTAATTGGACTTATCCAATGCCATATTCATACACTATATTTTCCCTAAAAGTGAATTAAGGGTATTTAGAAAATATTTCATCCAGATCTTCCTCCTTAATTCCAGTTATTTCAGAGTTTTCGTCATGCCAAATCCATCCAGTTAACTTGCATATTTTCTGTTTCCGTCATCTCTTCATTCCATTCTTTACTTCTATCCACATCCTTTCTTTGTAAGCTGCCTTTTCCCCATGAAGTCACTAATGTTACCTCTTGTTTGGTTAAGCATCCTAAATCAAACTGTATTGATACCTTCATAATTATCATTTAACATTGCACCAGTCATTAAACTTGGCTTCCTTTGTTTGGGTGTAAGCACCACAATATAAACACATTCAGTAGGTAAATAGTACATTTATATATAGAGATCTACAAATCAAATCTAACATAAGGAAAGTATAAGTTGGGTCCAAAAGGAACTGTACAAAACAAGGACCATGTGGTACTGTTTTAGATTCATCTCATCAGTTCGACTAACTCTAAAACATAAAAGAAGAAGTGCAGCGCTAAAACCAAGTGACAAACTGAGTAAAACAAATATAAAGTGGATACAATGTATAAAATAGATGTAATATGAAGTTCCTGTCACTATTAGTGACTAACTGAATAGATAATAGTCCCAAAATACGTAAAGCCCACGTGAGGGTCAAATGTGATCGTATAAATGCGTGGGGGACACATTGGAAGGTCCCTTTAGGATGCAGGTTCTGCGGGTGAAGGCTCTCAATAAAGAGAGCCAAGTAAGGGACACCACATAGCGTGATACCGTAGGGATATTTTATTCACAAGTAAGTGCATACAGATCGGTTAAACGTGTTGCAAAAGCGTAAGGTAAAAACACTGACCATATAAAATTAAATTCAGGATGGCCACCTGCGGTGGTGAAATGTCCAGCTGTAGCCTGCTGACGCGTTTCGAGCGAAGCTCATCATCATAGGGTGCAGGCTTACAGTCAGGACGAGACAAACGTGTCTCGAGTATGGGCATATGGCTGGCGCCATTTTCTTGGTGGTGGACAAAGTAAATGTTCCAGGGATGGAACTGCAAAATAGGTGCAGGAAAGAAAGCACCTATATGATGAAACTGATAGTAAAATGATAAACACTAATATGGATATTCAGGAGAAGTGAAATGCACAAATGAGTGCTATGAAGTTCGACTAACTCTGGCTAAGTGGACTTCTCCTTTAAGTCAAATTATCAAAGGCTCTGTTGCAATATCACATCATCATTAGAAAAGTCATGTATTACAATATGCAGGAATCTTTTCCCAAATGGGCAGTAATTCCTTTGTGCAGGCCAGAGTTATGATTCATTTATATCTGAGTGACAACATAATGCTTAGGTGTCACAATCTATTAATGCTGTTCAGTGTCTTCCATTTATTTTTAGAAAAGGATGAAACTTAACTGATGGTGAAAAATATACAGCTACTGTGTTTACTTCACCTTTGCAAAGATTCTGCTATAGAACCAATTAATTTGTTATTCCTGTCACAACTGGTAGAGTATACTTCACAAATGCCATTGCTTTCTGTGTCTCTGCAACTTGACAGCTATACTGTTCTTAAACCCATCATCGAATCCTCTTCAAATAAGACATTTCTTATGTTTTGTATTAATTAATTGATTAGATAAAGAGGTAACAGAAGTGTTTTGAGTACATATCTGACACATCAATTTCCAAGTATACTTTTGAAATCAGTAATTCGATTTATTTAGCACATTTGCTAAATTAATTTGAGTACAAACTATTTTGAAATGTAATCTTGGGTCACATAAAGCGGACCTAAACCCTACTCTGAAAATAACCTTTTTACACCTCCCTGCTGTCCTTTTATTTAACTTGATGATATAATATCTACCATCAACTTCAGGCTCCTTGCAGCTACTGGCACCCGGACACATTCACAGTGTTGAGTCACAAGGTCACTGTCAAAATGGCAGGATCTGTAGTCACAGGCAATGATTGGCTGGATCTGCCAGGATATCACCTGTTATCAGTTCACATGTCCTACCATGTTCTTTCTGATCAGGAGGGATCATTAAGTCACTGAAAGGTTTATGTTACAAAGCTTTTTATCACCAGTTTAGGAGATAGTACAGTTGTGGTTGTAACATTATGTTTATAGTACAGTTTATTGAGACCTGCTCTAACTAAAAAAAAGACAACGAGTTATGCAGAAATCAGATTTTATAGTTTATATTAAAAAAAAAATCTAAGTATAGCATACAACCTTGGCCCAGTACAAATTTAGCTAGCTTGTTTTATTTGTTTTTAAGACTTGTCAGCAAAGAAACTACAGCTCATGGAATGACTTCTTCCTTTTGACCTTCCAAATGGATGTTTTTTCATTAGGGTTTTGTCTCACCCTAATGAGAGTTAGCTTCACCATTCTTATAGAGCCCACATTGCTCCTATGGATTGCACTTTTCACTATACGTGCCCTTCAACCTGTTTAGGTTTGGTAGTCTTGTAAAAAACACAGTAGCTTTAGCTGTCAAGGTCATGATTGAACATTTATACCACCTCACCAAGGTAGGGTTGCAATCCGTGAAGACTGATAAAACTGCACGGTTGAAACTCTTCCTTCTCAGCATGATATGCTGTGCAGGGCTGAACCAAAATAACAGGTAATTTAAAGCAGTATTAAACCCAAAACCAAACATGTATTATATTGCAGTTTACCAGTCCCTAGATGTGGTGGCTGCATTAGCTTTCTTTTTCAGGCTTTCTTTCTTTTATTTTCATCTGGTGACCTAGCCAGTAAGTATGTTGTTTTTCAAAAGAACAAGCTGTCCTGCAAATGTAATAGTTACAGGGATGAGACAAACTACTTAACCTTGATGGGTCAGCTTACAATAATTAGTTTTTATTTATTTATGTAAAGCCTTTATCTAAAAAGGAAAACACTGTCTGCTGTAACTGCTTATAAAGTGCTAGTTGGAGTTTGGTTTCAATTTGTTAGTGTATTTTAATCTGCTAGTACATCTAACACTCTCTTCCCACCTGACTGACAATGCTGCTGTCCAAAGGTACTCCCTTCTCCATTGTGGGAGCATTCTAATACAGGAGGTGCATGAAAACAGAGGGATAAAAAGCCTAAAAAAAGGAAAGCAATGCAGCCAGCACATCTAATGATTGGTAAGCTGCACTATATTACATTTTTGGTTTTGGATTTAATACAGCTTTAAAGATATTTACATTTGATATACTTTCGTACTTACAGTAATACAGTAATGCATTCCTTGTTTTCTATTTCTCAGCTCTCCCCTTTCCTGTGTGAAGGGGAAGAGAAGGGAGAATAGATCCAACGCTGTGAATAGCTGTATCTCTTCTCCCCTCTCTTCCTTTTCCCACAGCACCCCCTCAGCAAGCCAGGTGTTAAGGGGTTGCCATGTACATGCATTCCCGAGCTGAGCTGTGTGTGTCCATAGAAACCCTGACTCCCAGCAACCCATGCTCCCGTTCCCACAGCCTATGGCTCCCACTGCTCTCAGTGAAGAGAGTGATACTGCTGCCAGGACAGAGCTGGATCCATGGAAAGAGTCAGGTAAGTGTTTAGGGATGGGGGGGCGCCAATTTGTGGAGTGCTTTAACTATATTTCAGAGAATGCATTAAAGTAAAAACAGTTTAAGTTTAGAACCACTTTAACTTTCTAAATTACATAGTTGTGGACAGGAAATTTCCTGACAGTAGTACATTCAAATGGCATATGATGGCCCTGTGGTCACACACTTATTCCTATTGCCAAAATGTTTACAGGTTTGTCAGTATTTCTAAGCCCAAAACACCAACAGTAGTGTAATCATAAAACTAAACTTGATACCTTATTATTGTTATTCATATATGGACAATACAATTATAATTTCCCACCGATGTTTAGGAGTGCAACAATGTAAAGGAACATATTTGTTCTAGGCCTCAACTATAAGCAAATCTTAGCTGAACTGATTTACTATTGAGAAAAGACAACTAAGGGAAACTGTAATCAGGTTGTATAAATAAACTACATCAAAAGATAAAAATGCCATGGAACATTCAAGGTACACCTCAAAATATTCAAGAGTTCTGTCTCCAGCAAGCTAGCTCAGTTGGATTCAAGTACTGCTGCCCTATTACAGGGAAAGAAGGTAGAATAATCATTATTTTATTATAGTTATACCAGACCTGTTAGACCAGGGTTCTTTTTTTTAGAGCCCAGTTATATCAAAAACATTTTGATTGGATAAAATTGGTTTAGCCCTGTTTAGTTTTTTTTAATACTGTTCGTCTAAGTCTCCACTGAAAACATTCCCTCTCTATTACCAATGCAGGAAATCTCCCAAAAAAGAGACATGGAACACAATTTAAAATGTAAATGTCCTGCTTTGTTAGACCAGAATTATTTTTTTAAAGCCCAGTTCCATCCAAAACATTTTGATTTGGATAGCACTAGGAAAGGGTTAGGCCTCCTCAATTTTTTAAATATAAATAAACAGCGCAAAATTAGATTCTTAATCACTCATAAGAACTTATAAAATACGTGCATAAATTAATAGTGCTTATCCTCACTCATGAATGAAATAAACCACCAAAAGTCCATGTGTTCAAAAAATTATATAAATGTGTAAACTTCTTTTCTTCAAAATTTCTTTAGATGTAAAAAAGGAACTTCCAGCTTCCACCCGTGCACAAACCAACATCAAATACACTCACCAGAACTTGGTGAGTGAAAAACCTTTAAGGAATTTTAGGGATCCTAAACCCTCCTTGGTGCCACACTAGAGGAAATCTTCAACATCCGAATAGGCTCCACCGTTCAACCAGAAGAAAAAACTCACATAGTATAATATTGTCACACAATAGTAACCTTTTAAAACAGAGATTAAGGCCACTCACATGTCAATCACTTGATAAAGGCATATTTATTAGATATAGTAGGCTTCAATTCAGCAAATCTACAGCCTTTTTCTTCCAGGAATCTCACATCCACAGTGGAATAAAGCCAGGACTCCTCATAGACCAACACAACTAACCAAGATGGCTGCTGGAACGCACCGCTCAGCGTGCGTTCCACTCACCGGAAATGATGTCAGACATATGGGGTGTGGACCGGAAATGCGTCAACGCGTTTCACCCCTCCCATCGGGCGTTATCAAAAATGTTCCTGGAAGAAAAAGGCTGTAGATTTGCTGAATTGAAGCCTACTATATCTAATAAATATGCCTTTATCAAGTGATTGACATGTGAGTGGCCTTAATCTCTGTTTTAAAAGGTTACTATTGTGTGACAATATTATACTATGTGAGTTTTTTCTTCTGGTTGAACGGTGGAGCCTATTCGGATGGTGAAGATTTCCTCTAGTGTGGCACCAAGGAGGGTTTAGGATCCCTAAAATTCCTTAAAGGTTTTTCACTCACCAAGTTCTGGTGAGTGTATTTGATGTTGGTTTGTGCACGGGTGGAAGCTGGAAGTTCCTTTTTTACATCTAAAGAATTTTTGAAGAAAAGAAGTTTACACATTTATATAATTTTTTGAACACATGGACTTTTGGTGGTTTATTTCATTTATGAGTGAGGATAAGCACTATTAATTTATGCACGTATTTTATAAGTTCTTATGAGTGATTAAGAATATAATTTTGTGCTGTTTATTTATATATATATTGTTTGTGTTTTGTCACAATTTGCACAGCAGCAGCTTAGATTGATATTTTGAAGGTTTGGCGCAGGAATAAGTCTTTTATATACTCCTCAATTTTTTGTCATTGCTGTTGCTTGTGTCCCTACTATAAACATTTTTTTTTTAAGCTTCTCTATCACTAGAGCAGGAAATTGGACAAACCTCCCAAAAAGGGACATGGAAAGCAACTTTAAATGTAATTTTAAAAGGAGTGCGGTGTACAAAAATGTAGCAAGGTCTTAATTGTTGTCTGTGGTCCTGTTTTGCTTGGTGTCTATTAAGGTTCTTTCGTGGTATAAGCCAAGGAAGCTTAAGACTCTATAGTGTATTAATGCACTTTTCTAAAAAGGCTGCACATACAACTGCAGGAAATAAAAACAATTTTCTTGGCAAATAAGCATGTACAATGTAAGTGATAGGCATAAGTATACTAATCAGCTACTTGATGTTGGTTTCCTGGTGATGGAATCTTCTCATGGCTCCTTGCTCCACCACAACTGTTCCTTCTTCCAAGTCTCCATAACCACTGTCCTCCATAACAAGTGTTGCTCCTTTGTTCCTGGAGCACATATCTTTCCAAAGTCCTTTTTCCCCTCACTTTCTGTACATCACTTTCTGAGTTTCACAAACTAGTCCAACCGGTTCATTTGCATATCAATGGGGAATGCCTAGCAACACATGGTTTTAAAATCTAACAATTCTCTCATCTAAGCTATAAAAATCACCATAAATATAGCCATAGCAATACAGTCAGCTAATCATAGGACCAGACCGGAGTGGCTTCAGAATAGGTAGGTATACAGATCTTTTCTTTATAAGGTTAGATAAAATAGACTTAGAATGGGGGTGGGAGTAGGTTTAGCTTTAGTTAGGTTTTGCCTGAACACCCACTGTGAGTTCTCTAAGCAATGTGTATCAAAAACAGTTGCCATTTCTTAACTTTTTAATAAAATACTTGTTCTGTGTTTTTTTTTTTTTTACTTTTTACTTTTTTTCATCTCTGATCATCTGCTGATGATCTATCCATGCCTCATTCAGTCACTATCAGTCTAAATAAAAGCAAAGAAGCTTTGGGTCTACACTATTGCTCTGGACCAATGTTTTGATAGTGACAACAGCTTCATGCCTAAACATGGTTTCAACACAATCACTTGTATTCTTCACAAGAGGAGGATGTAACAGGGTGACAATACAGAAGCAGAACTTATATATGATTGTCATCCAATAACTGCAGGTGCCTAAGCAAAGACCATGGTAGATCACCAGGCATTCTGTTAATGAAAGTTTTAGATTTCAAAAGAATAAAACATCTTTTGAAATTACAGTTAGCATGTTACAACATTCATGTGTTTACATCTACTTTAATTTTAATTGGTTGCTACACTTTTCCATATTGGTCAGGCATGTATCTAGCTTTGAGTACCGCACGATGTTCCCCAAGAAGAAATAAGATATCTACGGTTGGTCAGGCCTCCATATTTGCCGTCTATCATTTTATTTAGCCCTTCCAACATAAGCTTGAGTGCACATCTAAAACTGTGTGGCACTATGGGCTCTTAGATTTGCTTTCTCAACCAATGTGCTATTTTGCCTCCATTTGTCATAGTTATTTTATGAGACAGCCTTACAATGAAACACAACACAATTTCAAAACAGCTATCAGCAGCCATCTTACACAGCACAGAACCAAGATATGTTTTCTCCTCTTTTGCTGTGTAAACTTCAGTACTTTTAATCCTTTGTAGCTTTAGGAAAACCCTGAAAGAATTACGCTTAAGCACTAACCAGGCTTGTGCAGAATACGATATAAAAAGCTCACAAACAAGCTACAAGGATTTTTGTGCGTGCAGTTATGGTCTATCATTATTAAACGTCTCTGGCTGGACGGAAGAGGTGCTTTATCACAAACAGCCATTCATCAGCGCTTGCCAAGCCAGCTCACATCTGACCTCTGCAGCAATAATGCTGCATCAAGTAGGCCAACTACCCAGTTTAGCTGCAGAGCAGGGAGCATAAGATGGCTTGAAGATTAAGTGCGCTGCTTCATGTTTTCATTCCCTGGAGCCTTGCGGGCTGATGTTGTATTGATTGGTAAAGTTTACCAGTAAGTATCACAAACAACAATAGCCAGGTCAACGATCGGTGATGCCTGAATGTGAATTCCCCTGTGGAGCTCAGGAATGCTGGACTAAGGCAATGCTATCATGATGTCTGAGTGCAGGTTGAATAAGGTTCCGTCGGAAATCGAGAGACTGAAAACCCGCTGGCTGAAATGACATTTAAACAAGCTGCTTGTGGGAGCATGGCAAGCAGTAATAGAACAATTACATACAGCCGAACAGTGAATCCCCAGGAAAACAAGACCTGCTTGTTAAATAAATTGCCAGTTTAAAGATGATTAATTATTATATAATGACTAATTAATATTACAGCCTCTACACTGCACATAAAAAGAGATTATAATTGTAGTTAACTAAGTGCATTAAATTGAACTGTTGATGTGTTCTATCACAAGATATTTGTGTCTATGTTTTCTTTTGTGCTTAGAGATGGTTGTACACAGCCCAAATTTGTCAAATGATGAAACTGATAGGATGATTACTTGTGACTATTAGATGTGCAGGGGTTAAAATAAATGTAAACCTAATTACTAAAATCTCATATAGGCTTTAACATGTTAATGTAATTTAAAAGTTATTCTCAATATTTTTTTAATCTGTAACTTTCTTTAAAACAATACCCAGTGAACCTGCCATAAATGTCTTTGTTCAGGCAATTAATTTTTTATTGTAGGCAGTACTCAAAAGTGCAATAATTTAGACATAAGAATAAAATTCAATCAGGACCTTACTGGTGCTCTAACAGCAGACTTATTATATACAGTAAATATTTATAAACATAGATTTTTATTACAAAAAAGTAGAATCATAGTATTTAAAAGCAACAAATACATTTTTGGGCCAATACCCCATCCATTTGTCTCCCTCACAATCATGTCTGAAAAAAATTATCCTAAAGTACTGTCACATGAACATATGTAATAGTACTTTTCCAAGAAATCCTAGATGAGCTGGGGAGGCCAAAAACTCTATGGAACAGGGTCCATTTTTTCAGGAGATGAAAGGTTTCTAAACATTTTTAATAGTTCTTTGAATAAAAATGTTTTTAATCCACTACAGAGATTGCACAATAAAAATAGTAGGGGAGGGGGCTGCAGGGGATCAACGGGAGGAAGAAACTCCAAAAACTTTCAGACCACAAACGTTAAAGAGGTGGGATGGATCAAAATCACTTGTATGATTTCAGAATAGAAGTACATTAGAAATAGGTAAATTTTTCTAACATTCTGTTTACAATTCAGTTTAAACATGCCATGCCTCTATCTACAAAATGTAGCCCACAATTCTGTCACTAAATGTGCATAGACATTTCTATTTTGGGTCACAATGTCACAATGTGTGAATGAGTGTCTCCTCTTCCCTTGGTTTCCATATATAAAAGTCTCTATGGGAGATGATCCCATAGACTTGATGGGATCTTCTCCCATAGAGGCTATTCCCTTAGAATGGAGGTACAGTAAGTATGCATCCTGTACAAGTCCAAAGTCTAGTAGAATATTAATGTTTATGTAGTGCTACCCCAGCAGGAGCCACCTGGTAGACTGGGTTCTCTGTTCTTTTGCCTTAAACTGAACAACTTTGGTCCCTCTGACATACCAGGTTGAATGAAAGTTAATGCAAAAACCCTTATAGGAACACCAACACAAATACAATGCACCCAACTGCTATTCAGTCTCAGAAAATAAACACCAGACTGGTTAATAGTAAATGAACTCCATTTATTGTGAAGGTTGAGGTAAATGGCAGTATGTACATAAATGAGCCAATAGAGAAATAGGTCAACCACAGAATACTAAACAGTGTGACACTAGGTTACAGCCGTTTAGAATGGAGTACTATATGGTTGAATTGTTCTATACCCAATCATCTATAAATCAACATAAGTAATGACAGTGGTGATAAACACTGCAATAACTTTTCTGTGACCAATTGGCTATGTTGCTTAGAGTGCACTCGGTACAGATTGTTACGCTAAAGTCCAGACTTTCCTACAGAGGTACCTCTTACTCTAGATAACAAGTAAAGTTCTTATAGAACAGCTATCTGAGAAGACAATCCTTTGCCCTAATTCTTAAGTCGGCTAACATTGGGGCCCAGTCTTTCCAGTGGTGCACATAAGTACAGTCCCAGTAATGTCTGCATGCCGTGAATAAGACTGATAGTTAGATGTTCAGTCCCTATGTACTCAGTCTCTGCTAGCAACAATAGATCATTAGCAACAATGGCTTCTTACCAGTCCCAATGATACAGCAACTTTGGTCCCACTGCTCAGATGCCAGCTCACTTCTGTATCTGCCTAGAGCTACTACAATCCTCAGCATACAGGTTTAACAGCAATCCAGTTTCTGTTTCAAGCTGCCGGCTTGTAGCATGTTGATGTACACACAGCAGTGGCAATGTGCACACCTCAGTCTTCTCCCAGCAAAGAGGATGTTACCCGGTCTTTAGCCCACGAAAATACAGATCTTTCGCCTCCTAATAATGGTCTCTCCTTGGGAACTGTAGTACAATAGTTGAATGTCATAGTAGAGTTTCTTTCCTTAACTACATCTCCCATGGTTCAATGGTGCCAGCATTCAAGTCTCTTGAGCTCCTTCCACTTGTCATCTCCCCTTAATGGGTGAAGGTGAGGTAGTGTCAGTGTGCATGCAGGGATACTGATTTGTACACTCTGGTTCCCTCACAGCAAGAGGAAGTTCTTACTCTAAACTCCAGGGAAAATCTGCTCCTTTCTTTTCCTTTCCTTTCCCTTATATCTGGGAATTCAAATCCATATTCCATCTACTCCCTTGTAAGATCCTCTTCCCAGACTACACTTCCCAGAGTTCTGCTTTAAAGTCTTGCAAGTAATTTATGCCCACCGCCTCCCTCTACTGGATACATGCTGAATTGCACTGAAAGCCAACATACGTGTCTTGTACAGGCACAAAATGTTGCTGCAGCACAGTGTCTTTATAACTGCTCCTTCTTTAGCCAAGCACCTCGCTACATTAATGTATAGTTACAACTAGAGATAAGCTTCAGGTCAGGTCAAGCATGGGTCCACAGCGAACCCAATCTGTTCGCGTTTCATAGACACATCGACGGATGTGGTCATTTGCTGCCATAGCAATCCTGTAACAATAATGAGCTTTCTGGCTTCTGAAATTAGGTTTAGGTGGCTTAGAATGGCAAAAAATTGGAATTTTGTTGTGTTACAGCCCCTCACTATAAAAAGGCAGGGTTTTGAGCAGTCACACAAACAATGTGTTTAGCTGAAATAGGGTAAGCATAGGTAGGGCTGCTGATTAAGTACATAGAGACAGATTGTAATTTTTAAGTCTTTGCCCTTTAGATAGTAATATACTGTGTATTTTGGGTAATTTGGGTGTGGGAGGTGGGAAGATTTTTTCTAAATGTTAATCTTCCTGATGTGTATTCTTCAGCCTCTTTACAGTCTCCCCAAATTCACTGTCTAGAGTCAAGAGCTTAAATAGTGGAACAATTAATGTTTTTCTTTCAGCCTTGCATTCCTTGGTATGTCCAAGAGATTGACCACAAGACAAAAAGGGCAACAGTACATACAGATTTTGAACTCAAAACTTCACTCCACAATTCAATACAGATGGAGAGTGCTACCCTTAAGCCCCAAATCCCTGTAACTCCTAACTCCCTTAAATGATCAATCAAGATTTCTTATGTGCAAGTACCCTGGCTGCATTGGTCTCCTTAGAAGGTGGGCCACAGCAGATAGTAGAACCTTCTCTTCGACTGGACACTGAGCAGATAGGCCTTACAAAGGATGGCTGTTTTCTCACTTCCCAGAGCCTCTCTATATTCAGCATATTCTGATCTGTTGGGGAAACACTTACTTTTCCCTGTTCAAAATAGGGCTCTATCCTGATATTCACTTCTCACTTAAGGGACCTGTTATTACACAGATCAAACTATCTCCAGCAGAGATCATTCTAGTCCTTTGCTGAATTCCCTGTCGTACCCAGGGGCGGACTGACAACTCATAGGGCCCCTGGCAATAGGGGATCATGGGGCCCCTGTGTCCTTGCCCAAACTAAAAAAATCCTATGAAAATACTAGGGGGCATCTCATGGGGCCCCCTACTGACCCTGGGCCCTCGGGCAGTGCCCGGGTTTCCAAATGGTCAGTCCGCCCCTGGTCTTACCAATGTCAAAGCGGAAATCACCTGTTCACTTTGTTGACATTGTCTACAAGGAAAGCAACTAACAGACACAGGTTTAACCTCTTAATGCTGTCTCCCAGTGGCCCTTTTGGGGTTTTAATGCACAGGAGGCTGTGCGGCTTCTGTATCATGTGACTGTTATGATTGTCTCTCACAGCTGTTAACTGAATAGGAGCCTGTCTTGCTGACTCCCAATCAGAAGCTTTTACAGAGAGCTGCGGAAGACAGCTCACTCCCAGCACACAACCTCCTACAATCATGGATTCATATGTGTGGCAGCTATAAATCCCACGTTTTTTACCTCTGTGTATATGCGTTACACAGTTGGCAAGAGGTTTAAACTATCCACTCTGAACATTAAAAAAAAGGGTAACAATATAGAGCCAGTATCGAACCCTATCTTACAAACACAGAAGCTTTTTTGTTCCTATGGGAAAGTATGTGACAGGTGATTTGCAAGGAGATTGTGGTAGAAATGGCAGAGCACTGTAACCCAACTTTGGTACAATACAAAGTGCCTAAACATGGACCTTTAAATCAATACCACCAGCTGTTAAAGCAAACAGTATATGACATTTCAGTGGTTGGACTTACGTCTGTTTTAATAAAATTGTGCTTGGGTTCTTTAAATTGCATTTCTGAGGTACATTATTATGTTAAAAACAGTGAATCAAAAACTACCACCAAAACAAAAATATATATATTAAATAATAAAAATATAAACTCAAATTGATTGCCGCAGCTGTTGTCATGTGTTCCCATACCGAAAACTTATATTAAAATTAAACTCCGCTCAATCAAATATTAGTGCAATTGTGAACTCATGTGATTAAAGTTAAGAATGGATGATAAAGCACATCATCACGTACACAAGAACCGGAAGTCGGCCATCTTTGGTGAGGAATCTGAAGCCAAAATCCAGCCTTAAGGGGGAAATTGTGCACTGGATATAGTGCACCTATTTTGTGAGTGTAATTGTAACCCTTTTTATAAACAATATAACAGAGTTTTACTTGTTGCACAATGAAGTTTGTTTTATTCTTTTGAGTGCATGTATGGAGGAAAGATGATCTTTGTGAAGACAGGATACAAACATAACTGCATGGAGATATAGCCCTCTTAAAGGGCAAGGTGCATTTTGACCTTCAAAAATCCTGAGGTAAGCAGCCTGATTGGAAGGTGGTTGAAGACACATTATTTTCTGGTGGTGACTGAACACAAATAGCTGCACTGGGGGAATTTATATATTTATATGGATTACACTGAAACTGGAAGAAGATTTTAGTGGACTTTTATACACTAATATTGTGTGTGGACATTATCACTTTTTTCTTATTTTATGCAATTTTTGGAATTGTATTCACATGTATTGAATTCTATTTATATGAATTGTATATATATGATTTTTTTTTTTATTTAATCACATGAGTTCACAATTGTACTAATATTTGATTGCACAGATATTTTATATTTAAAATACATATTATCATGTGCCCTGTCTGCATGCACAGATTTGTACACTCCAAAATCATTCTGAGGACCAATATCTGTCCCTAGTTACTGCTTGAATTGTCAATAGCTGAGCTACTTTTTCTATTAAATATGATCTTTTCTCTTTGTATTTTGGAAGATAAATTTTAGCCCAGTGTGATTAGAGCACATCAATCAAACAGCTGCTGCTGACAGTCCATTGAAGACCTTATTTTGTTTACGCATGTAAGAAAAAAATGAAGTGCAAAAACAGTGTGCACTAACACCTCACATTCATTGCGCTCCTTTATTCACATGAATAAAAATAAATAGGCATACATCAGTTAGGCCTGTTATCCCTGATTAAAACAGTCTAATTTTAGCTGGCTAATTTTGCACTGGTGTATTCCCTGTGGTATCATATTTTTTCAAATTAGAATAGGTAATACCAATAGGTAAATGAAAATGGTCAGTATGACTTAACAGAACAAGATGCAACATTTTATAACGAATAATAAAGCATTTACAAAACAGTAAGCTATTCAGTAGATGCCTAAACACAAGTAGGCATTACACAAAGAGCTGCATAAATACATAAAATGTTTTTGTTCTTATCTTTTCCACAACCAAAAAGGACATTCTGCCACAAGCATTGAATTGTTTAGGCAAAGTTAGATGGTTTATTCTCATAAAACTCTTCATCTTTTTCAGGAAGGGAGTAATATCTGCTTTGGCAATCAGAAAATATTTGTGAGATTTAACATGTTTGGCCTCCATGTGGTCATCACAGCAAAGTAATAATAACAAAAAAAATAATTTGGATAGAAAACCTTATGCTTTAGCATCCACATCGCCCCTCCTTAGAACAGAAGTTTTATTTCATTGAGCGGAATGTATTTATTTCAGGAGATACGGTTGGTCCTATTCTTAAGTAAGTCAATGGTAAATAAATGTGTTGAGTAGGAGAACATAGGAGCCAATTTTGCTTTTTTAATCCTGGTGCTATCTGAAGCCTGGATGATCACAGATCTCTGAGTATGTATAGTACAGGGGCGGACTGACCATTTGGAAACTCGGGCACTGCCCGAGGGCCCGGGGTCAGTAGGGGGCCCCATGAGATGCCCCTGGTACCTTTTTCATAGGCTTTTTTTAGTTTGGTTAAGGACACAGGGGCCCCATGATGCACTATTGCCTGGGGGCCCCATGAGTTGTCAGTCCACCCCTGGTATAGTGAAAGAATTGGGATTACTACTAAAAGCAATTTTTGGCATAATTATTGAAAGTGGGTTGCTTCCCTGATGGGGGCACTACTTTGGTGGCACACTGAGTGGAGTGTGAGCACTACCGTCATTGAGATTACTACAATCTGATCCATTCACAGTATTTTATACTTAGGGCTTCTGTAGTTATTCTGTAGCTATCAACCCCCTCTCTCTTACCAGCTCTCTCTCACCCCCCCTGTCTCTCACTCCCCTTTCTCTCTCTCAACCCCCTCTCTTCCCCCCCTCTCTCTTTCTCTCTCTCTCCCCCTCTATTTCTCTCAACTTCCTTCTCTCTCCCACCCCTCTCCCCCCTCTCTCTCACCCCCTCTCTTTATCACCCCCCTTCTCTCTCATCCCTCTATTTCGCTATCACCCCCCATCTCTCATGCCCCCTATCCTACCCCCTCTCTATCACCTCATCTCTCTCAACCTCCTTCTCTCTCTCACCCCCTCTATTTCACTCACCCTCCTCTATTTCTCTCACCCACCCCCCCCCCTTTTCTTTATTATCCCCTCTCCCTCACCCACTCTCTCTCTCTTTCCCCCCTAACCCCCTTTCTGTCTCTCACCCCTCCTTTCTATTTCTCTCTCACCACCCCCCCCCCTCTCTCTCTCTCTCTCTCTCTCTCTCATCCCACTGCCTTTCTCACTCTGACCCCAACTCTCTTTTCTGTGAACTGGACTGGTTCACTGGGGGCAAAGAGGTTAATTCATAAACAATGTGGTTAGTCCGTAAAGAGCAGCTAGAAGGGGTTAATGTTCTGCCACTGGTCACTGATGCATTAGTGACCAGTGACAGTTATTTAATCCTGTTTTGCTGCATTAGGGGCACCAATGTCAATGTTATTTAACCCCTTTATGAAGGGGTTAAAAAACACAGTCAGTGGCCACTAATGCAGCACAAAGGGGTTAATTAACTCCACCGGTGTCCACCAATGAGGAGGGATTCAAGCAGAAGTTCCAGTTTAACCCTAACTAGCCTTAAAAATTCTCCCCCCCCCTAATGCCTGTTCTGGGTAACCTGTGTAGAAAAGATGTATACACCTATTTTCAGGCTGCTTCAGTCCAGTTATATTATCCCGTGTGAGCCAGAGATGTATGCAGGGGAGAGGAGGGAGTGCCAACAACAGATGGAACATGGAAACCCATGGGTGATGTCACCACTACAGGCTTTACCACCCATTGTTAAGTGCTCTCCTCTCCCTCTCTCTCTCCTCTTGACAGAAAAAAGCAAATCCAAACCATGGGGTAAAACCCCCTGGATGGGCCAACGATTACTCAAATTGCAAACTAGGCTTCTATCAAAAGTATATTATTATCAAAAAGCATTTTATTAGTATCAAAAGATAAAATGTACAATTCCATATAATTCATAAACAAACAGTGCTCAATAACCCAGTGTGCATCACACAAAAATGCATTAAAAACAATGTAACTAATTGAACGTCAGAATGTCAAAATAAGATTATATATGTTGCAAAATTCCAGTGCTGGCAATTTGCCACTTATCAGCTACTATATGTATTTTAAGCCAGTAATGCAACATATATAAGCCCCAGGGCCCAAAACCAGCAACCTAGCTATCTAATCCCTCCATACATAAATGGGAATGCAGGAAATTTCATCCTTCCTAGATAACCTATTGTTGAGGACACTAGAACATCCCAGTGAAATCCACCATGGTGATTACTTTTAGAGATGAGCGAATTATTCAAAAATTCGATTCGACTGATTCTGCGAATTCGTGAAAAAATTTCGATTCGAGTCGAATATATTCGCTGCGAATTTAACTTATAAAAGGGTGTTTCTAGGCTTCAGAGAGCCTTTATATTAGTGCAGAACACTGTACCTTTAATTTAAATGCCCTTGGAGTCTGCTGGGGAAGAGAAATAATACTATCAGTCAGTATGACATGCAGATGAGTGCCGTCGATCTTAGAATCACCGCACACTTCACTCATTTGGGCAGTCACGGGGCCAAAACCAGAGTGTGGAGCCACAGTGTGGCGGTGGAGGCAGCAGCAATGGGAGGCCATACAGCACCCAATGACAAAATGGAACCCACCAGCAGTGTGAGGAGACCTGAAAGTGGCACATGGCAGAGTGTGGCGATGGAGACAGCAGCAATGGGAGGCCGTACAGGGACCCATGAGACACTCTGGACCTGGCAGCAGCATGAGGAGGCGGTACGGGGGCCCATGGCAGATTAGGGGCCTGGCAGCAGCAATGGGAGGCCGTACAGGGACCCATGACACACTCTGGACCTGGCAGCAGCATGAGGAGGCGGTAAAGGGGCCCATGACAGATTACGGGCCTGGCAGCAGCATGAGGAGTCGGTACGGGGGCCCATGACACACTCTGGACCTGGCAGCAGCATGAGGAGGTGGTACAGGGGCGCATGACAGATTACGAGCCTGGCAGCAGCAACTTGGACAGGAGGACGTTCAGCTTCTGCACCGTCGGGTGCGTGCTCGCAAACTGTTGTCTCTTGGAAACGGATTCCAAGAAAGACTGCTGATGGAATCCGTGAAGAGGAGTAGCAGGAGAAGGAGCATCTGAACGAGCGGAATATGCCAACAAGCGACAACAGGGGCCCATGACAGATTACGGGCCTGGTAGCAGCATGAGGAGTCGGTACGGGGGCCCATGGCAGATTACGGGCCTGGCAGCAGCAATGGGAGGCCATACAGCACCCTATGACAAAATGGAAACCCACCAGCAGTGTGAGGAGACCTGAAAGTGGCACATGGCAGAGTGTGGCGATGGAGACAGCAGCAATGGGAGGCGGTACAGGGACCCATGAGACACTGTGGACCTGGCAGCAGCATGAGGAGGCGGTACAGTGGCCCATGGCAGATTAAGGCCTGGCAGCAGCAATGGGAGGCCCGTAATCTGCCAGCACCCTATGACAAAATGGAACCCTGGGCTGGGGCAGGCAGAACCGCCGTATCTTTATCACGGTTTTCCCAGGCCACCGAATGGCGACGCTGCATATGCTGACGCAACGCTGTAGTCCCAACATGGGCCCCCTGGCCACGCTTGACTTTCTGGCCACATAGTCGACATACGGCTACGTTTACTTCCTCGGGCGGCTTGACGAAAAATTGCCACACCGCCGAGTAGGAAACTTTGCCCCCGCTACTCCTCACTGGCTGACTGCTACTTCCTCTGTGCACACCGGCACCACTACTGGCCATGGTGGTAGGCTGCAGAGGAGCTGGTGCTCAACTCCGTGGCCGTTTGCCTCCACTGACACTGCTGTGACCCTGCTGCCTCCTGGCAGCAGCAATGGGGAGAAGGAGGCGGTAAAAGGGCCCATGGCAGATTAGGGGCCTGGCAGCAGCAATGGGAGGCCCGTAATCTGCCAGCACCCTATGACAAAAAATGGAACACACCAGCAGTGTGAGAAGACCTGAAAGTGGCACATGGCAGAGTGTGGCGATGGAGACAGCAGCAATGGGAGGCCGTACAGGGACCCATGAGAGACTCTGGACCTGGCAGCAGCATGAGGAGGCGGTACGGGGGCCCATGGCAGATTAGGGGCCTGGCAGCAGCAATGGGAGGCCCGTAATCTGCCAGCACTCTATGACAAAATGGAACACACCAGCAGTGTGAGGAGACCTGAAAGTGGCACATGGCATGACACACTGTGGACCTGGCAGCAGCATGAGGAGGCGGTACAGGGGCCCATGGCAGATTAGGGGCCTGGCAGCAGCTATGGGAGGCCCGTAATCTGCCAGCACCCTATGACAAAAAATGGAACACACCAGCAGTGTGTGAGGAGACCTGAAAGTGGCACATGGCAGAGTGTGGCGATGGAGACCGCAGCAATGGGAGGCCGTACAGGGACCCATGAGACACTGTGGACCTGGCAGCAGCATGAGGAGGCGGTACAGGGGCCCATGGCAGATTAGGGGCCTGGCAGCAGCAATGGGAGGCCCGTAATCTGACAGCACTCTATGACAAAATGGAACACACCAGCAGTGTGAGGAGACCTGAAAGTGGCACATGGCATGACACACTGTGGACCTGGCAGCAGCATGAGGAGGCGGTACAGGGGCCCATGGCAGATTAGGGGCCTGGCAGCAGCAATGGGAGGCCCGTAATCTGCCAGCACCCTATGACAAAAAATGGAACACACCAGCAGTGTGAGGAGACCTGAAAGTGGCACATGGCAGAGTGTGGCGATGGAGACAGCAGCAATGGGAGGCCGTACAGGGACCCATGAGAGACTCTGGACCTGGCAGCAGCATGAGGAGGCGGTACAGGGGCCCATGGCAGAATAGGGGCCTGGCAGCAGCTATGGGAGGCCCGTAATCTGCCAGCACTCTATGACAAAATGGAACACACCAGCAGTGTGAGGAGACCTGAAAGTGGCACATGGCATGACACACTGTGGACCTGGCAGCAGCATGAGGAGGCGGTACAGGGGCCCATGGCAGATTAGGGGCCTGGCAGCAGCAATGGGAGGCCCGTAATCTGCCAGCACCCTATGACAAAAAATGGAACACACCAGCAGTGTGTGAGGAGACCTGAAAGTGGCACATGGCAGAGTGTGGCGATGGAGACAGCAGCAATGGGAGGCCGTACAGGGACCCATGAGACACTGTGGACCTGGCAGCAGCATGAGGAGGCGGTACAGGGGCCCATGGCAGATTAGGGGCCTGGCAGCAGCAATGGGAGGCCCGTAATCTGCCAGCACTCTATGACAAAATGGAACACACCAGCAGTGTGAGGAGACCTGAAAGTGGCACATGGCATGACACACTGTGGACCTGGCAGCAGCATGAGGAGGTGGTACAGGGGCCCATGGCAGATTAGGGGCCTGGCAGCAGCTATGGGAGGCCCGTAATCTGCCAGCACCCTATGACAAAAAATGGAAAACACCAGCAGTGTGTGAGGAGACCTGAAAGTGGCACATGGCAGAGTGTGGCGATGGAGACCGCAGCAATGGGAGGCCGTACAGGGACCCATGAGACACTGTGGACCTGGCAGCAGCATGAGGAGGCGGTACAGGGGCCCATGGAAGATTAGGGGCCTGGCAGCAGCAATGGGAGGCCCGTAATCTGCCAGCACTCTATGACAAAATGGAACACACCAGCAGTGTGAGGAGACCTGAAAGTGGCACATGGCATGACACACGGTGGACCTGGCAGCAGCATGAGGAGGCGGTACAGGGGCCCATGGCAGATTAGGGGCCTGGCAGCAGCAATGGGAGGCCCGTAATCTGCCAGCACCCTATGACAAAAAATGGAACACACCAGCAGTGTGAGGAGACCTGAAAGTGGCACATGGCAGAGTGTGGCGATGGAGACAGCAGCAATGGGAGGCCGTACAGGGACCCATGAGAGACTCTGGACCTGGCAGCAGCATGAGGAGGCGGTACGGGGGCCCATGGCAGATTAGGGGCCTGGCAGCAGCAATGGGAGGCCCGTAATCTGCCAGCACTCTATGACAAAATGGAACACACCAGCAGTGTGAGGAGACCTGAAAGTGGCACATGGCATGACACACTGTGGACCTGGCAGCAGCATGAGGAGGCGGTACAGGGGCCCATGGCAGATTAGGGGCCTGGCAGCAGCTATGGGAGGCCCGTAATCTGCCAGCACCCTATGACAAAAAATGGAACACACCAGCAGTGTGTGAGGAGACCTGAAAGTGGCACATGGCAGAGTGTGGCGATGGAGACAGCAGCAATGGGAGGCCGTACAGGGACCCATGAGAGACTCTGGACCTGGCAGCAGCATGAGGAGGCGGTACAGGGGCCCATGGCAGATTAGGGGCCTGGCAGCAGCTATGGGAGGCCCGTAATCTGCCAGCACCCTATGACAAAAAATGGAACACACCAGCAGTGTGTGAGGAGACCTGAAAGTGGCACATGGCAGAGTGTGGCGATGGAGACAGCAGCAATGGGAGGCCGTACAGGGACCCATGAGACACTGTGGACCTGGCAGCAGCATGAGGAGGCGGTACAGGGGCCCATGACAGAATAGGGGCCTGGCAGCAGCTATGGGAGGCCCGTAATCTGCCAGCACTCTATAACAAAATGGAACACACCAGCAGTGTGAGGAGACCTGAAAGTGGCACATGGCATGACACACTGTGGACCTGGCAGCAGCATGAGGAGGCGGTACAGGGGCCCATGGCAGATTAGGGGCCTGGCAGCAGCAATGGGAGGCCCGTAATCTGCCAGCACCCTATGACAAAAAATGGAACACACCAGCAGTGTGTGAGGAGACCTGAAAGTGGCACATGGCAGAGTGTGGCGATGGAGACAGCAGCAATGGGAGGCCGTACAGGGACCCATGAGAGACTCTGGACCTGGCAGCAGCATGAGGAGGCGGTACAGGGGCCCATGGCAGATTAGGGGCCTGGCAGCAGCTATGGGAGGCCCGTAATCTGCCAGCACCCTATGACAAAAAATGGAACACACCAGCAGTGTGTGAGGAGACCTGAAAGTGGCACATGGCAGAGTGTGGCGATGGAGACAGCAGCAATGGGAGGCCGTACAGGGACCCATGAGAGACTCTGGACCTGGCAGCAGCATGAGGAGGCGGTACAGGGGCCCATGGCAGATTAGGGGCCTGGCAGCAGCTATGGGAGGCCCGTAATCTGCCAGCACCCTATGACAAAAAATGGAACACACCAGCAGTGTGTGAGGAGACCTGAAAGTGGCACATGGCAGAGTGTGGCGATGGAGACAGCAGCAATGGGAGGCCATACAGGGACCCATGAGAGACTCTGGACCTGGCAGCAGCATGAGGAGGCGGTACAGGGGCCCACGGCAGATTACGGGCCTGGCAGCAGCAATGGGAGGCCCGTAATCTGCCAGCACCCTATGACAAAAAATGGAACACACCAGCAGTGTGTGAGGAGACCTGAAAGTGGCACATGGCAGAGTGTGGCGATGGAGACAGCAGCAATGGGAGGCCGTACAGGGACCCATGAGACACTGTGGACCTGGCAGCAGCATGAGGAGGCGGTACAGGGGCCCATGGCAGATTAGGGGCCTGGCAGCAGCATTGGGAGGCCCGTAATCTTCCAGCACTCTATGACAAAATGGAACACACCAGCAGTGTGAGACCTGAAAGTGGCACATGGCATGACACACTGTGGACCTGGCAGCAGCATGAGGAGGCGGTACAGGGGCCCATGGCAGATTAGGGGCCTGGCAGCAGCTATGGGAGGCCCGTAATCTGCCAGCACCCTATGACAAAAAATGGAACACACCAGCAGTGTGTGAGGAGACCTGAAAGTGGCACATGGCAGAGTGTGGCGATGGAGACAGCAGCAATGGGAGGCCGTACAGGGACCCATGAGAGACTCTGGACCTGGCAGCAGCATGAGGAGGCGGTACGGGGGCCCATGGCAGATTAGGGGCCTGGCAGCAGCAATGGGAGGCCCGTAATCTGCCAGCACCCTATGACAAAAAATGGAACACACCAGCAGTGTGTGAGGAGACCTGAAAGTGGCACATGGCAGAGTGTGGCGATGGAGACAGCAGCAATGGGAGGCCGTACAGGGACCCATGAGACACTGTGGACCTGGCAGCAGCATGAGGAGGTGGTACAGGGGCCCATGGCAGATTAGGGGCCTGGCAGCAGCAATGAGAGGCCCGTAATCTGCCAGCACTCTATGACAAAATGGAACACACCAGCAGTGTGAGGAGACCTGAAAGTGGCACATGGCATGACACACTGTGGACCTGGCAGCAGCATGAGGAGGTGGTACAGGGGCCCATGGCAGATTAGGGGCCTGGCAGCAGCTATGGGAGGCCCGTAATCTGCCAGCACCCTATGACAAAAATGGAAAACACCAGCAGTGTGTGAGGAGACCTGAAAGTGGCACATGGCAGAGTGTGGCGATGGAGACAGCAGCAATGGGAGGCCGTACAGGGACCCATGAGAGACTCTGGACCTGGCAGCAGCATGAGGAGGCGGTACAGGGGCCCATGGCAGATTAGGGGCCTGGCAGCAGCAATGGGAGACCCGTAATCTGCCAGCACCCTATGACAAAAAATGGAACACACCAGCAGTGTGTGAGGAAACCTGAAAGTGGCACATGGCAGAGTGTGGCGATGGAGACAGCAGCAATGGGAGGCCGTACAGGGACCCATGAGACACTGTGGACCTGGCAGCAGCATGAGGAGGCGGTACAGGGGCCCATGGCAGATTAGGGGCCTGGCAGCAGCAATGGGAGGCCCGTAATCTGCCAGCACTCTATGACAAAATGGAACACACCAGCAGTGTGAGGAGACCTGAAAGTGGCACATGGCATGACACACTGTGGACCTGGCAGCAGCATGAGGAGGCGGTACAGGGGCCCATGGCAGATTAGGGGCCTGGCAACAGCTATGGGAGGCCCGTAATCTGCCAGCACCCTATGACAAAAAATGGAACACACCAGCAGTGTGTGAGGAGACCTGAAAGTGGCACATGGCAGAGTGTGGCGATGGAGACAGCAGCAATGGGAGGCCGTACAGGGACCCATGAGAGACTCTGGACCTGGCAGCAGCATGAGGAGGCGGTACAGGGGCCCATGGCAGATTAGGGGCCTGGCAGCAGCTATGGGAGGCCCGTAATCTGCCAGCACCCTATGACAAAAAATGGAACACACCAGCAGTGTGTGAGGAGACCTGAAAGTGGCACATGGCAGAGTGTGGCGATGGAGACAGCAGCAATGGGAGGCCGTACAGGGACCCATGAGAGACTCTGGACCTGGCAGCAGCATGAGGAGGCGGTACAGGGGCCCACGGCAGATTACGGGCCTGGCAGCAGCAATGGGAGGCCTGTAATCTGCCAGCACCCTATGACAAAAAATGGAACACACCAGCAGTGTGAGGAGACCAGAAAGTGGCACATGTTTGGGGCATGATTCATGGCGGATTTAGTCAGTTGTGTCAGGAACTGGTGGTTTGAAATCCAGACTAATCCACGCCTGATTCATTTTCACAAACGTGAGTCTCTCCACACTTTGGGTGGACAGTCGTGTCCTCCGCGGAGTTACAATACCTCCTGCCGCACTAAACACGCGCTCAGATGCCACGCTACTGGCCGGGCATGACAGCCTTTCAAGGGCAAATTCAGCTAGTTGGGGCCAAAGGTCAAGTTTCGTTGCCCAGTAGTCAAGGGGATTGTCTACCTCGGTTGGCAGGGTGCTGTCCAAGTAGGCCCAAGCCTGTTGTTTGAGGTCCTGCTCCAGGTCCACCTGATGCTGCTGCTGCTGTGGCTGGTTAGTAGTTTCCTCACTGCGCTGGTGAAGAAAGCTACTCATCATCGACTGCAGACTGAGGCAGCCGCTGCTGGTGGAGCTGCCACTGCTCCTACCACCCCACCCCTCCCCTGCTGCCATGGCAGCGGAACGCGAGCGCACAGGGCCCACAGTGTCTGAGGATGGACGTTGGCGCAGAAAGGCAGAGACCAACTGACTACATAGGTGGTTTTTATAGTACGTTATTTTGGCCTCCCTCTCAGCAGGTGTGAAAAAGGCCACCATTTTTGAACGGTAGCGAGGGTCCAACAAGGTGGACAGCCAAAAGTCATCCCTCTGTCTGATGGTTATTATTCGGCTGTCGCTACGCAAGCAAGCGAGCATGCTATGGGCCATTTGTGCCAAGGAATGCGAGGGACTCCCTGCCTCCATCTCCACAGCATACTGCCACGGTGCGTCTGGGTCCTCTGTCTCCTCCTCCTCCTCCTCTACCAGATGCTCCTGCTCCTCCACTCCTGTCCGCTGAGTGGAAAAACCACCCATTTCACTCAATAATTCCTGAGCACAAATGTCCTCCTCTACCTCCTCCTCTTCTTCCTGTCCTGCCCCCACAGGGGTCATGTGGCGTTGAGATCTGTGTGCCACGTCTACCGCACCCTGACCAGCCATTGTTAACAGCATTTGTTCCAGGACGTGCAACAGAGGAATGACGTCGTTCATCCCATAGTCCTGCCGACTCACGAATAGCGTGGCCTCCTCAAAGGGCCTGAGCAAGCGGCAGGTGTCACGCATGAGCTGCCAATGGCTGACATCGAAGTTACACAGGGGAGTACCTTTATCCGCTTGTAACATCAGGAAATCGGTGATGGCCTTTCGCTGTTCGTAAAGGCGGTCTAACATGTGTAGGGTTGAATTCCACCTTGTTGCAACGTCGCAGATCAGGCGATGCTGTGGAATTCCGTTCTGCCGCTGCAGCTCAAGGAGGGTGTGCTTTGCGGTGTAGGAATGGCTGAAATGCATGCAAAGTTTACGTGACATTTTAAGGATGTCTTGCAGTGGGATGGTGGATTTTAGGAACCGCTTGACAACCAGATTGAACACGTGAGCCATGCATGGCGCATGGCACAACCTTCCTTGACGCAGAGCAGACACCATGTTCTTTCCGTTGTCGGTCAACATGGTTCCGATTTTCAGTTTGCGTGGAGACAGCCATCTGTCGATTTCTCTGTTCATTACACTGAGAAGTTCCTCCCCTGTGTGACTACGTTCGCCAAGGCATACCAGGTGCAGCACAGCGTGACACCGTTGCGCCCTGCACATGTGATATGCCGGTCGGGTAATGGGACTTGGCACGGGGGTGGCGGCTGAGGACACGGCGGAAGAAGAGGTGGTAGAGGCGGACATCTTTTGTGGACCAAGGACGTGCAAACGTGGAGGCAAAAGCGGCGTGACCTGTCCAAGTTGCTGGTGCGGCTGTGCCGGCACCACGTTCACCCAGTGGGCCGTAAATGACATGTACTGTCCCTGACCGTAGTTACAGCTCCACACGTCGGCGCTGCCGTGCACTTTGGCAGAGACCGACATGCTCAAAGACTTGCCCACCATCTCTTCTACATGTGAATGCAGGGCTGGCACTGCCTTTTTGGCGAAGAAATGACGGCTTGGCACTCTCCACCGCGGCGCGGCACAAGCCATCATTTCTCGGAAAGGTGCTGAGTCCACCACTTGGAAAGGGAGGGACTGTAGCACCAGCAACTTGGACAGGAGGACGTTCAGCTTTTGCACCGTTGGGTGCGTGCTCGCAAACTGTTGTCTCTTGGAAACGGATTCCAAGAAAGACTGCTGACGGAATCCGTGAAGAGGAGTAGCAGGAGAAGGAGCATCTGAACGAGCGGAAGATGCCAACGAGCGACAACTCCCCTCAGCAGAGGTGTTGGAGCCTTGACTGGCTGATAGAGGGCGATTGACGTCGGGTGACGGAGCAAGTAAAGGAGCGGGTGATGGAGCGGGGGCTGGGGCAGGCAGAACCACCGTATCTTTATCACGGTTTTCCCAGGCCACCAAATGGCGACGCTGCATATGCTGCCGCAACGCTGTAGTCCCAACATTGGCCCCCTGGCCACGCTTGACTTTCCGGCCACATAGTCGACATACGGCTACGTTTACTTCCTCGGGCGGCTTGACGAAAAATTGCCACACCGCCGAGTAGAAAACTTTGCCCCAGATACTCCTCACTGGCTGACTGCTACTTCCTCCGTGCACACCGGCACCACTACTGGCCGTGGTGGTAGGCTGCAGTGGAGCTGGTGCTCTACTCCGTGGCCGTTTGCCTCCACTGACACTGCTGCGACCCTGCTGCCTCCTGGGCAACCCACCAACTGTTTTGCTCGCTGCCAAGCTGCCACCCTCTTCTCCTGATGATGCGGAAGCAATAGCCTGATGACGACGAGGCTGCCAAGTGCGATCAGCCTCATCATCATCAATTAGGGTCTCCGCCTCACTACTAGCCCCCTCGGCTGCGTGTGGGTCAGGAGACAGACCTGTCTCTAGACCGGCTACCGAGCCACTCTCCTCGCCACTACTTCTTCGCCTGGCTGCTGAAGAGGCGGATGTCTCCCCCCGTTCCTGACCGCCCTCTGTTAGCTCTTCCTCACTGTACAGTGGGGCTGAGCCCACAGCATGCGATACTTCGCTTGGTGAGGGAACACCAAAGGACAGGGGCAGGTCGAGGACACGTGATTTCAGTGGGCTTGCTCCCGGGCCATGCCAACTAACGGTTGTGCCTGACGTACCCACCGACCGTTGGCTGTAGGTGTCAGAGGTGACCTGGGAAGAGGAAGACGACCGAGCCAACCAATCGATGACGGCAGGGTTGTCGGTGGAGACACGACCGCTGGATGACACTGGGAGCAATGGCCTCTGGCTGCGACTAGTGCTGCCTCAACCCCTTCCTCTGCTGCCACGTCTGCTCGCTTCTAAAACATTGCCTCCTCTGCCACTCCTCTGCATGTTGTCTGACAAACTCTTTAATTCAACGATTATGTGTCCCTGAGTAACAATTCTGTGTCCCTGAGTAACAATTCTGTGTCTGTCCCTGAGTAACAATTCTGTGTCCCTGAGTAACAATTCTGTGTCCCTCAGTAACACTTCTGTGTCCCTCAGTAACAATTCTGTGTCCCTCAGTAACAATTCTGTGTCTGTCCCCCAGTAACAATTCTGTGTCTGTCCCTGAGTAACAATTCTGTGTCCCTCAGTAACAATTCTGTGTCTGTCCCTGAGTAACAATTCTGTGTCTGTCCCTGAGTAACAATTCTGTGTCCCTCAGTAACAATTCTGTGTCCCTCAGTAACAATTCTGTGTCCCTGAGTAACAATTCTGTGTCTGTCCCTGAGTAACAATTCTGTGTCCCTGAGTAACAATTCTGTGTCTGTCCCTGAGTAACAATTCTGTGTTCCTCAGTAACAATTCTGTGTCCCTCAGTAACAATTCTGTGTCCCTGAGTAACAATTCTGTGTCCCTCAGTAACAATTCTGTGTCTGTCCCTCAGTAACAATTCTGTGTCCCTCAGTAACAATTCTGTGTCTGTCCTGAGTAACAATTCTGTGTCCCTGAGTAACAATTCTGTGTCCCTCAGTAACAATTCTGTGTCCCTGAGTAACAATTCTGTGTCCCTCAGTAACAATTCTGTGTCCCTCAGTAACAATTCTGTGTCCCTCAGTAACAATTCTGTGTCTGTCCCTCAGTAACAATTCGGTGTCTGTCCCTGAGTAACAATTCTGTGTCCCTGAGTAACAATTCTGTGTCCCTCAGTAACAATTCTGTGTCCCTCAGTAACAATTCTGTGTCCCTCAGTAACAATTCTGTGTCTGTCCCTGAGTAACAATTCTGTGTCCCTGAGTAACAATTCTGTGTCCCTCAGTAACAATTCTGTGTCGCTCAGTAACAATTCTGTGTCCCTCAGTAACAATTCTGTGTCTGTCCCTCAGTAACAATTCTGTGTCTGTCCCTGAGTAACAATTCTTATTCCCTGAGTAACAATTCTGTGTCCCTGAGTAACAATTCTGTGTCCCTCATTAACAATTCTGTGTCTGTCCCTGAGTAACAATTCTGTGTCTGTCCCTGAGTAACAATTCTGTGTCCCTGAGTAACAATTCTGTGTCCCTGAGTAACAATTCTGTGTCCCTCAGTAACAATTCTGTGTCCCTCAGTAACAATTCTGTGTCCCTCAGTAATAATTCTGTGTCTGTCCCTCAGTAACAATTCTGTGTCTGTCCCTGAGTAACAATTCTGTGTCCCTGAGTAACAATTCTGTGTCCCTCAGTAACAATTCTGTGTCTGTCCCTGAGTAACAATTCTGTGTCTGTCCCTGAGTAACAATTCTGTGTCCCTCAGTAACAATTCTGTGTCCCTCAGTAACAATTCTGTGTCCCTCAGTAACAATTCTGTGTCTGTCCCTCAGTAACAATTCTGTGTCTTTCCCTGAGTAACAATTCTGTATCCCTCAGTAACAATTCTGTGTCCCTCAGTAACAATTCTGTGTCCCCCAGTAACAATTCTGTGTCCCTCAGTAACAATTCTGTGTCCCTCAGTAACAATTCTGTGTCTGTCCCTGAGTAACAATTCTGTGTCCCTCAGTAACAATTCTGTGTCCCTCAGTAACAATTCTGTGTCTGTCCCTCAGTAACAATTCTGTGTCTGTCCCTGAGTAACAATTCTGTGTCCCTCAGTAACAATTCTGTGTCGCTCAGTAACAATTCTGTGTCCCTCAGTAACAATTCTGTGTCCCTCAGTAACAATTCTGTGTCTGTCCCTCAGTAACAATTCTGTGTCTGTCCCTGAGTAACAATTCTGTGTCCCTCAGTAACAATTCTGTGTCGCTCAGTAACAATTCTGTGTCCCTCAGTAACAATTCTGTGTCTGTCCCTCAGTAACAATTCTGTGTCTGTCCCTGAGTAACAATTCTTATTCCCTGAGTAACAATTCTGTGTCCCTGAGTAACAATTCTGTGTCCCTCAGTAACAATTCTGTGTCTGTCCCTGAGTAACAATTCTGTGTCAGTCCCTGAGTAACAATTCTGTGTCCCTCAGTAACAATTCTGTGTCCCTGAGTAACAATTCTGTGTCCCTCAGTAACAATTCTGTGTCCCTCAGTAACAATTCTGTGTCCCTCAGTAACAATTCTGTGTCCCTCAGTAACAATTCTGTGTCTGTCCCTCAGTAACAATTCTGTGTCTGTCCCTGAGTAACAATTCTGTGTCCCTGAGTAACAATTCTGTGTCCCTCAGTAACAATTCTGTGTCCCTCAGTAACAATTCTGTGTCTGTCCCTGAGTAACAATTCTGTGTCTGTCCTTGAGTAACAATTCTGTGTCCCTCAGTAACAATTCTGTGTCCCTCAGTAACAATTCTGTGTCTGTCCCTCAGTAACAATTCTGTGTCTGTCCCTGAGTAACAATTCTGTATCCCTCAGTAACAATTCTGTGTCCCTCAGTAACAATTCTGTGTCCCCCAGTAACAATTCTGTGTCCCTTAGTAACAATTCTGTGTCCCTCAGTAACAATTCTGTGTCTGTCCCTGAGTAACAATTCTGTGTCCCTCAGTAACAATTCTGTGTCCCTCAGTAACAATTCTGTGTCCCTCAGTAACAATTCTGTGTCTGTCCCTCATTAACAATTCTGTGTCTGTCCCTGAGTAACAATTCTGTGTCCCTCAGTAACAATTCTGTGTCCCTCAGTAACAATTCTGTGTCCCTCAGTAACAATTCTGTGTCTGTCCCTCAGTAACAATTCTGTGTCCCTCAGTAACAATTCTGTGTCTGTCCCTGAGTAACAATTCTGTGTCCCTCAGTAACAATTCTGTGTCTGTCCCCCAGTAACAATTCTGTGTCTGTCCCTGAGTAACAATTCTGTGTCCCTCAGTAACAATTCTGTGTCTGTCCCTGAGTAACAATTCTGTGTCTGTCCCTGAGTAACAATTCTGTGTCCCTCAGTAACAATTCTGTGTCCCTCAGTAACAATTCTGTGTCCCTGAGTAACAATTCTGTGTCTGTCCCTGAGTAACAATTCTGTGTCCCTGAGTAACAATTCTGTGTCTGTCCCTGAGTAACAATTCTGTGTTCCTCAGTAACAATTCTGTGTCCCTCAGTAACAATTCTGTGTCCCTGAGTAACAATTCTGTGTCCCTCAGTAACAATTCTGTGTCTGTCCCTCAGTAACAATTCTGTGTCCCTCAGTAACAATTCTGTGTCTGTCCTGAGTAACAATTCTGTGTCCCTGAGTAACAATTCTGTGTCCCTCAGTAACAATTCTGTGTCCCTGAGTAACAATTCTGTGTCCCTCAGTAACAATTCTGTGTCCCTCAGTAACAATTCTGTGTCCCTCAGTAACAATTCTGTGTCCCTCAGTAACAATTCTGTGTCTGTCCCTCAGTAACAATTCGGTGTCTGTCCCTGAGTAACAATTCTGTGTCCCTGAGTAACAATTCTGTGTCCCTCAGTAACAATTCTGTGTCCCTCAGTAACAATTCTGTGTCCCTCAGTAACAATTCTGTGTCTGTCCCTGAGTAACAATTCTGTGTCCTTGAGTAACAATTCTGTGTCCCTGAGTAACAATTCTGTGTCGCTCAGTAACAATTCTGTGTCCCTCAGTAACAATTCTGTGTCTGTCCCTCAGTAACAATTCTGTGTCTGTCCCTGAGTAACAATTCTTATTCCCTGAGTAACAATTCTGTGTCCCTGAGTAACAATTCTGTGTCCCTCATTAACAATTCTGTGTCTGTCCCTGAGTAACAATTCTGTGTCTGTCCCTGAGTAACAATTCTGTGTCCCTGAGTAACAATTCTGTGTCCCTCAGTAACAATTCTGTGTCCCTGAGTAACAATTCTGTGTCCCTCAGTAACAATTCTGTGTCCCTCAGTAACAATTCTGTGTCCCTCAGTAACAATTCTGTGTCCCTCAGTAACAATTCTGTGTCTGTCCCTCAGTAACAATTCTGTGTCTGTCCCTGAGTAACAATTCTGTGTCCCTGAGTAACAATTCTGTGTCCCTCAGTAACAATTCTGTGTCTGTCCCTGAGTAACAATTCTGTGTCTGTCCCTGAGTAACAATTCTGTGTCCCTCAGTAACAATTCTGTGTCCCTCAGTAACAATTCTGTGTCCCTCAGTAACAATTCTGTGTCTGTCCCTCAGTAACAATTCTGTGTCTGTCCCTGAGTAACAATTCTGTATCCCTCAGTAACAATTCTGTGTCCCTCAGTAACAATTCTGTGTCCCCCAGTAACAATTCTGTGTCCCTCAGTATCAATTCTGTGTCCCTCAGTAACAATTCTGTGTCTGTCCCTGAGTAACAATTCTGTGTCCCTCAGTAACAATTCTGTGTCCCTCAGTAACAATTCTGTGTCCCTCAGTAACAATTCTGTGTCTGTCCCTCAGTAACAATTCTGTGTCTGTCCCTGAGTAACAATTCTGTGTCCCTCAGTAACAATTCTGTGTCGCTCAGTAACAATTCTGTGTCCCTTAGTAACAATTCTGTGTCCCTCAGTAACAATTCTGTGTCTGTCCCTCAGTAACAATTCTGTGTCTGTCCCTGAGTAACAATTCTGTGTCCCTCAGTAACAATTCTGTGTCGCTCAGTAACAATTCTGTGTCCCTCAGTAACAATTCTGTGTCTGTCCCTCAGTAACAATTCTGTGTCTGTCCCTGAGTAACAATTCTTATTCTCTGAGTAACAATTCTGTGTCCCTGAGTAACAATTCTGTGTCCCTCAGTAACAATTCTGTGTCTGTCCCTGAGTAACAATTCTGTGTCTGTCCCTGAGTAACAATTCTGTGTCCCTCAGTAACAATTCTGTGTCCCTGAGTAACAATTCTGTGTCCCTCAGTAACAATTCTGTGTCCCTCAGTAACAATTCTGTGTCCCTCAGTAACAATTCTGTGTCTGTCCCTCAGTAACAATTCTGTGTCTGTCCCTGAGTAACAATTCTGTGTCCCTGAGTAACAATTCTGTGTCCCTCAGTAACAATTCTGTGTCCCTCAGTAACAAATCTGTGTCTGTCCCTGAGTAACAATTCTGTGTCTGTCCCTGAGTAACAATTCTGTGTCCCTCAGTAACAATTCTGTGTCCCTCAGTAACAATTCTGTGTCCCTCAGTAACAATTCTGTGTCCCTCAGTAACAATTCTGTGTCTGTCCCTCAGTAACAATTCTGTGTCTGTCCCTGAGTAACAATTCTGTATCCCTCAGTAACAATTCTGTGTCCCTCAGTAACAATTCTGTGTCCCCCAGTAACAATTCTGTGTCCCTTAGTAACAATTCTTTGTCCCTCAGTAACAATTCTGTGTCTGTCCCTGAGTAACAATTCTGTGTCCCTCAGTAACAATTCTGTGTCCCTCAGTAACAATTCTGTGTCCCTCAGTAACAATTCTGTGTCTGTCCCTCATTAACAATTCTGTGTCTGTCCCTGAGTAACAATTCTGTGTCCCTCAGTAACAATTCTGTGTCCCTCAGTAACAATTCTGTGTCTGTCCCTCAGTAACAATTCTGTGTCCCTCAGTAACAATTCTGTGTCTGTCCCTGAGTAACAATTCTGTGTCCCTCAGTAACAATTCTGTGTCCCTCAGTAACAATTCTGTGTCTGTCCCTGAGTAACAATTCTGTGTCCCTCAGTAACAATTCTGTGTCCCTCAGTAACAATTCTGTGTCTGTCCCTGAGTAACAATTCTGTGTCCCTCAGTAACAATTCTGTGTCCCTCAGTAACAATTCTGTGTCTGTCCCTCAGTAACAATTCTGTGTCTGTGTCTGAGTAACAATTCTGTGTCCCTCAGTAACAATTTTGTGGCCCTAAGTAACAATTCTGTGGCCCTAAGTAACGTTTCTGTGGCCCTAAGTAACGTTTCTGTGGCCCTAAGTAACGATTCTGTGGCCCTAAGTAAAGTTTCTGTGGCCCTAAGTAACGTTTCTGTGGCCCTAAGTAACGATTCTGTGGCCCTAAGTAACGTTTCTGTGGGCCTAAGTAACGTTTCTGTGGCCCTAAGTAACGATTCTGTGGCCCTAAGTAACGATTCTGTGGCCCTAAGTAACGTTTCTGTGGCCCTAAGTAATATTTCTGTGGCCCTAAGTAACGATTCTGTGGCCCTAAGTAACGTTTCTGTGGCCCTAAGTAACGATTCTGTGGCCCTAAGTAACGTTTCTGTGGCCCTAAGTAACGTTTCTGTGTCCCTAAGTAACGTTTCTGTGTCCCTAAGTAACGATTCTGTGGCCCTAAGTAACAATTCTGTGGCCCTAAGTAACAATTCTGTGTCTGTCCCTGAGTAACAATTCTGTGTCCCTGAGTAACAATTCTGTGTCTGTCCCTGAGTAACAATTCTGTGTCTGTCCCTGAGTAACAATTCTGTGTCCCTGAGTAACAATTCTGTGTCCCTCAGTAACAATTCTGTGTCCCTCAGTAACAATTCTGTGTCTGTCCCTGAGTAACAATTCTGTGTCTGTCCCTGAGTAACAATTCTGTGTCCCTCAATAACAATTCTGTGTCCCTCAGTAACAATTCTGTGTCCCTCAGTAACAATTCTGTGTCCCTCAGTAATAATTCTGTGTCTGTCCCTCAGTAACAATTCTGTATCCCTCAGTAACAATTCTGTGTCCCTCAGTAACAATTCTGTGTCCCTCAGTAACAATTCTGTGTCCCTCAGTAACAATTCTGTGTCCCTCAGTAACAATTCTGTGTCCCTCAGTAACAATTCTGTGTCTGTCCCTGAGTAACAATTCTGTGTCCCTCAGTAACAATTCTGTGTCCCTCAGTAACAATTCTGTGTCTGTCCCTGAGTAACAATTCTGTGTCTGTCCCCGAGTAACAATTCTGTGTCCCTCAGTAACAATTCTGTGTCCCTGAGTAACAATTCTGTGTCCCTCAGTAACAATTCTGTGTCTGTCCCTGAGTAACAATTCTGTGTCCCTCAGTAACAATTCTGTGTCCCTCAGTAACAATTCTGTGTCTGTCCCTGAGTAACAATTCTGTGTCCCTCAGTAACAATTCTGTGTCCCTCAGTAACAATTCTGTGTCTTTCCCTCAGTAACAATTCTGTCTGTCCCTGAGTAACAATTCTGTGTTGCTCAGTAACAATTCTGTGGCCCTAAGTAACAATTCTGTGGCCCTAAGTAACGTTTCTGTGGCCCTAAGTAACGTTTCTGTGGCCCTAAGTAACGATTCTGTGGCCCTAAGTAAAGTTTCTGTGGCCCTAAGTAACGTTTCTGTGGCCCTAAGTAACAATTCTGTGGCCCTAAGTAAGGTTTCTGTGGGCCTAAGTAACGTTTCTGTGGCCCTAAGTAACGATTCTGTGGCCCTAAGTAACGATTCTGTGGCCCTAAGTAACGTTTCTGTGGCCCTAAGTAACGTTTCTGTGGCCCTAAGTAACGATTCTGTGGCCCTAAGTAAAGTTTCTGTGGCCCTAAGTAACGTTTCTGTGGCCCTAAGTAACGATTCTGTGGCCCTAAGTAACGTTTCTGTTGCCCTAAGTAACGTTTCTGTGTCCCTAAGTAACGTTTCTGTGTCCCTAAGTAACGATTCTGTGGCCCTAAGTAACGTTTCTGTGGCCCTAAGTAACGTTTCTCTGGCCCTAAGTAACGTTTCTGTGTCCCTAAGTTACGTTTCTCTGGCCCTAAGTAACGTTTCTGTGTCCCTAACTCTCTCCCTCAATACAGACAGCTCTGCCTCTCTTGAATGACTGGAGGCAAATGGAGAATTCTAAAATGGCCGCCATTTATAGCTCGACCATTACACAGTGCTGGCTGGCTGGCTGCTGATTGGCTAATGCGATCACATGTCATGAATGAATGCATTATGGGTCAGCGCGCCTTGTCTGCGCGCCTTCCCAGACATCCCCGCTCCGTCGCCGCACATGTCGCCGCCATTTTAGTAAAAATTTCGATTCACGCATCCGAAGTATGCTAATTTTCGGATTCGTCGTGAATCGAAATTTTCCTAATATTCGAAACGAATTCCACTTCGCCTAGTTCGATTCGCTCATCTCTAATTACTTTGTCCAATAGTCCCAAACTGGATGCATAACTGCTAAGCTGCAGGGCAACAGAAAAAGGTGCTTGTGCTTATAAAGTCATTCATTTATAGGTAAACTCTCAAAGCTCAAAATAAAGTACCAAGTCATATAGATTCACCGTTGGCTCCAATGAAACTTAGTAATAAGCCATATGGCCAAATTGCATATTGAGCGAATAGCTAACATTTGCAACATAACGCACCAGCGAGAGGCAACCAGTATATAGGAGCATCAAAATAATACTACAGCGCAAAAATAAACAAAAAATAATAATACCATCAGTGAAAAAAATAAATAATAAAGTCCACTGTCCCAAAATACTTATAAGGCTTCTTTTTCTCTTGTCAAATGTGAGTGCATTAATCGCCTTGGTTTTAATTACATTAAAGAGTATTACAGTATTACACTATTAGTGTCCCTATTGTTTTTTTGCATCTTATCTGTCCTATTGGTGGTCGTTGAAGATTGTCAAGAAAGCATTTTTCTTCTGATCTGGATTTATTCTGGAGAACACACTTCACCTTAAATGCTTATTTGACTCTTAAGCCAAGCTAAGAGTCCATCAAATTTGGTGAGTGTGGATTATACCGGAAGGTGATCACGGATGGTGTGGGGATATGATTTAAGGAACACATTGAATTTTCCTTTGGCACTGTTTTTTGATTGGAGCACTTTTTTCACCATTTTAATTTGGGATAGTGGACTTTAATATTTATTTTTATCACTGATGGTATTATTATTATTGTTTGTTTATTTTTGAGTGTAGTATTATTTTTATGTTTGGTGGTTTTTACCTTATGAACAGCAGCATTAATTATTTGAATATATAATAATCTATAGGCGAGGGTTAATTTTATACATTGTTTTTAGTATATAGGAGCAGATTAGCAAGCCAAAGGGTAGAATGGGCGCAGGAAGAAAACGAAGGCAGTTCAATTGCAATATGCTCGCATTATAAGGAATATAGCATACATTATGTCATCTAGACTTAGCACTACAGCTCAACCCTCAATAATAGTGCACCTGAGGAGCGGGGCCATCAGTGTCCCAAGCATGTGCCATCAGTAGATCTGTTGGGTGTAGCCATATCTATAAATACTTTCTCGATCCCATTCAGAGATGTGCTATTTGTGTCAGTGTACGGATCTTACCACACTTAAGCATTCTTCCATCTCCCCATCACTTGCCAGGGAGTTACAGCATTCCGGCTCCTAATGCATAATGGCATTACTTGACTGCCGCTCTCGTGCCTCTGGGTCTACCACCATGGTGTTTGGGTGTGGGGTCGTTGTAGTGTGATATCACGTGATGCAGAGTGATGTCAACATGTTTTGCTTATGTATAAGCATAGCTTCGTCAGGACAATGTGCTGTTCACATAACATCTCTTTATATAGAGTAGCTTATCAGAGCAGGTCCTGCACACTGCACGTTTATTAAAGGAGACATTGTCATATTTTCTCCTGCCGGAATTTTAATTCCAATTAACAACTATATAAAATTCATCAAAGTGGGACTTTATTTCCGCAGGTAATGGCTAAAACAAACAGTATTTAAACTGTCCAATCTGTTGTCAACTTACAGTATATGCTAATTGCATATTTTAAGTTGGTATATATCCACTATTTTTCTTTATTAAGCAACACAGTATTAAACTTTCATCTCTATGACAATTTGAAGGGGAATAAATATTTTTCATTTTCATACTCTCCAGACTACTCTCCAGATTATCCTCATGAAATTTACGGAAGTGTTTTGCTAGTGGCTTTTCTGGACTTTTCAGATCTTTTCTCTTTTATCCCTCTCATATGTTCAGCTATCCGAGTTTTTAACTGTCTTTTACCGATCTAATATTTTTCACATGGACAGGTGATCATATACATCACCCTAATACTTAAGCAATTAATTAGATCTCAATTTGAAACCTCTACTCTCCCCTGCAGCAACCGCTGACTGGCACAGTATACTGACATTGCATATAGAAAAAGTATATATATATATATATATATATATATATATATATTTATTTTTATTTACACTCACCAGCCACTTTATTAGGTACGCCTATTCAATTGCTTGGTAACACAAATTGCTGATCAGCCATTCACATGGCAATCATTTAGGCATGTAGATGTGGTGAAGATGACTTGCTGAAACTCAAATCGATCATCAGAATGGAGAAGAAAGGGGATTTAAGTGACTTTGAACGTAGCATGGTTGTTGGTGCCAGATGGGCTGGTCTGAGTATTTCAAAAACTACTGATCTACTGCGATTTTCACACACAACCACCTTTAGGGTTTACAGAGAATGGTCCGAAAAAAGAAAATATCCAGTGAGCAGAAGTTGTGTGGATGAAAATGCCTTTTTGATGTCAGAGGAGAATGGGCAGACTGCTTGCTGCAACATTCAGATGGTAGGGTCAGCATTTGGCGTAAATAACATGAAAGCCTGGATTCATCCTGCCTTCTATTAATAGTTTAGGCTGGTGGTGGTGTAATGATGTGGGGGATATTTTCTTGGCACAAGCAAGGTGTACCTAATAAAGGTGGCTGGTGAGTGTGTATATATAAATTATTTTTTTAATTTTTTTTTTACACTCACCAGCCACTTTTATTTATTAATAATTTATTTATTACATTTTTTTCACTGGTATCATTTAGTGCTAAAAACTATTAATGCCCCTCCATTTTTGACTGTTGTTTTTGATATGTGTCCCCCATATATATTATTCCTAGAGTCACCATGGCTGTCAGGTCCTGGCAGGGGCCAGCACAGAGGTGGGTGCAGACATAGAGGTGCAGGCAGGTGGGTGGGTGACAGTTAGATGGGGTCAAAGGAATAGTGCTAGGGAGGTCATTCCTGAGCTGATACACCCCAATAAATATGCCCTCTTGTGTGATGTTGGGGAAGTCAGTCAAGGAGTGGCTAGGGGGGGTTTAGAGGAAGCAATATTCAGAGGGTCAGAGGGGGCTATTAGTGGTGGTATAACCAGAATACCTAAACCAAACGGGAGTAGGCTGGCAGAACAAAACTGCAACCAAAGAACAACTAGTGAAGAAATAATATGTGCCAGTAAAAATCTAAAAGGAATGTACACAAATGCTAGAAGTCTAGTTAATAAAATGGAAGAACTGGATCTGCTGATGCACAAAAGAGGGTTTAGACTTCATGGAAATATCTGAGTCTTGGTTTGACAGTTGCATGACTGGCTGACAATGGTTCAGAGGTATTCCTGGTATAGGAGGGACAGAGAAGGTACAAGAGGGGGAGGAGTATGCTGTATATCAAAAATGATTTGATGGTGAACTTGAGGGATGACATTGCTAATATGGTAGAGGAGGAGGCGGAATCCCTATGGGTGGAGCTTCAATGAGAAGAAAAAAATAGCAAATTAATAGTGGGCACATGCTATAGGCCCCCCTACTGGAAGGATGGGAAGGAGTCAGGTCTCCTGACTTAGTTGGAATGGCAGCGAAGCAGGGAAAGGTTGTTATGGTGGGCTACTTCAATTATCCAGATAATAACTGGACAGAAGGAACTGCTCACTCATTTAGGGCTCACCGTTTCTTAAGTGACTTTCAGGACAACTTCAGGTATCAGTTAGTGGATGCCCTGACTGATAGATCTACTGATTACAAATAACATGGATTTGATCACAGATGTGGAATTACAGGATAACTTAGGAAACAGCAATCAAAGGGTAATTACACTCAACACAAATTATAGGAAAAAGAGGCACGAAGTTAGTACAAGAACACTAATTTTCAAAAGAGTCAACTTTTCTAAACTGCACTCCATACTACAAGATATCAAATGGGATCAAATTCTAGAAACATTGAACACTGAGGAAAAATAGGAGCGCTTTAACAAGTTAAATAAAGGGATTAACCAGTGCATTCCAATGGGCAACAAATATAAAAGAACTAAGGTTAAACGTAGGTGGCTACAGGAATATACAAGAGAAAACATGGCCGTTAAAACATAATAGCGCAATCAGGGCAGCTAAAATAGAATACGAGAGTTTAAAAAATCCCAAGAAATTTTTTAAATATAGTAATAGTAAGATAGCAATTAGAGATGAGCGAAGTATTCAAAAATTCGATTCGGCTGATTCGGCGAATTCGAGGAATAAATTTGATTCGAGGCGAATATATTCGCTGCGAAATTAACTTATAAAAAGGGTGTTTCTAGGCTTCAGAGAGCCTTTATATTAGTGCAGAACACTGTACCCTTAATTTAAATGCCCTTGGAGTCTGCTGGGGAAGAGAAATAATACTGTCAGTCAGTATGACATGCAGATGAGTGCCGTCGATCTTAGAATCACCGCACACTTCACTCATTTGGGCAATCACGGGGCCAAAACCAGAGTGTGGAGCCACAGTGTGGCGGTGGAGGCAGCAGCAATGGGAGGCCATACAGCACCCTATGACAAAATGGAACCCACCAACAGTGTGAGGAGACCTGAAAGTGGCACATGGCAGAGTGTGGCGATGGAGACAGCAGCAATGGGAGGCCGTACAGGGACCCATGAGACACTCTGGACCTGGGAGCAGCATGAGGAGGCGGTACAGGGGCCCATGACAGATTATGGGCCTGGCAGCAGCATGAGGAGTCGGTACGGGGGCCCATGGCAGATTACGGGCCTGGCAGCAGCAATGGGAGGCCCGTAATCTGCCAGCACCCTATGACAAAATGGAACCCACCAGCAGTGTGAGGAGACCTGAAAGTGGCACATGGCAGAGTGTGGCGATGGAGACAGCAGCAATGGGAGGCCGTACAGGGACCCATGACACACTCTGGACCTGGCAGCAGCATGAGGAGGCGGTACAGGGGCCCATGACAGATTACGGGCCTGGCAGCAGCATGAGGAGTCGGTACGGGGGCCCATGGCAGATTACGGGCCTGGCAGCAGCAATGGGAGGCCCGTAATCTGCCAGCACCCTATGACAAAATGGAACCCACCAGCAGTGTGAGGAGACCTGAAAGTGGCACATGGCAGAGTGTGGCGATGGAGACAGCAGCAATGGGAGGCCGTACAGGGACCCATGAGACACTCTGGACCTGGCAGCAGCATGAGGAGGCGGTACAGGGGCCCATGACAGATTACGGGCCTGGCAGCAGCATGAGGAGTCGGTACGGGGGCCCATGGCAGATTACGGGCCTGGCAGCAGCAATGGGAGGCCCGTAATCTGCCAGCACCCTATGACAAAATGGAACCCACCAGCAGTGTGAGGAGACCTGAAAGTGGCACATGGCAGAGTGTGGCGATGGAGACAGCAGCAATGGGAGGCCGTACAGGGACCCATGAGACACTCTGGACCTGGCAGCAGCATGAGGAGGTGGTACAGGGGCCCATGACAGATTACGGGCCTGGCAGCAGCATGAGGAGTCGGTACGGGGGCCCATGGCAGATTACGGGCCTGGCAGCAGCAATGGGAGGCCCGTAATCTGCCAGCACCCTATGACAAAATGGAACCCACCAGCAGTGTGAGGAGACCTGAAAGTGGCACATGGCAGAGTGTGGCGATGGAGACAGCAGCAATGGGAGGCCGTACAGGGACCCATGAGACACTCTCGACCTGGCAGCAGCATGAGGAGGCGGTACGGGGGCCCATGGCAGATTACGGGCCTGGCCGCAGCAATGGGAGGCCCGTAATCTGCCAGCACCCTATGACAAAATGGAACCCACCAGCAGTGTGAGGAGACCTGAAAGTGGCACATGGCAGAGTGTGGCGATGGAGACAGCAGCAATGGGAGGCCGTACAGGGACCCATGAGAGACTCTGGACCTGGCAGCAGCATGAGGAGGCGGTACGGGGGCCCATGGCAGATTACGGGCCTGGCAGCAGCAATGGGAGGCCCGTAATCTGCCAGCACCCTATGACAAAATGGAACCCACCAGCAGTGTGAGGAGACCTGAAAGTGGCACATGGCAGAGTGTGGCGATGGAGACAGCAGCAATGGGAGGCCGTACAGGGACCCATGACAGATTACGGGCCTGGCAGCAGCAATGGGAGGCCCGTAATCTGCCAGCACCCTATGATAAAATGGAACCAACCAGCAGTGTGAGGAGACCTGAAAGTGGCACATGGCAGAGTGTGGCGATGGAGACAGCAGCAATGGGAGGCCGTACAGGGACCCATGAGAGACTCTGGACCTGGCAGCAGCATGAGGAGGCGGTACGGGGGCCCATGGCAGATTACGGGCCTGGCAGCAGCAATGGGAGGCCCGTAATCTGCCAGCACCCTATGACAAAATGGAACCCACCAGCAGTGTGAGGAGACCTGAAAGTGGCACATGGCAGAGTGTGGCGATGGAGACAGCAGCAATGGGAGGCCGTACAGGGACCCATGAGACACTCTGGACCTGGCAGCAGCATGAGGAACGGGGACAGGGGCCCATGACAGATTACGGGCCTGGCAGCAGCATGAGGAGTCGGTACGGGGGCCCATGGCAGATTACGGGCCTGGCAGCAGCAATGGGAGGCCCGAAATCTGCCAGCACCCTATGACAAAATGGAACCCACCAGCAGTGTGAGGAGACCTGAAAGTGGCACATGGCAGAGTGTGGCGATGGAGACAGCAGCAATGGGAGGCCGTACAGGGACCCATGACACACTCTGGACCTGGAAACAGCAAGAGGAGGCGGTACAGGGGCCCATGGCAGAGTGGCGAAGCGTAAGCAGCTTAAATTGAAGGCCATACAGAGGCCTATGTTAAAAATAATAACATGTTTGGGGCATGATTCATGGCGGATTTAGTCAGTTGTGTCAGGAACTGGTGGTTTGAAATCCAGACTAATCCACGCCTGATTCATTTTCACAAACGTGAGTCTCTCCACACTTTGGGTGGACAGTCGTGTTCTCCGCGGAGTTACAATACCTCCTGCCACACTAAACACGCGCTCCGATGCCACGCTACTGGCCGGGCATGACAGCCTTTCAAGGGCAAATTCAGCTAGTTGGGGCCAAAGGTCAAGTTTCGTTGCCCAGTAGTCAAGGGGATTGTCTACCTCGGTTGGCAGGGTGCTGTCCAAGTAGGCCCGAGCCTGTTGTTTGAGGTCCTGCTCCAGGTCCACCTGATGCTGCTGCTGCTGCGGCTGGTTAGTAGTTTCCTCACTGCGCTGGTGAAGAAAGCTACTCATCATCGACTGCAGACTGAGGCAGCCGCTGCTGGTGGAGCTGCCACTGCTCCTACCACCCCACCCCTCCCCTGCTGCCATGGCAGCGGAACGCGAGCGCACAGGGCCCACAGTGTCTGAGGATGGACGTTGGCGCACAAAGGCAGAGACCAACTGACTACATAGGTGGTTTTTATAGTACGTTATTTTGGCCTCCCTCTCAGCAGGTGTGAAAAAGGCCACCATTTTTGAACGGTAGCGAGGGTCCAACAAGGTGGACAGCCAAAAGTCATCCCTCTGTCTGATGGTTATTATTCGGCTGTCGCTACGCAAGCAACCGAGCATGCTATGGGCCATTTGTGCCAAGGAATGCGAGGGACTCCCTGCCTCCATCTCCACAGCATACTGCCACGGTGCGTCTGGGTCCTCTGTCTCCTCCTCCTCCTCCTCTACCAGATGCTCCTGCTCCTCCACTCCTGTCCGCTGAGTGGAAAAACCACCCATTTCACTCAATAATTCCTGAGCACCAATGTCCTCCTCTACCTCCTCCTCTTCTTCCTGTCCTGCCCCCACAGGGGTCATGTGGCGTTGAGATCTGTGTGCCACGTCTACCGCACCCTGACCAGCCATTGTTAACAGCATTTGTTCCAGGACGTGCAACAGAGGAATGACGTCGTTCATCCCATAGTCCTGCCGACTCACGAATAGCGTGGCCTCCTCAAAGGGCCTCAGCAAGCGGCAGGTGTCACGCATGAGCTGCCAATGGCTGACATCTAAGTTACACAGGGGAGTACCTTTATCCGCTTGTAACATCAGGAAATCGGTGATGGCCTTTCGCTGTTCGTAAAGGCGGTCTAACATATGTAGGGTTGAATTCCACCTTGTTGCAACGTCACAGCATGAAGAGTCGGTACGGGGGCCCATGGCAGATTACGGGCCTGGCAGCAGCAATGGGAGGCCCGTAATCTGCCAGCACCCTATGACAAAATGGAACACACCAGCAGTGTGAGGAGACCTGAAAGTGGCACATGGCAGAGTGTGGCGATGGAGACAGCAGCAATGGGAGGCCGTACAGGGACCCATGACAGACTACGGGCCTGGCAGCAGCATGAGGAGGCGGTACAGGGGCCCATGACAGATTACGGGCCTGGCAGCAACAATGGGAGGCCCGTAATCTGCCAGCACCCTATGACAAAATGGAACCCACCAGCAGTGTGAGGAGACCTGAAAGTGGCACATGGCAGAGTGTGGCGATGGAGACAGCAGCAATGGGAGGCCGTACAGGGACCCATGAGAGACTCTGGACCTGGCAGCAGCATGAGGAGGCGGTACGGGGGCCCATGGCAGATTACGGGCCTGGCAGCAGCAATGGGAGGCCCGTAATCTGCCAGCACCCTATGACAAAATGGAACCCACCAGCAGTGTGAGGAGACCTGAAAGTGGCACATGGCAGAGTGTGGCGATGGAGACAGCAGCAATGGGAGGCCGTACAGGGACCCATGAGAGACTCTGGACCTGGCAGCAGCATGAGGAGGCGGTACGGGGGCCCATGGCAGATTACGGGCCTGGCAGCAGCAATGGGAGGCCCGTAATCTGCCAGCACCCTATGACAAAATGGAACACACCAGCAGTGTGAGGAGACCTGAAAGTGGCACATGGCAGAGTGTGGCGATGGAGACAGCAGCAATGGGAGGCCGTACAGGGACCCATGAGAGACTCTGGACCTGGCAGCAGCATGAGGAGGCGGTACGGGGGCCCATGGCAGATTACGGGCCTGGCAGCAGCAATGGGAGGCCCGTAATCTGCCAGCACCCTATGACAAAATGGAACCCACCAGCAGTGTGAGGAGACCTGAAAGTGGCACATGGCAGAGTGTGGCGATGGAGACAGCAGCAATGGGAGGCCGTACAGGGACCCATGAGACACTCTGGACCTGGCAGCAGCATGAGGAGGCGGTACGGGGGCCCATGGCAGATTACGGGCCTGGCAGCAGCAATGGGAGGCCCGTAATCTGCCAGCACCCTATGACAAAATGGAACCCACCAGCAGTGTGAGGAGACCTGAAAGTGACACATGGCAGAGTGTGGCGATGGAGACAACAGCAATGGGAGGCCGTACAGGGACCCATGACACACTCTGGACCTGGCAGCAGCAAGAGGAAGCGGTACAGGGGCCCATGGCAGATTACGGGCCTGGCAGCAGCAATGGGAGGCCCGTAATCTGCCAGCACCCTATGACAAAATGGAACACACCAGCAGTGTGAGGAGACCTGAAAGTGGCACATGGCAGAGTGTGGCGATGGAGACAGCAGCAATGGGAGGCCGTACAGGGACCCATGAACGATTACGGGCCTGGCAGCAGCATGAGGAGGCGGTACAGGGGCCCATGACAGATTACGGGACTGGCAGCAACAATGGGAGGCCCGTAATCTGCCAGCACCCTATGACAAAATGGAACCCACCAGCAGTGTGAGGAGACCTGAAAGTGGCACATGGCAGAGTGTGGCGATGGAGACAGCAGCAATGGGAGGCCGTACAGGGACCCATGAGAGACTCTGGACCTGGCAGCAGCATGAGGAGGCGGTACGGGGGCCCATGGCAGATTACGGGCCTGGCAGCAGCAATGGGAGGCCCGTAATCTGCCAGCACCCTATGACAAAATGGAACCCACCAGCAGTGTGAGGAGACCTGAAAGTGGCACATGGCAGAGTGTGGCGATGGAGACAGCAGCAATGGGAGGCCGTACAGGGACCCATGAGAGACTCTGGACCTGGCAGCAGCATGAGGAGGCGGTACGGGGGCCCATGGCAGATTACGGGCCTGGCCGCAGCAATGGGAGGCCCGTAATCTGCCAGCACCCTATGACAAAATGGAACACACCAGCAGTGTGAGGAGACCTGAAAGTGGCACATGGCAGAGTGTGGCGATGGAGACAGCAGCAATGGGAGGCCGTACAGGGACCCATGACAGACTCTGGACCTGACAGCAGCAAGAGGAGGCGGTACAGGGGCCCATGGCAGATTACGGGCCTGGCAGCAGCAATGGGAGGCCCGTAATCTGCCAGCACCCTATGACAAAATGGAACCCACCAGCAGTGTGAGGAGACCTGAAAGTGGCACATGGCAGAGTGTGGCGATGGAGACAGCAGCAATGGGAGGCCGTACAGGGACCCATGAGAGACTCTGGACCTGGCAGCAGCATGAGGAGGCGGTACGGGGGCCCATGGCAGATTACGGGCCTGGCAGCAGCAATGGGAGGCCCGTAATCTGCCAGCACCCTATGACAAAATGGAACACACCAGCAGTGTGAGGAGACCTGAAAGTGGCACATGGCAGAGTGTGGCGATGGAGACAGCAGCAATGGGAGGCCGTACAGGGACCCATGACACACTCTGGACCTGGCAGCAGCAAGAGGAGGCGGTACAGGGGCCCATGGCAGATTACGGGCCTGGCAGCAGCAATGGGAGGCCCGTAATCTGCCAGCACCCTATGACAAAATGGAACCCACCAGCAGTGTGAGGAGACCTGAAAGTGGCACATGGCAGAGTGTGGCGATGGAGACAGCAGCAATGGGAGGCCGTACAGGGACCCATGACACACTCTGGACCTGGCAGCAGCAAGAGGAGGCGGTACAGGGGCCCATGGCAGAGTGGCGAAGCGTAAGCAGCTTAAATTGAAGGCCATACAGAGGCCTATGTTAAAAATAATAACATGTTTGGGGCATGATTCATGGCGGATTTAGTCAGTTGTGTCAGGAACTGGTGGTTTGAAATCCAGACTAATCCACGCCTGATTCATTTTCACAAACGTGAGTCTCTCCACACTTTGGGTGGACAGTCGTGTCCTCCGCGGAGTTACAATACCTCCTGCCGCACTAAACACGCGCTCCGATACCACGCTACTGGCCGGGCATGACAGCCTTTCAAGGGCAAATTCAGCTAGTTGGGGCCAAAGGTCAAGTTTCGTTGCCCAGTAGTCAAAGGGATTGTCTACCTCGGTTGGCAGGGTGCTGTCCAAGTAGGCCCAAGCCTGTTGTTTGAGGTCCTGCTCCAGGTCCACCTGATGCTGCTGCTGCTGCTGGTTAGTAGTTTCCTCACTGCGCTGGTGAAGAAAGCTACTCATCATCGACTGCAGACTGAGGCAGCCGCTGCTGGTGGAGCTGCCACTGCTCCTACCACCCCACCCCTCCCCTGCTGCCATGGCAGCGGAACGCGAGCGCACAGGGCCCACAGTGTCTGAGGATGGACTTTGGCGCAGAAAGGCAGAGACCAACTGACTACATAGGTGGTTTTTATAGTACGTTATTTTGGCCTCCCTCTCAGCAGGTGTGAAAAAGGCCACCATTTTTGAACGGTAGCGAGGGTCCAACAAGGTGGACAGCCAAAAGTCATCCCTCTGTCTGATGGTTATTATTCGGCTGTCGCTACGCAAGCAACCGAGCATGCTATGGGCCATTTGTGCCAAGGAATGCGAGGGACTCCCTGCCTCCATCTCCACAGCATACTGCCACGGTGCGTCTGGGTCCTCTGTCTCCTCCTCCTCCTCTACCAGATGCTCCTGCTCCTCCACTCCTGTCCGCTGAGTGGAAAAACCACCCATTTCACTCAATAATTCCTGAGCACCAATGTCCTCCTCTACCTCCTCCTCTTCTTCCTGTCCTGCCCCCACAGGGGTCATGTGGCGTTGAGATCTGTGCGCCACGTCTACCGCACCCTGACCAGCCATTGTTAACAGCATTAGTTCCAGTACGTGCAACAGAGGAATGACGTCGTTCATCCCATAGTCCTGCCGACTCACGAATAGCGTGGCCTCCTCAAAGGGCCTGAGCAAGCGGCAGGTGTCACGCATGAGCTGCCAATGGCTGACATCGAAGTTACACAGGGGAGTACCTTTATCCACTTGTAACATCAGGAAATCGGTGATGGCCTTTCGCTGTTCGTAAAGGCGGTCTAACATATGTAGGGTTGAATTCCACCTTGTTGCAACGTCGCAGATCAGGCGATGCTGTGGAATTCCGTTCTGCCGCTGCAGCTCAAGGAGGGTTTGCTTTGTGGTGTAGGAATGGCTGAAATGCATGCAAAGTTTACGTGACATTTAAGGATGTCTTGCAGTGGGATGGTGGATTTTAGGAACCGCTTGACAACCAGATTGAACACGTGAGCCATGCATGGCGCATGGCACAACCTTCCTTGACGCAGAGCAGACACCATGTTCTTTCCGTTGTCGGTCAACATGGTTCCGATTTTCAGTTTGCGCGGAGACAGCCATCTGTCGATTTCTCTGTTCAATACACTGAGAAGTTCCTCCCCTTTGTGACTACGTTCGCCAAGGCATACCAGGTGCAGCACAGCGTGACACCGTTGTGCCCTGCACATGTGATATGCCGGTCGGGTAATGGGACTTGGCACGGGGGTGGCGGCTGAGGACACGGCGGAAGAAGAGGTGGTAGAGGCGGACATCTTTTGTGGACCAAGGACGTGCAAACGTGGAGGCAAAAGCGGCGTGACCTGTCCAAGTTGCTGGTGCGGCTGTGCCGGCACCACGTTCACCCAGTGGGCCGTAAATGACATGTACTGTCCCTGACCGTAGTTACAGCTCCACACGTCGGCGCTGCCGTGCACTTTGGCAGAGACCGACATGCTCAAAGACTGGCCCACCATCTCTTCTACATGTGAATGCAGGGCTGGCACTGCCTTTTTGGCGAAGAAATGCCGGCTTGGCACTCAATTCTGTGTCTGTCCCTGAGTAACAATTCTGTGTCCCTGAGTAACAGTTCTGTGTCCCTGAGTAACAATTCTGTGTCCCTGAGTAACAATTCTGTGTCCCTCAGTAACAATTCTGTGTCCCTCAGTAACAATTCTGTGTCCCTCAGTAACAATTCTGTGTCTGTCCCTGAGTAACAATTCTGTGTCCCTCAGTAACAATTCTATGTCCCTCAGTAACAATTCTGTGTCTGTCCCTGAGTAACAATTCTGTGTCCCTGAGTAACAGTTCTGTGTCCCTGAGTAACAATTCTGTGTCTTTGAGTAACAATTCTGTGTCCCTGAGTAACAATTATGTGTCCCTCAGTAACAATTCTGTGTCCCTCAGTAACAATTGTGTGTCCCTCAGTAACAATTCTGTGTCCCTCAGTAACAATTCTGTGTCTGTCCCTGAGTAACAATTCTGTGTCCCTCAGTAACAATTCTGTGTCCCTCAGTAACAATTCTGTGTCCCTCAGTAAAAATTCTGTGTCCCTCAGTAACAATTCTGTGTCTGTCCCTGAGTAACAATTCTGTGTCCCTCAGTAACAATTCTGTGTCCCTGAGTAACAATTCTGTGTCCCTCAGTAACAATTCTGTGTCTGTCCCTGAGTAACAATTCTGTGTCCCTGAGTAACAGTTCTGTGTCCCTGAGTAACAATTCTGTGTCCCTGAGTAACAGTTCTGTGTCCCTGAGTAACAATTCTGTGTCCCTGAGTAACAATTCTGTGTCCCTCAGTAACAATTATGTGTCCCTCAGTAACAATTCTGTGTCTGTCCCTGAGTAACAATTCTGTGTCCCTCAGTAACAATTCTGTGTCTGTCCCTGAGTAACAATTCTGTGTCCCTGAGTAACAGTTCTGTGTCCCTGAGTAACAATTCTGTGTCCTTGAGTAACAGTTCTGTGTCCCTGAGTAACAATTCTGTGTCCCTGAGTAACAATTCTGTGTCCCTCAGTAACAATTGTGTGTCCCTCAGTAACAATTCTGTGTCCCTCAGTAACAATTCTGTGTCTGTCCCGGAATAACAATTCTGTGTCCCTCAGTAACAATTCTGTGTCCCTGAGTTACAATTCTGTGTCCCTCAGTAACAATTCTGTGTCCCTCAGTAACAATTCTGTGTCTGTCCCTGAGTAACAATTCTGTGTCCATCAGTAACAATTCTGTGTCCCTCAGTAACAATTCTGTGTCTGTCCCTGAGTAACAATTCTGTGTCCCTGAGTAACAGTTCTGTGTCCCTGAGTAACAATTCTGTGTCCCTGAGTAACAGTTCTGTGTCCCTGAGTAACAATTCTGTGTCCCTGAGTAACAATTCTGTGTCCCTCAGTAACAATTCTGTGTTCCTCAGTAACAATTCTGTGTCTGTCCATGAGTAACAATTCTGTGTCCCTCAGTAACAATTCTGTGTCTCTCAGTAACAATTCTGTGTCCCTCAGTAACAATTCTGTGTTTGTCCCTGAGTAACAATTCTGTGTCCCTGAGTAACAATTCTGTGTCCCTGAGTAAAAGTTCTGTGTCCCTGAGTAACAATTCTGTGTCCCTGAGTAACAATTCTGTGTCCCTCAGTAACAATTCTGTGTTCCTCAGTAACAATTCTGTGTCCCTCAGTAACAATTCTGTGTCCCTCAGTAACAATTCTGTGTCTGTCCCTGAGTAACAATTCTGTGTCCCTCAGTAACAATTCTGTGTCCCTCAGTAACAATTATGTGTCTGTCCCTGAGTAACAATTCTGTGTCCCTGAGTAACAATTATGTGTCCCCGAGTAACAATTCTGTGTCCCTCAGTAACAATTCTGTGTCCCTGAGTAACAATTCTGTGTCCCTGAGTAAGAGTTCTGTGTCCCTCAGTAACAATTCTGTGTCCCTCAGTAACAATTCTGTGTCTGTCCCTGAGTAACAATTCTGTGTCCCTCAGTAACAATTCTGTGTCCCTCAGTAAGAATTCTGTGTCCCTCAGTAACAATTCTGTGTCTGTCCCTGAGAAACAATTCTGTGTCCCTGAGTAACAATTCTGTGTCCCTCAGTAACAATTCTGTGTCCCTCAGTAACAATTCTGTGTCTGTCCCTGAGTAACAATTCTGTGTCCCTCAGTAACAATTCTGTGTCCCTCAGTAACAATTCTGTGTCCCTCAGTAACAATTCTGTGTCTGTTTCTGAGTAACAATTCTGTGTCCCTGAGTAACAGTTCTGTCTCCCTGAGTAACAATTCTGTGTCCCTGAGTAACAGTTCTGTGTCCCTGAGTAACAATTCTGTGTCCCTGAGTAACAATTCTGTGTCCCTCAGTAACAATTCTGTGTCCCTCAGTAACAATTCTGTGTCCCTGAGTAACAATTCTGTGTCCCTGAGTAAGAATTCTGTGTCCCTCAGTAACAATTCTGTGTCCCTCAGTAACAATTCTGTGTCTGTCCCTGAGTAACAATTCTGTGTCCCTCAGTAACAATTCTGTGTCCCTCAGTAACAATTCTGTGTCTGTCCCTGAGTAACAATTCTGTGTCCCTGAGTAACAGTTCTGTGTCCCTGAGTAACAATTCTGTTTCCCTGAGTAACAGTTCTGTGTCCCTGAGTAACAATTCTGTATCCCTGAGTAACAATTCTGTGTCCCTGAGTAACAATTCTGTGTCCCTGAGTAACAATTCTGTGTCCCTCAGTAACAATTCTGTGTCCCTCAGTAACAATTCTGTGTCTGTCCCTGAGTAACAATTCTGTGTCCCTCAGTAACAATTCTGTGTCCCTCAGTAACAATTCTGTGTCCCTCAGTAACAATTCTGTGTCTGTCCCTGAGTAACAATTCTGTGTCCCTGAGTAACAGTTCTGTCTCCCTGAGTAACAATTCTGTGTCCCTGAGTAACAGTTCTGTGTCCCTGAGTAACAACTCTGTGTCCCTCAGTAACAATTCTGTGTCCCTCAGTAACAATTCTGTGTCCCTCAGTAACAATTCTGTGTCTGTCCCTGAGTAACAATTCTGTGTCCCTGAGTAACAGTTCTGTGTCCCTGAGTAACAATTCTGTGTCCCTGAGTAACAACTCTGTGTCCCTCAGTAACAATTCTGTGTCCCTGAGTAACAATTCTGTGTCCCTGAGTAACATTTCTGTGTCCCTCAGTAACAATTCTGTGTCCCTCAGTAACAATTCTGTGTCCCTCAGTAACAATTCTGTGTCTGTCCCTGAGTAACAATTCTGTGTCCCTGAGTAACAGTTCTGTGTCCCTGAGTAACAATTCTGTGTCCCTGAGTAACAGTTCTGTGTCCCTGAGTAACAATTCTGTGTCCCTCAGTAACAATTCTGTGTCCCTCAGTAACAATTCTGTGTCCCTCAGTAACAATTCTGTGTCTGTCCCTGAGTAACAATTCTGTGTATCTCAGTAACAATTCTGTGTCCCTCAGTAACAATTCTGTGTCTGTTTTTGAGTAACAATTCTGTGTCCCTGAGTAACAGTTCTGTGTCCCTGAGTAACAATTCTGTGTCCCTGAGTAACAGTTCTGTGTCCCTGAGTAACAGTTCTGTGTCCCTGAGTAACAATTCTGTGTCCCTCAGTAACAATTCTGTGTCCCTCAGTAACAATTCTGTGTCTGTCCCTGAGTAACAATTCTGTGTCCCTCAGTTACAATTCTGTGTCCCTCAGTAACAATTCTGTGTCCCTCAGTTACAATTCTGTGTCCCTCGGTAACAATTCTGTGTCCCTCAGTAACAATTCTGTGTCTGTCCCTGAGTAACAATTCTGTGTCCCTGAGTAACAGTTCTGTGTCCCTGAGTAACAATTCTGTGTCCCTCAGTAACAATTCTGTGTCCCTCAGTAACAATTCTGTGTCCCTCAGTAACAATTCTGTGTCTGTCCCTGAGTAACAATTCTGTGTCCCTCAGTAACAATTCTGTGTCCCTCAGTAACAATTCTGTGTCTGTCCCAGAGTAACAATTCTGTGTCCCTGAGTAACAGTTCTGTGTCCCTGAGTAACAATTATGTGTCCCTGAGTAACAGTTCTGTGTCCCTGAGTAACAATTCTGTGTCCCTGAGTAACAATTCTGTGTCCTTGAGTAACAATTTTGTGTCCCTCAGTAACAATTCTGTGTTCCTCAGTAACAATTCTGTGTCCCTCAGTAACAATTCTGTGTCCCTCAGTAACAATTCTGTGTCCCTCAGTAACAATTCTGTGTCTGTCCCTGAGTAACAATTCTGTGTCCCTCAGTAACAATTCTGTGTCCCTCAGTAACAATTCTGTGTCTGTCCCTGAGTAACAGTTCTGTGTCCCTGAGTAACAATTCTGTGTCCCTGAGTAACAATTCTGTGTCCCTCAGTAACAATTCTGTGTCCCTGAGTAACAATTCTGTGTCCCTGAGTAACAATTCTGTGTCCCTCAGTAACAATTCTGTGTCCCTCAGTAACAATTCTGTGTCTGTCCCTGAGTAACAATTCTGTGTCCCTCAGTAACAATTCTGTGTCCCTCAGTAACAATTCTGTGTCTGTCCCTGAGTAACAATTCTGTGTCCCTGAGTAACAGTTCTGTGTCCCTGAGTAACAATTCTGTTTCCCTGAGTAACAGTTCTGTGTCCCTGAGTAACAATTCTGTATCCCTGAGTAACAATTCTGTGTCCCTGAGTAACAATTCTGTGTCCCTCAGTAACAATTCTGTGTCCTCAGTAACAATTCTGTGTCCCTCAGTAACAATTCTGTGTCTGTCCCTGAGTAACAATTCTGTGTCCCTCAGTAACAATTCTGTGTCCCTCAGTAACAATTCTGTGTCTGTCCCTGAGTAACAATTCTGTGTCCCTGAGTAACAGTTCTGTGTCCCTGAGTAACAATTCTGTGTCCCTGAGTAACAGTTCTGTGTCCCTGAGTAACAATTCTGTGTCCCTGAGTAACAATTCTCTGTCCCTGAGTAACAATTCTGTGTTCCTCAGTAACAATTCTGTGTCCCTCAGTAACAATTCTGTGTCCCTCAGTAACAATTCTGTGTCTGTCCCTGAGTAACAATTCTGTGTCCCTGAGTAACAGTTCTGTGTCCCTGAGTAACAATTCTGTGTCCCTGAGTAACAATTCTGTGTCCCTCAGTAACAATTCTGTGTCCCTGAGTAACAATTCTGTGTCCCTCAGTAACAATTCTGTGTCTGTCCCTGAGTAACAATTCTGTGTCCCTCAGTAACAATTCTGTGTCCCTCAGTAACAATTCTGTGTCTGTCCCTGAGTAACAATTCTGTGTCCCTGAGTAACAGTTCTGTGTCCCTGAGTAACAATTCTGTGTCCCTGAGTAACAGTTCTGTGTCCCTGAGTAACAATTCTGTGTCCCTGAGTAACAATTCTGTGTCCCTCAGTAACAATTCTGTGTCCCTCAGTAACAATTCTGTGTCTGTCCCCCAGTAACAATTCTGTGTCCCTCAGTAACAATTCTGTGTCCCTCAGTAACAATTCTGTGTCTGTCCCTGAGTAACAATTCTGTGTCCCTGAGTAACAGTTCTGTGTCCCTGAGTAACAATAATGTGTCCCTGAGTAACAGTTCTGTGTCCCTGAGTAACAATTCTGTGTCCCTGAGTAACAATTCTGTGTCCCTCAGTAACAATTCTGTGTCCCTCAGTAACAATTCTTTGTCCCTCAGTAACAATTCTGTGTCTGTCCCTGAGTAACAATTCTGTGTCCCTCAGTTACAATTATGTGTCCCTCAGTAACAATTCTGTGTCCCTCAGTAACAATTCTGTGTCTGTCCCTGAGTAACAATTCTGTGTCCCTGAGTAACAGTTCTGTGTCCCTGAGTAACAATTCTGTGTCCCTGAGTAACAATTCTGTGTCCCTCAGTAACAATTCTGTGTCCCTCAGTAACAATTCTGTGTCTGTTTCTGAGTAACAATTCTGTGTCCCTGAGTAACAGTTCTGTCTCCCTGAGTAACAATTCTGTGTCCCTGAGTAACAGTTCTGTGTCCCTGAGTAACAATTCTGTGTCCCTGAGTAACAATTCTGTGTCCCTCAGTAACAATTCTGTGTCCCTCAGTAACAATTCTGTGTCCCTGAGTAACAATTCTGTGTCCCTGAGTAAGAATTCTGTGTCCCTCAGTAACAATTCTGTGTCCCTCAGTAACAATTCTGTGTCTGTCCCTGAGTAACAATTCTGTGTCCCTCAGTAACAATTCTGTGTCCCTCAGTAACAATTCTGTGTCCCTCAGTAACAATTCTGTGTCTGTCCCTGAGTAACAATTCTGTGTCCCTGAGTAACAATTCTGTGTCCCTCAGTAACAATTCTGTGTCCCTCAGTAACAATTCTGTGTCTGTCCCTGAGTAACAATTCTGTGTCCCTCAGTAACAATTCTGTGTCCCTCAGTAACAATTCTGTGTCCCTCAGTAACAATTCTGTGTCTGTCCCTGAGTAACAATTCTGTGTCCCTGAGTAACAGTTCTGTCTCCCTGAGTAACAATTCTGTGTCCCTGAGTAACAGTTCTGTGTCCCTGAGTAACAACTCTGTGTCCCTCAGTAACAATTCTGTGTCCCTCAGTAACAATTCTGTGTCCCTCAGTAACAATTCTGTGTCTGTCCCTGAGTAACAATTCTGTGTCCCTGAGTAACAGTTCTGTGTCCCTGAGTAACAATTCTGTGTCCCTGAGTAACAGTTCTGTGTCCCTGAGTAACAATTCTGTGTCCCTCAGTAACAATTCTGTGTCCCTCAGTAACAATTCTGTGTCCCTCAGTAACAATTCTGTGTCTGTCCCTGAGTAACAATTCTGTGTACCTCAGTAACAATTCTGTGTCCCTCAGTAACAATTCTGTGTCTGTTTTTGAGTAACAATTCTGTGTCCCTGAGTAACAGTTCTGTGTCCCTGAGTAACAATTCTGTGTCCCTGAGTAACAGTTCTGTGTCCCTGAGTAACAGTTCTGTGTCCCTGAGTAACAATTCTGTGTCCCTCAGTAACAATTCTGTGTCCCTCAGTAACAATTCTGTGTCTGTCCCTGAGTAACAATTCTGTGTCCCTCAGTTACAATTCTGTGTCCCTCAGTAACAATTCTGTGTCCCTCAGTTACAATTCTGTGTCCCTCGGTAACAATTCTGTGTCCCTCAGTAACAATTCTGTGTCTGTCCCTGAGTAACAATTCTGTGTCCCTGAGTAACAGTTCTGTGTCCCTGAGTAACAATTCTGTGTCCCTCAGTAACAATTCTGTGTCCCTCAGTAACAATTCTGTGTCCCTCAGTAACAATTCTGTGTCTGTCCCTGAGTAACAATTCTGTGTCCCTCAGTAACAATTCTGTGTCCCTCAGTAACAATTCTGTGTCTGTCCCAGAGTAACAATTCTGTGTCCCTGAGTAACAGTTCTGTGTCCCTGAGTAACAATTATGTGTCCCTGAGTAACAGTTCTGTGTCCCTGAGTAACAATTCTGTGTCCCTGAGTAACAATTCTGTGTCCTTGAGTAACAATTTTGTGTCCCTCAGTAACAATTCTGTGTTCCTCAGTAACAATTCTGTGTCCCTCAGTAACAATTCTGTGTCCCTCAGTAACAATTCTGTGTCCCTCAGTAACAATTCTGTGTCTGTCCCTGAGTAACAATTCTGTGTCCCTCAGTAACAATTCTGTGTCCCTCAGTAACAATTCTGTGTCTGTCCCTGAGTAACAGTTCTGTGTCCCTGAGTAACAATTCTGTGTCCCTGAGTAACAATTCTGTGTCCCTCAGTAACAATTCTGTGTCCCTGAGTAACAATTCTGTGTCCCTGAGTAACAATTCTGTGTCCCTCAGTAACAATTCTGTGTCCCTCAGTAACAATTCTGTGTCTGTCCCTGAGTAACAATTCTGTGTCCCTCAGTAACAATTCTGTGTCCCTCAGTAACAATTCTGTGTCTGTCCCTGAGTAACAATTCTGTGTCCCTGAGTAACAGTTCTGTGTCCCTGAGTAACAATTCTGTTTCCCTGAGTAACAGTTCTGTGTCCCTGAGTAACAATTCTGTATCCCTGAGTAACAATTCTGTGTCCCTGAGTAACAATTCTGTGTCCCTCAGTAACAATTCTGTGTCCTCAGTAACAATTCTGTGTCCCTCAGTAACAATTCTGTGTCTGTCCCTGAGTAACAATTCTGTGTCCCTCAGTAACAATTCTGTGTCCCTCAGTAACAATTCTGTGTCTGTCCCTGAGTAACAATTCTGTGTCCCTGAGTAACAGTTCTGTGTCCCTGAGTAACAATTCTGTGTCCCTGAGTAACAGTTCTGTGTCCCTGAGTAACAATTCTGTGTCCCTGAGTAACAATTCTCTGTCCCTGAGTAACAATTCTGTGTTCCTCAGTAACAATTCTGTGTCCCTCAGTAACAATTCTGTGTCCCTCAGTAACAATTCTGTGTCCCTCAGTAACAATTCTGTGTCTGTCCCTGAGTAACAATTCTGTGTCCCTGAGTAACAGTTCTGTGTCCCTGAGTAACAATTCTGTGTCCCTGAGTAACAATTCTGTGTCCCTCAGTAACAATTCTGTGTCTGTCCCTGAGTAACAATTCTGTGTCCCTCAGTAACAATTCTGTGTCTGTCCCTGAGTAACAATTCTGTGTCCCTCAGTAACAATTCTGTGTCCCTCAGTAACAATTCTGTGTCTGTCCCTGAGTAACAATTCTGTGTCCCTGAGTAACAGTTCTGTGTCCCTGAGTAACAATTCTGTGTCCCTGAGTAACAGTTCTGTGTCCCTGAGTAACAATTCTGTGTCCCTGAGTAACAATTCTGTGTCCCTCAGTAACAATTCTGTGTCCCTCAGTAACAATTCTGTGTCTGTCCCCCAGTAACAATTCTGTGTCCCTCAGTAACAATTCTGTGTCCCTCAGTAACAATTCTGTGTCTGTCCCTGAGTAACAATTCTGTGTCCCTGAGTAACAGTTCTGTGTCCCTGAGTAACAATAATGTGTCCCTGAGTAACAGTTCTGTGTCCCTGAGTAACAATTCTGTGTCCCTGAGTAACAATTCTGTGTCCCTCAGTAACAATTCTGTGTCCCTCAGTAACAATTCTTTGTCCCTCAGTAACAATTCTGTGTCTGTCCCTGAGTAACAATTCTGTGTCCCTCAGTTACAATTATGTGTCCCTCAGTAACAATTCTGTGTCCCTCAGTAACAATTCTGTGTCTGTCCCTGAGTAACAATTCTGTGTCCCTGAGTAACAGTTCTGTGTCCCTGAGTAACAATTCTGTGTCCCTGAGTAACAATTCTGTGTCCCTCAGTAACAATTCTGTGTCTGTTTCTGAGTAACAATTCTGTGTCCCTGAGTAACAGTTCTGTCTCCCTGAGTAACAATTCTGTGTCCCTGAGTAACAGTTCTGTGTCCCTGAGTAACAATTCTGTGTCCCTGAGTAACAATTCTGTGTCCCTCAGTAACAATTCTGTGTCCCTCAGTAACAATTCTGTGTCCCTGAGTAACAATTCTGTGTCCCTGAGTAAGAATTCTGTGTCCCTCAGTAACAATTCTGTGTCCCTCAGTAACAATTCTGTGTCTGTCCCTGAGTAACAATTCTGTGTCCCTCAGTAACAATTCTGTGTCCCTCAGTAACAATTCTGTGTCCCTCAGTAACAATTCTGTGTCTGTCCCTGAGTAACAATTCTGTGTCCCTGAGTAACAATTCTGTGTCCCTCAGTAACAATTCTGTGTCCCTCAGTAACAATTCTGTGTCTGTCCCTGAGTAACAATTCTGTGTCCCTCAGTAACAATTCTGTGTCCCTCAGTAACAATTCTGTGTCCCTCAGTAACAATTCTGTGTCTGTCCCTGAGTAACAATTCTGTGTCCCTGAGTAACAGTTCTGTCTCCCTGAGTAACAATTCTGTGTCCCTGAGTAACAGTTCTGTGTCCCTGAGTAACAACTCTGTGTCCCTCAGTAACAATTCTGTGTCCCTCAGTAACAATTCTGTGTCCCTCAGTAACAATTCTGTGTCTGTCCCTGAGTAACAATTCTGTGTCCCTGAGTAACAGTTCTGTGTCCCTGAGTAACAATTCTGTGTCCCTGAGTAACAACTCTGTGTCCCTCAGTAACAATTCTGTGTCCCTGAGTAACAATTCTGTGTCCCTGAGTAACATTTCTGTGTCCCTCAGTAACAATTCTGTGTCCCTCAGTAACAATTCTGTGTCCCTCAGTAACAATTCTGTGTCTGTCCCTGAGTAACAATTCTGTGTCCCTGAGTAACAGTTCTGTGTCCCTGAGTAACAATTCTGTGTCCCTGAGTAACAGTTCTGTGTCCCTGAGTAACAATTCTGTGTCCCTCAGTAACAATTCTGTGTCCCTCAGTAACAATTCTGTGTCTGTCCCTGAGTAACAATTCTGTGTACCTCAGTAACAATTCTGTGTCCCTCAGTAACAATTCTGTGTCTGTTTTTGAGTAACAATTCTGTGTCCCTGAGTAACAGTTCTGTGTCCCTGAGTAACAATTCTGTGTCCCTGAGTAACAGTTCTGTGTCCCTGAGTAACAGTTCTGTGTCCCTGAGTAACAATTCTGTGTCCCTCAGTAACAATTCTGTGTCTGTCCCTGAGTAACAATTCTGTGTCTGTCCCTGAGTAACAATTCTGTGTCCCTCAGTTACAATTCTGTGTCCCTCAGTAACAATTCTGTGTCCCTCAGTTACAATTCTGTGTCCCTCGGTAACAATTCTGTGTCCCTCAGTAACAATTCTGTGTCTGTCCCTGAGTAACAATTCTGTGTCCCTGAGTAACAGTTCTGTGTCCCTGAGTAACAATTCTGTGTCCCTCAGTAACAATTCTGTGTCCCTCAGTAACAATTCTGTGTCCCTCAGTAACAATTCTGTGTCTGTCCCTGAGTAACAATTCTGTGTCCCTCAGTAACAATTCTGTGTCCCTCAGTAACAATTCTGTGTCTGTCCCAGAGTAACAATTCTGTGTCCCTGAGTAACAGTTCTGTGTCCCTGAGTAACAATTATGTGTCCCTGAGTAACAGTTCTGTGTCCCTGAGTAACAATTCTGTGTCCCTGAGTAACAATTCTGTGTCCTTGAGTAACAATTTTGTGTCCCTCAGTAACAATTCTGTGTTCCTCAGTAACAATTCTGTGTCCCTCAGTAACAATTCTGTGTCCCTCAGTAACAATTCTGTGTCCCTCAGTAACAATTCTGTGTCTGTCCCTGAGTAACAATTCTGTGTCCCTCAGTAACAATTCTGTGTCCCTCAGTAACAATTCTGTGTCTGTCCCTGAGTAACAGTTCTGTGTCCCTGAGTAACAATTCTGTGTCCCTGAGTAACAATTCTGTGTCCCTCAGTAACAATTCTGTGTCCCTGAGTAACAATTCTGTGTCCCTGAGTAACAATTCTGTGTCCCTCAGTAACAATTCTGTGTCCCTCAGTAACAATTCTGTGTCTGTCCCTGAGTAACAATTCTGTGTCCCTCAGTAACAATTCTGTGTCCCTCAGTAACAATTCTGTGTCTGTCCCTGAGTAACAATTCTGTGTCCCTGAGTAACAGTTCTGTGTCCCTGAGTAACAATTCTGTTTCCCTGAGTAACAGTTCTGTGTCCCTGAGTAACAATTCTGTATCCCTGAGTAACAATTCTGTGTCCCTGAGTAACAATTCTGTGTCCCTCAGTAACAATTCTGTGTCCTCAGTAACAATTCTGTGTCCCTCAGTAACAATTCTGTGTCTGTCCCTGAGTAACAATTCTGTGTCCCTCAGTAACAATTCTGTGTCCCTCAGTAACAATTCTGTGTCTGTCCCTGAGTAACAATTCTGTGTCCCTGAGTAACAGTTCTGTGTCCCTGAGTAACAATTCTGTGTCCCTGAGTAACAGTTCTGTGTCCCTGAGTAACAATTCTGTGTCCCTGAGTAACAATTCTCTGTCCCTGAGTAACAATTCTGTGTTCCTCAGTAACAATTCTGTGTCCCTCAGTAACAATTCTGTGTCCCTCAGTAACAATTCTGTGTCCCTCAGTAACAATTCTGTGTCTGTCCCTGAGTAACAATTCTGTGTCCCTGAGTAACAGTTCTGTGTCCCTCAGTAACAATTCTGTGTCCCTGAGTAACAATTCTGTGTCCCTCAGTAACAATTCTGTGTCCCTGAGTAACAATTCTGTGTCCCTCAGTAACAATTCTGTGTCTGTCCCTGAGTAACAATTCTGTGTCCCTCAGTAACAATTCTGTGTCCCTCAGTAACAATTCTGTGTCTGTCCCTGAGTAACAATTCTGTGTCCCTGAGTAACAGTTCTGTGTCCCTGAGTAACAATTCTGTGTCCCTGAGTAACAGTTCTGTGTCCCTGAGTAACAATTCTGTGTCCCTGAGTAACAATTCTGTGTCCCTCAGTAACAATTCTGTGTCCCTCAGTAACAATTCTGTGTCTGTCCCCCAGTAACAATTCTGTGTCCCTCAGTAACAATTCTGTGTCCCTCAGTAACAATTCTGTGTCTGTCCCTGAGTAACAATTCTGTGTCCCTGAGTAACAGTTCTGTGTCCCTGAGTAACAATAATGTGTCCCTGAGTAACAGTTCTGTGTCCCTGAGTAACAATTCTGTGTCCCTGAGTAACAATTCTGTGTCCCTCAGTAACAATTCTGTGTCCCTCAGTAACAATTCTTTGTCCCTCAGTAACAATTCTGTGTCTGTCCCTGAGTAACAATTCTGTGTCCCTCAGTTACAATTATGTGTCCCTCAGTAACAATTCTGTGTCCCTCAGTAACAATTCTGTGTCTGTCCCTGAGTAACAATTCTGTGTCCCTGAGTAACAGTTCTGTGTCCCTGAGTAACAATTCTGTGTCCCTGAGTAACAATTCTGTGTCCCTCAGTAACAATTCTGTGTCCCTCAGTAACAATTCTGTGTCTGTCCCTGAGTAACAATTCTGTGTCCCTCAGTAACAATTCTGTGTCCCTCAGTAACAATTCTGTGTCTGTCCCAGAGTAAAAATTCTGTGTCCCTGAGTAACAGTTCTGTGTCCCTGAGTAACAATTATGTGTCCCTGAGTAACAGTTCTGTGTCCCTGAGTAACAATTCTGTGTCCCTGAGTAACAATTCTGTGTCCCTGAGTAACAATTCTGTGTCCCTCAGTAACAATTCTGTGTCCCTCAGTAACAATTCTTTGTCCCTCAGTAACAATTCTGTGTCCCTCAGTAACAATTCTGTGTCTGTCCCTGAGTAACAATTCTGTGTCCCTCAGTAACAATTCTGTGTCCCTCAGTAACAATTCTGTGTCTGTCCCTGAATAACAATTCGGTGTCCCTGAGTAACAGTTCTGTTTCCCTGAGTAACAATTCTGTGTCCCTGAGTAACAATTCTGTGTCCCTGAGTAACAATTCTGTGTCCCTCAGTAACAATTCTGTGTCTGTCCCTGAGTAACAATTCTGTGTCCCTCAGTAACAATTCTGTATCCCTCAGTAACAATTCTGTGTCCCTCAGTAACAGTTCTGTGTCCCTGAGTAACAATTCTGTGTCCCTGAGTAACAGTTCTGTGTCCCTGAGTAACAATTCTGTGTCCCTGAGTAACAATTCTGTGTCCCTCAGTAACAATTCTGTGTCCCTCAGTAACAATTCTATGTCTGTCCCTGAGTAACAATTCTGTGTCCCTCAGTAACAATTCTGTGTCTGTCCCTGAGTAACAATTCTGTGTCCCTGAGTAACAGTTCTGTGTCCCTGAGTAACAATTCTGTGTCCCTGAGTAACAATTCTGTGTCCCTCAGTAACAATTCTGTGTCCCTCAGTAACAATTCTGTGTCTGTCCCTGAGTAACAATTCTGTGTCCCTCAGTAACAATTCTGTGTCCCTCAGTAACAATTCTGTGTCCCTCAGTAACAATTCTGTGTCTGTCCCTGAGTAACAATTCTGTGTCCCTGAGCAACAGTTCTGTGTCCCTGAGTAACAATTCTGTGTCCCTGAGTAACAGTTCTGTGTCCCTGAGTAACAGTTCTGTGTCCCTGAGTAATAATTCTGTGTCCCTGAGTAACAATTCTGTGTCCCTGAGTAACAATTCTGTGTCCCTCAGTAACAATTCTGTGTCCCTCAGTAACAATTCTGTGTCTGTCCCTGAGTAACAATTCTCTGTCCCTCAGTAACAATTCTGTGTCTGTCCCTGAGTAACAATTCTGTGTCCCTGAGTAACAGTTCTGTGTCCCTGAGTAACAATTCTGTGTCCCTGAGTAACAATTCTGTGTCCCTGAGTAACAATTCTGTGTCCCTGAGTAACAATTCTGTGTCCCTCAGTAACAATTCTGTGTCCCTCAGTAACAATTCTGTGTCTGTCCCTGAGTAACAATTCTGTGTCCCTCAGTAACAATTCTGTGTCCCTCAGTAACAATTCTGTGTCCCTCAGTAACAATTCTGTGTCTGTCCCTCAGTAACAATTCTGTGTCCCTGAGTAACAGTTCTGTGTCCCTCAGTAACAATTCTTTGTCCCTGAGTAACAGTTCTGTGTCCCTGAGTAATAATTCTGTGTCCCTGAGTAACAATTCTGTGTCCCTCAGTAACAATTCTGTGTCCCTCAGTAACAATTCTGTGTCTGTCCCTGAGTAACAATTCTGTGTCCCTGAGTAACAGTTCTCTGTCCCTGAGTAACAATTCTGTGTCCCTGAGTAACAATTCTGTGTCCCTAAGTAACGATTCTGTGGCCCTAAAGTCTCTTTGGCCCTAACTCTGTCCCTAATACAGAGAGGTCTGTCTCTCTTGAATGACCTGAGGCTAATGGAGAATTCTAAGATGGCCGCAATTTATAGCTCGACCATTACACAGTGCTGGCTGGCTGGCTGCTGATTGGCTAATGCGATCACATGTCATGAATGAATGCATTATGGGTCAGCGCGCCTTGTCTGCGCGCCTTCCCAGAGATCCCCGCTCCGTCGCCACATATGTCGCCGCCATTTTTGGAAAATTTCGATTTGCGCATCCGAAGTCTGCTAATTTTCGGAATATTCCCAATATTCGAAACGAATTCCACTTCGCCATGTTCGATTCGCTCATCTCTAATAGCAATGTCAGAGCACATTGACTCTATAAAAGATCAGGGGAAGTTGATCACAAATGACAAGGAGAAGGCAACTGTACTAAATGCATTCTTCCCCTCAGTTTTTACAAAGGAAAGGAGGGGTATAGTAATCAAGACTTTATCATTGGTAACACATCACAGAATGTACCTTGTGGCTACCAGAAGCCAGTATCTGAAAAAAGTCTTGAAAACCTTAATACAAATAAATCACCAGAACCTGGTGGATCCCATGAGGGGACTTCTAATCACCACATTTGAGCTGATGTTGGAAAGTTTTAATTTCCCCACAAAAGGTGAATTGAAAGCTTGGGTCCAGGAGGTAACACAAGATGGGAATTATGCCCAATGTAATCTTTATGTTCAACAATTAAAAAATTATAGACCAACAGCATGAGCTACCCCAGTCTTGATTGAAGTGTTTTGGCCCCCATCTAAAGGACTTTCTGCTATGTGATTTTAATCCCTTGCTCAATATATTTCCTCTGCGGTCTGCCCTGCACAGCATTGGTGTTGTATCCCCTGGGGATCCCTGGGATACGCTCTCGAAAAGCCCACCTCCATACGACCTGTGGCGATTGTCCTTCTTGTGTGAATGCTTCCTGAAGAAAACATGATGGTGAAACATGTTGAGGATCACATATAGAGCGTTTTTTCAACAATACTTTTGCAATATTGATTTTTGCAAAACGGTTCATGTATACTTTTCTCTTTTCTATGTTTTAATTGTTTTGTAATAATAAAATTCAAACTTTTTAACTGGTAAATTTGGCTTTGATACATTTCTAGCACCGTCAAAATCCCATTCCTATTGTCTCAAACTCTATTTTGTCATTATTTTCAAATAAAAATTTTGGAAGACAGCTATATTCTTACTATTTTATCCTATTCTATTAGAATTTTGGAAGACGGCTATATTCTATTTTATTCCATTCTATTCAAAACTTGAAATTCAAATTTAGAATTTTAAAAGAAGGCTATATTCTTTTAATGTCACTCTGTTCTATTTGAAATTCGAATTTCGGGAGACATCTATATTATTTCTATTTTATTTTATTCTATTTGAAATTTGAATCTTGAAATTCCAAATTCAAATTTCAGAAGATGGCTATATTCTTTCTATTTTGTTCTGTTCTATTCTATTCTAGTCTACTCTATATTTTCTATGCTATTCTTTTCTATACTATTCTATTCCTTTATTTTCCATTCTATTCTATTTTATTCTATTCTGTTTTATTTTATTCTATTTCTTTCTATTGTATTCTTTTCTTTTATTTTCCATTCTGTGTTATTCTATTTTATTTTTTCTATTTTATTCTGTTGTATTCTATTCTTTGATATTCTGTTCTATTCTTTAAAGCAGTCTGAGTAGGAATCAGCATTTTATTTCACCTTTCTACCTTACTGCATTTATTGCAATATATTTCCATTTCAAATTCAATTTCATTTTCAAATTTGTATAATTTGTTTCATTATAATTAATTTCAGATTCATTGAAATTCATTACTATTATGATTCAGAAATTCAGATACATCTCCGAATAACAAAAAATTTCAATTTGTAATGAAACAAATTGCACAAGTCTATAACTCGCTAGGGGAGAACCTCTGGGGAATCATGGATGGAAAAACACCTGGGGGTTCTAGTAGATCAGAGGCTCAGCAATGGCATGCAATACCAAGCTACAGCAAGCAAAGCCAGCATAATTTTAGCATGCATTAAAAAGGGTATTTACTCAAGAGACAAAACTATAATTCTGTCAAGTTCTGGTCACTAGTCCTCATGAAGGACGTGCTGGAGAAAATCCAGAGAAGGGCAACAAAACTAATAAGTGGACTAGAAGACCTCAGTTACGAGGAACGACTACAAGCATTAAACATTCTCCCTAGAGAAGAGACCCTTGAGAGGGGATATGATTGCAGTATACAAATACCTCAATGGTGATTCTAGTATAGGGAAGAAAGTATTCAGTTTCAGGGAACTCAAAAAAGAGAATAGGCCACGCAATGAAATTGGAGGAGATGCAGTTCAACTTTAAACTGTGTGGGTGTTCTTTGCTGTTGGAGCAGCAAGGATGTGGAACTCCCTTCCACAGTCAATGGTGTCAGTGGGAAGTGTCAATAGTTTAAAAAACTCTTGGTATTGACACAAGCACACGCACGCACACACCCACACAGGATGAACTGGATTGACTGGTGTCTTTTTTCAACCTTACCACCTATATCACTAAGTAACTATGCTTACAAGGAAAAAAACGGTTACTGTGCCAGTAAGTTTTCCCTATGTCTACAGTGCAGCCACTATCAGTCCAATAAAAAGATGATTGCTATGGTCCCTGAAGGAGAAGGGGACAAAAGGCACATTTGGAGTCAAAATAAATGGATGGTATGCAACCCCTGTGGAATAGAAAGAGGAAAAAGATGCAATAGGAGCAAAAAAAAGTGGTTAATATGCAGCCTTAAGGAGCAGGAAGAAAAGGGCACATTAGCAGCACTTGTAGGAAAGTAGCTGCTAATGTGCTTGGCAGCATTCACTACCTTTTGCATCATTCATCACTGGTAGGGTAGGGCGGTAAGGCAGGCAGCCTATTGCTGTATTATTCCACACTTTACTTTTTCCTGCTGCCTGTCCTTCTCCCTGTCTGTAGAATCCCCCCCCCCTCCCTTTATTTTGTGCTTGCTGTCCTTCACCCTGTGTTGTGAAAGAGTGGGCAGTCCTTTTTATTTTTGCATAGAGACAAGGTGGTTGCATAGGCCTAGGACCAGGGGCGGACTGTCCATTTGGAAACTCGGGCACTGCCCGAGGGCCCGGGGTCAGTAGGGGGGCCCATGAGATGCCCCTGGTACCTTTTTCATAGGCTTTTTTGAGTTTGGGCAAGGACACAGGAGCCCCATGATCCCCTATTGCCCGGGGGCCCCATGAGTTGTCAGTCCACCCCTGCCTAGGACTGTTTTTTTTTTATTAAGGAAGTACCCAGGTTGCATTGCATCCCCTACCATGTAAGCTTCACCATGTCAAGGTGACCTTACTAGGAAAAAAATTAATGAATGAATAAAATAAAAAATGTTTAAAAATTACTATTATAAAAAAATGTAAATCTGTAAATACTGCTAAACAAATAATACTCTTGCATGCAGAACCAATGACTCTGACTTCGGACCTGCTTGTTTCTTATTTTAAACAAATTGAATTGCAGCTATGGCAATATGGGGGATAAATATATCACTAAAATTTTCTTCTGGTCAAGGTCTGAATCTCATGTTTGTGCTATGATTATGAGTGTAGTCACTGTATGTCTATAAAAAAATTAAAAATATACCATTTCCATAGCATTTCAACAATATTTATTGTCCAGATTCAGTTACGACATTAAATATGTGGATAGTTGGAACTAGAATGGCTTAACATTTGCCATGTCTTTGTATGGAATACAATCCACTATCATTAGCAGAAACAACATGGAAACAAGTAAGTAACTCTTTAATAAAACATAAAAAGCACATCCATCTTTCAAGTAAAAGAAAATAGCACCTTCTGACTTAAATAACTGAAGGTGTCAATCTGAACTTGCACACATTATCCTGTTTTCTTTCAATTTTTTCCCTTCCAAAAACCTCTACCTTCCCTGTCTAGTGAGAGAAATTGGCTTTTTATTGTCCTGCCAGTAGTTTGAATCTTGACTTAAATGGAGTAACTGCCATTCTCATGCACATTTGTAGATCCTTATTGGTGAGCCTGGAACAATACTTAGTTTTAATAATGTTCATAGTGGAGAAAGCTGACTCACAGCTGTATGTAGATCCAAACATGGTCAAGGTGTGTAGTGCTACCTTGGTTAGACAAGGGAATTCAGTTTCAGACACAGTCTGTAGCCAGAAGTTAGCAGGATCAGTTCCTCCAAAGTGCTCTCTTAGTGCAACATTTGTTTGCATATCAATAATTTTGGTCTGTAGAGATCTCTACACGTGCCCATGTGAAGGTCTGCATCACCTCCATTGAAAACATTATGATATCTTTAATGAGGATGGATTGTGGATGAGCAGGAAGAGCTGCTGTTCAAGACTGAAGCTGTCAAACCATTTACTGAAGTTTCCAATCAGTTTATTTATGAAGTCAACAAAAGGAGAAACATCTCTTTCCTTGAATCTGTTCTTTCACCTTTGTAAAATGTAAGCACTCTCCTTGAAGATCTTCCTTGAACAAATCCAGTTTTCTCTGGAAGGAGCAGACAGTGGTCATCAAATAACAAATTGAATTGTCCAGCTTTAAATTCAGTTCATTAAGGGGTGATGTTATGTCTAATAGGAAAGCAATATTATCCATTGTGCTCTCATCTTGTAAAAACAGTGAAAACTGTTTTGCTTTCTGACTTTTGAGTTGTACTAAGAAAGCTGCTACTTCTGTTCGAATGGACCAAAAGCGTTCCAACACACTGTCTTTAATCAGCCATCTAACATTGTTGTGCAGTAAAACGTAATTTGCATTTGCCTCAACTTCTCTAAGAAACTCTCTTAGTAAACGATGTTGATGGGATGAGGATACCCTGAGGAATTTGAAAAGTTTCATCATTGTCTCCATTATTTCTGCAAACTTTTCTGATAGAATGGCACACAGGACAGGACAGGTGGATGATGCAGTGGTATGCAATAAGGTCAGGGTTGTCCTCTTTCAGCCGTGAAACAGCTCCTCTCTCCTTTCCTACCATGGAAGGGACACCATCTGTGGTGACTGAGACCTCCTTTTTTAGATCTATCCTTCTGTTTCTCAGAATCTCATTAATGGTCTCATAGATGTCTTGTCCTCTTGTGTGTGTCTCAAGTGGTGTTACACCTAACAGGCCCTCACAAAGTTCTTTTGTTTCTTTGTGAAAAAATCTTACATACACCAAAAGCTGGGCATTATCCGTTATATCTGTTGATTCATCAATGGCTAAAGAGAGCACTCTGAATAGCTGCATCAAGCTGTGCCAATACATCCTCTGTTAATATTTCATTTCTTTTTGTTGCTGTTGAAGCTGACAGTGGCATTTGGTTGATTTTTGCACACAGCTCATCTTTTTGTTTACCCTCAAGTAAATTTTCAGCAACAGCATTCAAGCACTCCTTTACAAACGTACCATCGGTAAATGGTCTTTTGTGTTGCCCCAAAATCCATGCTACTTTAAGTTAACATTCATTCATTCATTTGCACTCTGCTGGGCAGTAAATGAATGTGAGAGGACTTTGGCGGATCTGTCATACTGGGCTCTTAGTTCAGTTATTTTGCGTGCTCTCACCTCGGAATGCTGTGGATATGTTTGCTCAAATGAACTGTGTTTTGTAGTGGTGCTTCACATTACTACTTTTTATTATCAACACAGTTTCACAACAAATGAGGTAAACTGGTTTTAAACTTCCCATAGGAAGAATAAACATATATTGGTCTGTCCATTCATCTTTGAAGGCTCGGTTTTTAGCTTCAACTTTCCTTTTTTTGGCACAAGCCATGCTCTCTGGAGCTTTTGTTACTGTTTCCTTCCCACACTCTGGTAATACTCTGTAAATGTAAATATCCCCATTAGTGTTCCCCCTTACATCACGTTCCCCCTCCAGGGTAATTTATTACATTGGGTGCTACCATCAGACTTCCCCCATAAATCAGTTGCCACTGTCAGAGTACCCCCTTATATCAGGCAACCCCATCAAATTGCCCACTTAAGTAATGTGTTCCCATCAGAGTGCCCCCTTACATCAGGCATTCCCATCAGAGTGCCCCCTTACATCAGGTTTCTGCATCAGAAGGCCCCCTTACATTTGGTGTCTCCCATCAGTGTGCCCCCTTACATCAGTTGTCCCCATTAGACTGCTCTATTATATAAGGTTTCCCCATCACGGTGACACCTTACATAGGGTGTGCCCATCAGTGTGCCCTCTTACACTAGGTGTCGCCATCAGAGTGTAACTTTACATCATGTATTCCTATCACATCAGGTGTGCCCATCAGAGTGTTCCTTTACATCAGGTATCCCCATCACAGTGCCACCTTACATTAGGTATTCCTGTCAGAGTGCCCCCTTACACTCAAAGTACCCCTTTCCATTATATTTTCTCATCAGTGTGCCCCTTTCCATCATATTCCCCATCAGAGTGTCCCTTTCCAGCACATGTGCCCATCAGCGTGCCCCTTTCTACAGTATGTGCCCATTTGTGCTCCCTTAACATAACATGTGCCCATCAGAGTGCCTCTTAACATAAAATGTGCCCATCTGAGTGACCCTTAGCATAAAATGGCCCAGTCAGAGTTTTTATGTTAAGGGGCACTCTGATGAGCACATTTTATGCTAAGGGGCACTCTGATTGGCACATTCTATGTTGTGCCCATCAGAGTGCCCCTTAACATAAAATGTGCCCATCAGAGTGCCCCTTAACATAAAAATGTGCCCATTAGAGTGCCCTTTAACATAAAATGTGCCCGTCAGAGTGCCCTTTAACATAAAATGTGCTCATCAGAATGTCCCTTAACATCAAAAAGGGGCATGCTGATGGGCACATTTTATGTTAAAGGACACTCTGATGGGCATATTTACATTAAGGGGCACTCTGATGGATACAGTTTATGTTTAGGGGCACTCTGATGGATACATTTTATTTTAAGGGGCACTATGATGGGCACATTCTATGTTGTGCCCATCAGAGTGCACCTGAACATTAAATGTGCCCTTCAGCATGACCCTTTAATATTAATTGTGCCCATCAGAGTGCCTCTGTAAGACTACACCCTACCTTGAGGGCAGACAGGAGCTGTGCCGGGATCCTTGCTGAAGGGTGCTTGTGTAAAGGCAGGGAGCGGGAGCGGGAGCCAGAGAGACAGTGAGCTGCAAGGGGTGGGGCGCACACGTGATGTCATGTTGCTGTGACGACTGCCCTGCTCAGCAGCGGATCTGTCATTGTGGGCTGGCAGTCCAGAAGGGAGTGCTGCTGGGGTTGTTCTCGGACCGCAGTCCGCCATTTAGTGACCGCTGGTCTAGAGGCTGACTGAGTATCCCGCCGCTGGGGTCCGAAAACTTTCTGGGTTCAATGCTGGTCAGATACCTAAGGAGGTGCAACACCAAAAGCTTACAATTCTTTAATGCAGTATGCATCTAAACACTGGGATTCTAAAGGCAACCTGAAGGCATAACTCCAGAGTCCTTGCTCTATACAGATACCCTGACACCAGGGTGTCCCATCACTGTTGCTAGAGACTGCTCCACTTCTTACCTGCTACTCAGGTCTACAAAATGCATAAGTTACCTAACCCGGGTCCCCAAATGCACCAGGGATTGCAGAGTTAACACCTGGGTCAGGACAAGGTTCATTTGGAACTCTTCCCTTCCCCAGAGGACCTCTACTACTGGGGCTATAATAGCAGTAGCAGCTCTCAAGTGCAGAGTGGATATCTAAATCTCCCAGCCTTGGCACAATAGGATCAACTGGCTGCTAAAAGAGCTTAGGCCAAGCAAGAGTAGGGATCATTAACCAAACAGACAACCCATTTAAACCACATGACAATGGAAACTCAGCAACCTGAGACACATCAACAGGTGGGAGTCTAATCCAGTCAACAAAGTCCAGCTGAGCAGCAGGTAGTAAATCAACATAGTCCAGCTGGGCAGCAGCCCAGAAATCAGCACAGTATGGCTGGGCAGTGGTAGGGGAATCAGTAAAGTCTGGCTGGGCAGCAGCCCGGGAATCAGCATAGTCCAGCTGGGCAGAGGTCTGGAAATCAGCATAGTCCATTTGGGCAGCAGCCCGGAAATCAGCATAGTCTGGCTGGGCAGTGGCCCAGAATCAGAAACGTCCAACTAGGCAGTAGACAGCAGGTCATCAGCAGCAGGCTTGACAGAGGACAGCAGGTCACCAGTGGTAGGCTTGGCAGAGGATAGTAGGTCACCAATGGCAGGCTTGGCAGGGGACAGTAGGTCCACAGCGGCAGGCATGGCAGAGGACAGCAGTTAACCAGTGGCAGGCTTGACAGAGGACAGCAGGTCACCAGCAGCAGGCTTGACAGAGGACAGCAGGTCGTCAGCAGTGGGCTGCACCCCATCACCAGGCAGCATAGAGGCAGGCTGCAACCCATTACCGGAAAACATAGAGGCAGGCTGCACCCCATCACCAGGCAGCATAGAGGCAGGCTGAACCCCATCAGCAAGCATAGAAGAAGGTTGCACCACATTGGCAAGCAGAGAGACAGGCTGAACCCCATTGGCAGGCAGCATGGCGAAGGAATGGATCCCATTAGCAGGTGGCATGAAGGAGGAATGGATCCCATCAGCAGGCAGCATGGAGCAGGAATGGATCCCATCAGCAGGCAGCATGGAGGAGGAATGGACCCCATCAGTAGGTGGAATGAAAGAGGAATGGACCTCATCATCAAACAGCATGAAGGAGGAATGGACCCCCTCAGCAGGCAGCATGGAATATGGAACTGGATGAATAACGGTTGAGACAGCAGTGGCTAGTGGCAGGATTGAATAAGCAGAAGAAAACTTCTGTTTCTTTTTTGGTTTAAATATTGGAGTCCTGCAAACAGCTGCATGGTGCTGACCAGAGTGTACTGCTAGTGGAAAAATAGTAACAGTATTGGGAGGCTTAGAGGAAAGGGTAACAGAAGCAAAGGAAGAAGTCTGAGAAGTTGCTATGGGTAACAGTACTGCAGGGGGAGCCTTCAATGGATTAACCATTTGCGCTCCAGAGGATTTACCACCCTTCCTGACCAGGCCATTTTTTTGCTGTTTGGCACTGCGCTATTGCAACTGGTAATTGCGCGGTCATGCAATGCTGTACTCAAACAAAATGTTTGTCCTTTTTTAACACAAACAGAGCTTTATTTGGTGGTATTTGATCAGCTATTTAATTTTTGCGCAATAAAATAGACCGCAAATTTTGAAAAAAAAAAACAATTTTTTACTTTTGGCTATAAAAAATGTCAACTAAGCTCAAAGTTAGTCATAAATTTAGGTTAAAATGTATTCTGCTACATGTCTTTGGTTAAAAAAAAACCTCAATACATGTATATTAATTGGTTTGTGTGAAAGTTATAGCGTCTACAAACTATAGTATATGTATTGGAATATACATAGCTTTTACCTTCTGACTGCCTATCACATTTCTTGAAGTGCTAAAATGCCAGAACAGTACAACCCCCCCCCCAAAATTATTCCTTTTTGGAAAGTAGACACCCCAAGGATTTTTCAGAGAGGCATGTTGAGTCCATGGAACATTTTATTTTTTTGCCACAAATTTTTTGAATATGAGAATTTTATTTTTTTTTACACATAGTTGTCACTTTAATGATATTTTGCTCATGCATGCCATTGATATATGTGGAACAACACCCCAAAACACATTCTCCTACTTCTCCCGAGTATGGGGATACCACATGTGAGATACTTTTTGGCAGCCTAGCTACATACAAGCCCCCAAAATCCAATTACCACCTCCAGGCTTTCAAAGGGCATATTTTCTCATATCACTTCCCCACTACCTACCACAGTCTCGGAGACTCTAAAATGCCAGGATAGTACAACCCCCCCCCCCCCCCCGACCCCTTTTTGGAAAGTAGACACCCCAAGGAATTTGATAAGAGGCATGGTGAGTATTGTACAGATAGCATTTTTGTCACAGGGTTTTGAAAAAGAAAAAATAATTTTTTTGTTTTTTTTCTTCGTTTTACAAAAACATGGCAACAAGTGAGATCTGCAAAACACTCACCATGCCTCTTAGCAAATAACTTGGAGTGTCATTTTTCCAAAAAGGGGTCATTTGGAGGGGTTGCTTCTACTATCCTGGCATTTCAGGGCCAACATTAGAAGCTTTTGCCACACATCACCCACTCTTGAAGACCAAGCCTTTTTCTGACACTTTTTGTTCACATGAAAAAACAGTTTTTTTTCTAGAAAATTACTTTCAACCCCCAAACATTATATATTTTTTTAAAGCAGAGGTCCTAGAGAATAACACGGTGGGTGTTGAAATTTTTTACGTCACACAGCATTTGCACAGCAATTTTTCAAATGCAAGTCTTTTGGGAATAAAACACTTTTTAGAATTTTAATGCACAAAAACACAATATATTACCCAATTGTTTGATAAAATATAAAATATGATGTTATGCTGAGTAAATAGATACCAAACATGACATGCTTTAAACAAAGTACATACATTTTTATTATCGATAGGTGACGCTATAAAAGCCTTTACAGGTCACCAACTTATATTTACACAGAAGGTCTAGTGCTAGAATTACTGCCCTCGATCTGACATTTGCGGTGATACCTCACATTCATGGTGCAAGCGCTGTTTACATACCGGCACGGGGTCAATGCTTGCGCACGCAGGTGCACGTGCACAGGGAGGCAAGGGTGATTTTTTTTTTCAGTTATTTTGAATTTTTAAATTATTTTTACGTTGTCCCTTGAAATTTTTATTTTTTTTTGATCACAGGGAATGCAAAAATGGGCATTGTCATATATGGGCAAATGAGAAATCTGGGGTCTAGCAGACTCTAGATATCTCCTCTGCCATTACATTATCTAATCTCACCAAGATCGGTGTGATCAGATGCTTTCTCAATTTACAAATGGCACTGTTTATAACCTGTGAAACTGAAGTGATGAAATGCTTGTAGCTTCTGGTCTCTTTGACTATAGAGATGATTGGAGCCAATCTGGTCTCTGATCAGCTCTATGGTCAGCCAGTGGAACTGTTGCATTCTCGGATTCCCCTGTGGGACAGGAGAGCCCAAGAAAACTGTGGAAGGCAGCAGGAGGGGAGAGGTTGTCTCTTACCACTGCACGTAAAAACAATTCAGTAGCTAATTGGCCACTAGGATTGCTTTTACATGAAGCCAACCACCAGCTGAAAAAAACGGTAACAGAATGATGGCTGTAGCTGCAGGAATAATCCCGGTATAACCACTCAAAGTCCAGTGACGTACCAGTACATTGCTGGTCCATGTTGGGCATATATGTAACAGCAGAGAACACAGGCATACAATGAATCCGTTCTGTGGATCAACATGACCTCAATTCATTCTTTTCTGTAATGCCCATGTTGAGGGTTAGGCCCAAAAGAGTTTTTAATTCAGAAACCATTATAGGTTTCCATGCAAATTGTCTGAAAAGAGCTGAATTTGAGTGGGCGGCCATGTATTGTTGTGCGTATAAATTGCCTTGGCCCACAATCAATTGGTACAAATCTTCTGAAAAACAGCGGAGGGGCTAAACGCTAGTGCTGGGAGCGAATAGGGCCGATCCTGCTAACACTGCGTTTTTGGGGACACTATACAAAGGAGGCACTAGTATAGTTCTTTACGTGATCAATATCTTGATCTGTAGAAACATTATACTAGTAATGGTGGTGATCAGCAACCTATAGCGTGAGTTTGATAGTGTGTGGGCAATATAACGCTAGCTGACCCTGGCTGGGTGGGGCACTAATTAACCCTAAGGTTATCTGATGTCACTAGCCAGGAATGTAGTGATCAGTGAAAAATTCGGCCCTCTTACCCCTCGTGTGCTGTTCGTAGTTGCTGTAATGTTTCATGTATTGTCCCCCCCTCTATTGTACAACGCTGAGCAAACCCTTTGGCGCTATATAAACTCAATGTAATGTAATATACTGACACTGTACTAATGGCACTGGTTGGGTGAGGGGGTGATCAAATGGTTAATAGGGGCGATCAAAGGGTTAAATGTGTGTGTGTGTAAAATGTAGTGGTGCTTTTACTCGGTGCGTTGTTCTCACTCCCTGGACCGATGGGTGGGGGGCCGCAGGCAAAACACACATTTTTAAGATTTAAGTCAGATACCTAATAAGTACCTAGAAGAAAGTTTTTTTTTTTTTGTAAATCTGAACTATTTAAACCATGACTTTTATGCTTGCCCTGAAATGTGATCTAAAGGTGCAGGCTCTGGCGTTGTGATCCTAATTTTGTCTTCACAAACCAAAAGGTTATAGATCTGGAACAGGGTGATAGTTTAGATGGCTGACCAGCGTACACTTGCTTTTGACCAGTACAGAAGCAATAAGAGACATACCACTCTTCCTAGCAAATGTCTTAATAGCCAGCCAGTGTTTCTGTCACACCTTCCGTTCTAGTTAAAATGGTCCAGAACATTAATCTGTTACAAACAAAAGGTACAACACCCATGATGCAATGAGAACATAACCTGCCTTGTTCCTATGTTAGAGGTCCTCAATCAGCAAGATGTAGAGGAGTTGTCAGGCAGAGACCCACAGTTTGTGAGGCTATTGTGTACTAAATTGCTTTTCATATTAGCTGTCATACCTTTAAAAATAATGCATTTAAACAAAGTAATTAGTTATATTTAGAGATTTTGACAACTAACTATTTTTAAACAATGTCACACTTTTAAACAAATTTTTTAACCTTATTTTTATAAATAACATAAGGGTCAAGGATTTGGTATCACTGTTCATCATATGGAGTCCTATGTTAATATTTCCTAATTATGGTGACCTCAGCCTGCCAGAATGTACAGGCTCCTAATCCTTGCTGTAATGTTTTCTCATTAACCACCCAGCATTGGCCACACCGGTCGTATCAGCCTAGCAATGCCTCAGGCACCACTGGAATTAATTACCAGAAGAAGCACTGCTGTTTTGAATTGTCATCTTGAATTTATCACTTGCCACTTAATGCAACTCATCTGACCTAATACCTCCAATGTGTCACGGGGGCTCTGGCTCTGTTTCCACCGGTTGTAATATCAGGGGTGTTCTGTATGCCTAATGTTCATGCAGTGTAGAGCATACATCTGCTGGAGACTTGGATAAAAGATCCTACCCTAGAGGCATAGCTTGCTAACAATGCCCCAAGCAAATTGCAGATAACCCATACGTCATGTAACATTTGAAGTTTACAGCAGAAGCTGACACATTTAATTTTCACTTCTCAGAGATGATAATCTTTCATTTCATTGGCTGTAACAACTGCGACCATTTGTGTCTTTCCCGTTTCACTTTTTAGAGTTTAATGAAGCTGCCTGTCCTCATGTGGATAAATAAATGGCTCTAGGGGGCTTTTGGTATTAGGCCTGCTTTCCTACAGTATAAAATGAACAGAAATAGCTCATTAAATAACTCACAAAATATATATAGCCTACAGTACAGTTCAGTTAAAACCCATGATGTTTTAAGGTGCCTTTTTTCTGTCTTTTAGAATGTTATAACAGTGATCCAGCTTTATACTTTCCTGTGCTCCTTTTATTGAATGAAACTATGATTCCAGGCAGGAAACAATCGGGCTGATTTTGTGGAATGGAATTATAATGATAGAACAGCTGTTAAATCGACATATCAAGAGCCGATGCTAGATTTTTGTTAGCTATCTTGTAAAATACAATCAAATGGCTCGAAGTGAGCTGCACATATTTTACAATGTCTATGAAATATGTACAGTTTTGTTACTATCCACTGTAAACGTGATACTGTTTTTTCCATGTTATATTGCATGTTGGAAGGTTTTGCTTATTTATTATTATTTTCTTTTGTTACCAATGATCTTGATATATAATACATAAAAATGTGATAATTTTCCAGCATTGGTTTTAAAGGAGATCAAAAGAGCCCTATGGGAGAATTGCAATATTCAATATTATAATTGACAAGGAGAAGAAAATTACTAATACACACAGTTTGAAGATTATAACTATAGTTATAGCAGCCCTGTGGTTGCTATGGGGCCCAAGGGTAAGGGGAGCCAAGTCAGTGGTGCTATCAAACCTGACTATAAAGGACCAACGCCTTTGACTGGTCAGAGGAACTGATTCCCCTGTCCCTTCCTACTTATGCATTACTTTGTTCTAAGTGAAAATATTAGTCTCCCTCATGCTTCACCACGTGATTGATCTTCAAGAGGTGACAAGCAGTAAAGCAGTAAATGTCTTTTTTGCTTCCTGCCACCTGATATTGAGATATTCAAATTGCTTCTACAATTTGTTCTCAATGTGCATCATCAAGAAATGAAGAATAACCTACTGCCTGACTCCTCCTGCACGAATGGAAGGGCACTCACAGTATGGTGAATAGGGCCACTGTTTTCATCTGTTAAAAAGAAAGAATATAAAAGCAGGGAGACTTTATATCAGGAGGACAAAAGGGAAGAAAGTGACACAAAAAGCCAGGTGAGAAAAAAACAAGCAAAACTGCTGAGACACAAATGAAGAACAATAGAAAAACATAAGCTTCCATATAGTTTCATTGAGAGGTCAGTGCCATATATGTGCTGTAGATTTCCAGCTGCTGCCGTTGTAGGTTCAAACATGAACACTAAAAATTGAAAAAAAGTTTTGTGTCTTTTCTGCTGTGGGCCCTGTTATTTCTAGCAATGCCTTATATGACCTTATATAATAAGACACAGTACAAACCATAAAGCTAGTGTGCAAAGTGCACTTCCTTTTTTAAAGCAATCACATTTCACCTTTGGTGTGTGTAGAACAGTAAGAGCAGTGGAAGTAAATGATTGGCCACTATGTATCCACATGCCTCCAGACCAGGGGCGGACTGACCATTTGGAAACTCGGGCACTGCACGAGGGCCCTGGGTCAGTAGGGGGCCCCATGAGATGTCCCTGGTACCTTTTTCATAGGCTTTTTTGGGTTTGGGCAAGGACACTGGGGCCCCATGATCCCCTATTGCCCGGGGGCCCCATGAGTTGTCAGTCCGCCCCTGCTCCAGACACTACAGAGCAATCAGTATTGCAGGTACAATCGGACTATCCTCAGTTAATTGTGTCTGCCAGATTGACAGGTAGCTTCAATATTTGACTCATCAGTCAATTGTGTTTTGTCTATGGTAAAATGGTGGTGGAGATGAGCTTAACCCCTGGATTACATATCTGCGTTCCTGTGGGCTACGTTTTGTGTGGGCATGAGAGCCCATTCATTTGAATGGATTCCCGTGCCCTGGGACATGCAGGGAAGAAGTCTCTACACTTCTTCTGAAAACTCAGCCTGCACAGGAACCTTGGTTCCCAGTACGGTTGCGATTTCCAGTGTGGGCGGTGTGCCATTAGAAATAATGACACCAGCCTGCAGGTCTGCATTCTTCTGTGTGGGTGGTGCGGCTGCACAGATTTTTGTGCGGATCCGCAGTGGCACCACCCACACATATGTGAACCTAGCCTTAGGCTCCATGCACACTAGCGTTTTTTAAGCTCCTAGAAGCTATTAGCATTGTTTTCTGCTCCTAGAAGTTAACGAGTGTTATCCTATGTGTTCATGCTCACTACTTTAGGCTATTAGTGTTTTTTGAGCTTCAGCATCCAGGAGCAGAAAAAAAATGTTTTTGGAGAGTTTTTTGGAGAGTTTTTCCAGCAGAAATAAACGCTAAATACTCCTAAACATTGCTAAATGTTACTAAAATGCTCCTAACAGCTTTTTTCTACATGTACTGTAAAAGCACTAATAAAATACTAACACTCCTAAATGTTCCTAAATGCTTCCAAACGTTACTAAAATGCTACTAAAAACTGTTATTAACAGTGTTTTTTATCCAACATTTTTTAGCTTAAAAAAAGCGCTAGTGTGCATGGAGCCTTAGACATTTCTTTCATCAGCTTATCTCAGGAGAACCCAAATGCCAAACAAGATTTTCAGACTGTTCAATAACTTCTTTTTAGTCAACGTTTTCAACAGGTACCTCACAAATTGAAATCTTCAGGTGGTATTGAACATTGCTCTTTGAACTTTGTTGGATTTCTTGATAGTTGTCAAATATCCCTGACTGGTAAGAATTAAATACAAGTATTGTACTGAGTGCCCACAAAACATCTTCAACACACTCTCCAGTTAGTCAGCACAAAAAAAAATGAATTAAACGTTTTTGCAACATAGTTTTTTTCTTGCATAAATGTGCAGTCAGACTGCCAAGTCAAGGCACTCCTACATAGGGGGCTTGAAATTTCCACTCACCTGCTCGCCAATTGCGAGTGGAAATTATGGTGGTGGCAAGTGTGTCCCCCAGGGCCATCTTGCTGAGCAGGCTCGGAGCTCAGGCCGGATCTGTCATTGGCACTGGGAGCCGTCAGACTGCTCAATAGCTGAGCGCAGTCAAAGGAAAGCAAGGAGTGTGTGCTGTGCTCTCTGCCTCCCCCTAGAGTGCAGTACCCGGATCTGTGAGTGAGCAACAAAGTGGGGGTGTGTGTGTGTGTCTGTGTAGGCATGTTCAATTGTACGTGTCTGTGTATGTACTGTACATGTGTGTATCTGTACATGGGTCTGCATGTATGTACATGTATGTGTGTGTGTACATGTGTCTGTGTACATGTGTGTGTGTGTGTGCATGTACATGTGTGTGTGTGTGTTTGTGTGTATGTATGTACATGTGTCTGTGTGTACATGTGTCTGTGTATGTATGTACATGTGTCTGTGCGTGTGTATTTCTGTGTATGTACATGTATCTGTGTGTATGTGTGTCTGTATGTGCCTGTGTGTGTATACATGTGTCTGTATGTGTGTGTGTGTACATTTGTCTCTGTGCGTGTGTGTACATGTTTCTGTGTGTGTGTGTACATGTCTGTGTGTGTGTACAGGTGTCTCTGTTTGTGTGTGTTTGCTGGTGGCGAGTAACTCTAAGGCCTGGCTAGTAGCTCAGAACTTGAAATTTTAAGCCCTGAAAGTCTTAAATCATTCTTGAATTCCCAACTACTTTCAAAATATATAGTTTAACTAGCTGCCGACCGCAGATAGCCGAATGACGGCTGCACTGCGGCCGGCCAGTTCTGAGTGGACGTCATATGACGTCCTCCCAGAACGCGCTCTCCTGCGCGCCCCAGGGGGCGCGCACCCGGCGATCTCCGTGATCGCTGTGTCCTACGGACACAGCTGATCACGTGATGTGGTAAAAGGCCAATCACAGCAGCCTTTTATTACGTAATCAGCGGTGTCCAATGACACGCTGATCAGAGGGAAATGCAAGTGCCGGTTCTCGGCTGCACTTTCCTCACGCTGTCAGATCGTGAGGAAAGTACTGCCGAGAACCGGCAGTTGTCAGAGCGGGGATCGGCACCGATCATCAGGGCACTGATGATCAGTGCCCTGATGATCGGTGCCCAGCAGTGCCACCCGCAAGTTCCGCCTACCTGTGCCCAGCAGTGCGCCCACTAGCTCCGCCCACCTGTGCCCAGCAGTGCACCCACCTGTGCCACTCTGCAGTGCCACCTACCTGTGCCCAGAAGTGCCACCTACCTGTGCCCAGCAGTGCCACCCACCTGTGCCCACCCACCAGTGCTGCCCACCAGTGCCACCCACCTGTGCCCACCCACCAGTGCTGCCCACCAGTGCCACCCACCAGTGCAGCCCAGCAGTGCTGCCAGTCAGTGCCACCAGTCAGTGCCCAGGGGTGGTGCCAGTCAGTGCCGCCAGTCAGTGCCCAGCAGTGATGCCAGTCAGTGCCGTCTATCAGTACCCATCATCAGTGTCACCTATCAGTGCCGCCTATCAGTGCTGCATATTAGTGCCGCCTATCCATGACACCTCATTAGTGCTGTCTATCAGTGCCACCTATCCGTGCCACCTCATTAGTACTGCCTATCAGTGCCCTTTAGTGCTGCCTATCAGTGCCCATCAGTGCTGCCTATCAGTGCCCATCAGTGCTGCCTCATCAACGCACATCAGTGAAGGAGAAAAAATACCTGTTTGAAAAATTTTATAATAGAAACAAAGAAACTTTCTTTTTCTAATTTTTTGCATTTTTTTATTTATAGCGCAAAAAGTAAAGCGCCCAGTGGCGATTAAATACCACAAAAAGAAAGCTCTATTTGTGAGAAAGAAATGATCAAAATTTCATATGGGTACAATGTTGCATGACCGCGCAATTGTCAATCAAAGTGCGGCAGCGCTGAAAGCTGAAAATTGGCCTGGTAAATAAGGGGGTATAAGTGCCTGGTAGGCAAGTGGTTAATTGTTTATTTTTATCAATTTGCAAAATGCAAAGTGAGAAAACAGAAGAAAAATCTAAATCAAATCAATATTTGATGTGACTACCCTTTGGTTTCAAAGCAGCATCAATTCAGTTCATCAAGCTCTTTTGAAAAAGCACAAAGAAATGCGCAAAGTTGAGGACAGTAGACATAGTGGTCAGCCAAGAAAACTTAATGCAGCAGATGAAAGACATATCATGCTTACTTCCCTTGAAAGATGTCGAGTATAGGCACAGAACTGGCAGAAACCAGTAGTACCCAGGTACACCCATCTACTGTCTGGAGCAGGGGCGGACTGACAACTCATAGGGCCCCCGGGCAATAGGGGATCATGGGGCCCCTGTGTCCTTGCCCAAACTCAAAAAAGCCTATGAAAAAGGTACCAGGGGCATCTCATGGGGCCCTCTACTGACCCCGGGCACTGCCCGAGTTTCCAAATGGTCAGTCCACCCCTGGTCTGGAGAAGTCTGGCCAAATGATCTTTATGAAAGAATCACCGTACATTCCAAAAAGCCATATCTCCAATGTGGAAACAAGGCTAAGCAACTTAACTATGCAGGAAAACATAGGAACTGGGGTGCAAAAAATGGCAGCAGGTGCTCTGGACTGATGAGCCAAAATTTTAAATATTTGGTTGTAGCAGTAGGCAGTTTCTTCATTGAAGGGCTGCAAAGCAGCAACAGTGCAGGATGGTGAAGGTTCCTTGAAGGTTTGGGACTGCATTTCTGCAAAAGGAGTTGGGGACTTGGTCTGGATCTATGGTGTCCTCGATGCTGACAAATACAGGCAGATACTTATCCATCATGCCATACCATCAGGGAGCCATGTGATTGTCTCCAAAATTATTCTGCAGCAGGAAAACAACCCTAGACATACAGCCAATGTTATAAAGAACTATCTTCAGCGTAAAAAAGAACAAGGAGTCCTGGAAGTGATGGTTTGGCCCCCACAAAGTGACCTGATCTCAACATCATCAAGTCTGTCAGGGATTACATGAAAATACAGAAGGATTTGAGGCAGCCTACATCCACAGAAGATCTGTAGTTGGTTCTCCAAGATGTTTGGAACAACATACCTGCTGGGTTCCTTCAAAAACTGTGTGCAAGTGTACCTGGAAGAACTAATACTGTTTTGAAGGCAAAGAGTGGCCATACTAAATCTTGGTTTGATTTGGATTTCACTACTGTTCATTTACTTTCCATTTTATTAATTGATAAAAAATAAAATATTGCTGTTTCTATTTCTGAAAGCATTCCTAATTTGCATGTTTTCACAACTGCCTATAGCAGTGATGGCGAACCTTTTTGAGCCCGAGTGCCCAAACTGCAACCCAAAACCAACTTATTTCTTTCAAAGTGCCAACACTGCAATGAAACCTGAATATCGAGCTTTTGGTTTAGAAAAAACAACTCGTACAGTAGTGCAAACTAATTAACAGTACAGGGATGACCAGAGACTGCGGACACAGTACAGGGATGACCAGAGACTGCAGACACAGTACAGGAGATGACCAGAGACTGCGGACACAGTACAGGAGATGACCAGAGACTGCGGACACAGTACAGGAGATGACCAGAGACTGCGGACACAGTACAGGAGATGACCAGAGACTGCGGACACAGTACAGGAGATGACCAGAGACTGCGGACATAGTACAGGGATGACCAGAGACTGCGGACACAGTACAGGGATGACCAGAGACTGCGGACACAGTACAGGAGATGACCAGAGACTGCGGACACAGTACAGGGATGACCAGAGACTGCGGACATAGTACAGGGATGACCAGAGACTGCGGACATAGTACAGGAGATGACCAGAGACTGCGGACACAGTACAGGGATGACCAGAGACTGCAGACACAGTACAGGAGATGACCAGAGACTGCGGACACAGTACAGGGATGACCAGAGACTGCAGACACAGTACAGGAGATCATAAAAAACAGTGCAGCGCTCTAAGAGACTGTGTCTACAACTAAATACTAATAAAACAATAACATTAATAAAATTGATATAATGGTGCCAAAAAAACATTAAATTAGTGCCAAACCATAATGAAAAAGCATGAAAAAAATGAAGTGCCAAACCTTAACCATATAAATGGTGTGTACACAGTTAGTAATAATAAATTACACTCCAAACATAACATCCAATAACGGAAATCTTAGCAGTGCTCACACAGTGCCACAAAAAAATAAACATAGATAAATGTATCCAAAGCAATGTCCTTTTTGGTGAAAAACGACATAAATCATGCGATGTGCAATAGTGATATTGAATGCAACACGTGACTGTGCCAAACTCCTCCTCGTTAGTGGCTAAATTGCCTCCTCACCTCCTCCTACTGACCCCAAGGGGCCAACAGGCTTGCAGGATCACCCTGGATCCTTAATAGACCATGGCCAGCAGCTTCCTTCCCTGGATCTCCTTAGAGGGGCTCCTAATTCCCCTATTTGGTCAGGGCGGTCCTGAAAAATAATAGCTCACAATCCAGTGAGCCACAAAAAAGCCTCTAAGTGCAGTATTTCAATTTAATTCGGTTTATTAGAGAGAGTAAAAAAGGTTTCACTCACATTACAGACACTCTTTCCTCTTCACTGATGTGTGGGTGTACTGCATGTGGCTGGGACCTCTTGGGTGTAGCAAAATGGCGTCTCCCGCCGGAAATGCGTCACCACGCACCGGAACTACAAACTCGCGTACCTACGCGTTACGTCACCGTCTACTCGTGACTTCATCTGGGTATCGTACAGGAGATGACCAGAGACTGTGGACAGTACAGATGACTGCTGACCTTTGGGGAGGGAGGGGGAGCGGGTACCTGAATTTGACAGGTACCTGCTCTTACTTTTTTTTTTTATCTTACCTGTTCCTTTATCCAGCCGCGCGCTGTCTTCCCGGCTTCTGTAGTGTGGGCGCTCGTCGGACAGCCGGATGCCCAGTGCGCATGCGCGAGAAGCGCTGCGCTTTGTGATTGGTCCGGCGGCTTCTGGGATCTGTCATGTGTCCCAGGTACCGCCTTACCATTCACAAAGAGCACTGCTTCTTGCGCATGCGCACTTGGGACCCGGCTGTCACGCACACTACAGAAGCCGGGAAGACAGCGCGCCGCTGGATAGAGGGACAGGTAAGGTCCCACTGCAGAGCTGAGCGGCCGGCCCGGTATTCTGACACGGCGGCGGTGGAAATACCGGACCGGCCGCTCTATATTCGCCTTATACGACGCACTGACATTTTCCCCCCTTTTTTGGGGGAAAAAAAGTGCGTCTTATGGAGCGAAAAATACGGTATTCTCCTGGCGTGCCCACAGATAAGGCTCGGCGTGCCGGCTGTGGCACGCGTGCCACGGGTTCGCCATCACTGGCCTATAGCGTTTGCACTGTACAGTATAGCAATGCATAAATTAAGAGCAGGTTTACCTGAAGTAGTCCCCTCTTCCATAAAGGATAAGTAGTTTGCACATTTTTTTGCGGGTAAAAAAAATGTGCATTTACTATTTTTTTTTTTAAGGAACCTGGAAAGCTTGGACCAGTGATCAGCAGATCAATGGTGCCATGCAGGCCTCCTGCAGACTGTCAGCTTTCACATTAACAGGAAGAATCAATTAACTACTGGAGTGCTCAACAGAGCCGTGGTAGTTCATTGAGAACTACAAGCCAACAGCTGCAAAGGATGTTGGTACTTGTAGTTTTCACATTCACAGAACTCTGTGAATGAATGATGTGGCTGTGTGGGCAATTCCCCGCATGGCCGTGCTCTTTTCAAAAAGTGACAGCTGGTACCAGGAACTTCTCCCCGTATTACTGTCACACAGATCAACAAGTGGCTGCTGGAGAAGGAACATGTTTCATGTGCCACCCTAAAAATGGGTGGAACATGTAACATGTTCCCTAAGGTGAACTTCAAAGGTGCAGCAGTGAAGGCCTCCAGTGTGTTTCTACACAGTAAATCCAACACAATAACAATAACAGGCTCTCAGATCAAGTTACTTAGCAAAAAGGGTAAAGGTACACATGGCAATACCAATATACAGAGTAATATAAAAAGTGTTCTCCAGCTAGACATAAAAAAAAGAAAAAACTAACTCAGGTTAAAGATAAAAACAGAGGTTTTGCTTGCATATATTTTTTAAATACATGTGAAGCCAAACTTCTATGTCAAGGTACCACTGCATTGTGGGATGATACAGTAGACATGGTCTGTGTAGGCTATAGCACCACCTGTCATCTGTAACAATAGCTACTACAATACTAACGTGGCCTAGGACTTAACTTGAGGGTAAAAATTCAAACATTACACAATGATCAAGCAATTAGTATGATGCCTTTTGTTTAAAACTGTCATAAAAATGTCTTCTTTATTGACATTGGAAACTTTGTTTTTCCTAAATGCCAAAAAGGGGAAGCTTGGAATATTGTGATTATAAACTATTTGACATTGGCCAATAAAAAAAATCAGTTTTCTTGCAGTAGGTTCTAGCTCAAGCAAATTTCTGACAGAGAACCCTGCAAATTGTTAGGCGGGAATGTTGGAGACGTCTGGAAGGACTGCAATTATAGTTATGTGAGATGGACAATTAGCTAAGTATTGTGTTATATGTGTCTGCTCTAATGCTGTGATGTCTTCTTATCTTACATGAAGAGCTGTTCTTTATTTCAAATTAATCCTTCTGTAAATCGCAAGCTTTCAGCAATTGTCAACATAATTATGGCTGATTTAAGCAGAATAATTTCAAAAACGGTTTCTAATCAGGGTGTAATTATTTTCTTTGGGGGCCCATAAAAATACAAAGAAATATGGTGTTAAACAGTTGAAATGAAGCACAATGAAAGAAAATTTCATCTAAGCACTATTTGGATCTAAACCATTTAACATAAACTTAATGTAATACCAGAAATTCAACAATCCATTTTGTGAAAAGCACTTCCTGTTTATGAAGTCCCCATGGGCTAATAACAGGCATACACGTATAAGCATTTAAAAAAAATATTAGGAGTCACTTCTCATGCTCAGTATGCTATAGCTGTCAGTGGCAGTGTCAGGCAGAGACACATCACGCCCCTCTCTGACTTCCAATCATAAAGTGAAATAGGCTTGTACCACAAATGAATCTGGTTGTCTGGTTTAGGAGATCAACTAATTTGCATATTATTAATCAATTCAGCTTCACAAACTGAAACAAGTTAATAGGATATATTTATAGAGAGAATAATTTTTAAACAGTTTTGTCTTTTGAGATTGTTGCATAGATTGTATTGGGGCAGTGTTCTTCTTAACATAAATAATTGGTTCCAAAATGAAGCTAAAATTAAATTCAGGATTAGGTACATGTGTTGTTATCTGTAGTCTTTCCAAAATGGCATTAAATCATGACATTTGGCGCTCAGGTTACCTACCCACAATGGACATAAATATGGCCAATCTTCATTAGTGATTATACTTATTGTGATTTCATTAAGGTCCATTGGTTTCCTACACTGCAAGTAAGACTGAGCACCACAGCAGATAGTGGTTTATGACCTCTATAGTGGCTTCTATTCACCCTGTGATGACTGCACAGCCAATCTGTCTGTAGTGGAAAGCATTAGGCAGCACAGTGGCTAAATGGTTAGCACTTCCCCCTGGCAGTACTAGGGTCATTGGTTTGAATCCCAGCCATGGCAACACCTGCCTGGAGTTTGCATGTTCTCCCTGTGCCTGGGTGGGTTTCCTCTGGGTACTCCAGTTTCCTCCCACATTCCAAAGACATGCTGGTAGGTTAATTGGTTCCTGTCTAAATTGTCCCTAGTATGTGTATGAATAAATGGGAGTTAGGGACCTTAGAGTGTACACCCCTTGAGGGTTAGGGACTGATGTGAATGTACAATATACTGTATATGAAAAGCACTGTGTAAAATTGATGGTGCTATATAAGTACCTAAAATAAATTAGGCAATGTACAATTGAATTTCCAGTTTAAATCAGCTAAATGCATTTCAGGTGCATTTAAACAGAAGGGGGAAGATTTACTAAAACTGGTGAGCACAGAATCTGGTGCTGCTGTGTATAGTAACCAATCAGCTTCTCAGCTTTATTGTCAAAGCTTAATTGAACAAGCTGAAGTTAGAAGCTGATTGGTTACTATGCACAGCTGCACCAGATTCTGTGTGCACCAGTTTTAGTAAATCTCTCTCAAGGTGTTCAATGCCTTGCAGTTTGCTTTCTTTCTAAAGCAGCTAGGTGGCTTTGAGTTTAAACTGAAAGCAAACCCCAAGTGTTGAATAGATTTGACAATATTAAAGAACAACAATGTCCAAGTTTACATCTTGCTATTTAAAAGTGCTCATCCATTTCAATTGTTGGGGATGGCCACACTTTAGGGGCTCACATTGTCTGAGCATTTGACATGCAATACTGGCCCATAGTATGATTCCATTATGTTTTGATCTTGTTGAACTCCTGTGGAAGAGACTTGTCGAGAAATGGGTGCACAGGTCCAATTATAGTCTACTTAAACTGGTTCCAAAGGCAGAAGGTTTTTTTTACCCTAATGCATTCAATGCATTAAGGTAAAAACCTTCTGCATGTAGCTTCCTTCCAGCCGCCCTTATACTTACCTGAGCTAAAACTCAATCCAGCAATGTGCATGAGAGCAGTAGCTCCCTCTGCTTTCTCTCTCCTCATTGGACAGAAAGGCAGCAACAGGAGCCATTGTCTCCCACTACTGTCAATCACAGCCAGTGAGGAGGTAGCTAGAGCTGGGTTGGGCTGGCTCTGTGTGTCAACGGACACACAGAGCTGGCTCAGGAGTGAGCACACACAAGTGCCCCCATAGCAAGCTGCTTGCTATGGGGGCACTCAGCAGGGGGAGGGGCCAAGAGCGCCAGCGGGGGACCTGAGAAGAGGAGGATCTGGGTTGCTCTGTGCAATATGATTGCACAGAGCAGGTAGATATGACATGTTATTTTAAAAAATTAAATATTTGCCTTTACAATCAGTTTAATTTATTTGTTTATTAGATCATGTTTTCTGTTGTACATTGCTCTAGGCTGAGGCTACACTAGATAATGCTTGACTCCCTTATTGGCCTATCCCCCTACTTAGGTAGAATGGCTAGCAGCTAAGCCTCCCCACCCCATAACATTTTTAATCATATATCAAAGGCAATACTCTTCAGCCTCCTCCGGGTTGCATAGAGTAACCTCTCTCTTGTGAATCCACTACCCCCAATTAGAATAGCCAATCCCTATTCAGGCATTGACCATTGGCATATATTTCTGTAGCTTTCCAGATTACAATCTGTATTTGGGGGATTTATCCTTCTTTACCACTCCTTCCCGAAATCTCTGAGGTAAGAGTGTCCCAGTCACTCTTCCGCACACTTTCCTCCTCTGTATACCTTTCCCTCCACCCTTCTCACCTCACTTGATCTGTACTTTTCTCCCTACCTCCCCTTCATCCCCCTGCATTCCCCATTACTCTCTGCCCTGTTCAGCACTTTCACAAATCCACAGGTCCACTCAGGTGGGTAAAAGCCCTAGCCCACACAGGTTCGCATCCAAATTTTACAAAGATACCTACAAAGATCTTCTCAAACCCTTTCTACAAAAGTTTTTAATCAATCTCTAAAGACTCCATCTTCCCTCTCCAAGCTTTGGAAGCCCATAATCCAGTAAAAGATTAAGCACTTAGCCTGAATTACCGCTCCATATCCCTAATTGATTTGGATCTAAAATTATACTCCAAAAATGAATAGCTAACAAACTCCAAATCAACTCTATCCACAACAAGACCAGACTGACATCCTCCATTTTTGAGAAGCTACTCCTACAGGATTTACCCCTACTCACATTGTATCCCAGATTTATTTATTTTGTGACACCACTCTCAAGCAAACCTACCCAAATAAAGAAACACCTGGGCTAAAGATTTAGCTACTACAATAAAACTAGATTACTGGGGGATAGGCTTTTACTCTCTCCCACAAAATTTCAATTGCAAGTAAAATCTAGGGAAAGAATTTAAAAATCATTACCCTCAGGTACAAATGCCAAGATGCCATCCACCATTATTACCCTTCCCTTTCGGATTACTGTTTGAGATGTCAGACCAGTATTGGTAACACCATCCATATCTACTCAAAGGAATCACCCCTCCTCCATTCTCCCCACTCCCCCCCCCTTTTGCAACCTATTTCTCCCCCCCCCCCCTTCCTTCTTACAGTCATATTGTCCTTATTCTACTAGACATTTCCTTACTTTTTTTATTTCGAGGCAAAACTTTCATGACCCTGCCTGCAAGCCCTGCCTCACCCATAAATGCTGTACTGAGATCTTGCTAACCCTTGTGGCAAAGCACACATGCAGCAATATATTAATATCTATATTAGAATCTGCTACTATGGCCAATCAATCTGCAACTACTACGAACTACTATTTTAGCAATGTATCTTCAAATTCCTTCTGGTATGATAAATGTTTGTTTATAATGTTTAGGAGGGGGCTGTGGAATAATGTTTAACATAATTAACCCTGTCTGTACTGTGTTTGCAGTTCTTCATTATCAACTGTAAACTAGATTTGAACACTGTCTGTGCTAGCAAAGAGTTAAACATTTTGAACCTGCCATTCTGCATTGTATGTTAATGAGGTATTGCACACTCTGTACGGGGACAAAGACACTGTATTTATCTTTTGATCTGGTGCTTTTTTCACATATGCACATTTTTTTTCTGGTAACCTCCAGGAGTACCCACTGCAAAGTGGCCTTGTCTGCTGTGACCAGCCTAACCTGAGCCAGTGGGCTCTTCAAATGTGTTTGCCCTCTCACTACTTTGTATAAACTAATATAAAAGTCACAACCCCTCTTAGATGCCCTTTTTATTCATTGCAGAAATTCTAAGAATCAGCCGTGACAACTTCTCCTTAGAAACATCTAAACAGTAAGATTTTTTTAACTTTTTTATGTATGCTGTGTGAATGGGAATAAATAACAAACATGTAGTGGGATTTTTTCAAATTTTACTGCAAAAGTGGAATTACCCTTTAGTATGCCACTTTGTATCTCACAAAGCACAAACTCGAGATTGTTTAGTATTGATAGTTTTTACCTGTGGCCTATAAGAAAATGGAGTCTAAGAGGAAGTGTTCTAAATTTTTTTATTGGAGAACTTCTAGGTCTAATGGAAAATGGCGGCCACTTGTTGTTGGTTTGACCACAACAAAATGGTGCTGAAACTGGAAGTGACGTTCTGGAATACACTACATTTTAATGGCCACTTTAAACAAACAGAGGCTCCTGAAGACATGTGGCCACGGCTTTGAGCAGTGTTATAAAGGGCTAGAGGTTTCTCCGCCATTCCCTGCAGGTCTGGCGGCCCCTTATGTAAGTTTGCAAAGTGGCATATGGTAAAGAGTTTTTAAGGTAGATGTTTTTATTGTTTATACTGTGGACTATGATTAAAATTACTACACTATGAGTATTTTTGATGGTGGATGACTATGTGGATGCAAACATTGGCACTGACCCCTGGTGAAGTAATTTCATCTCATCATCTGTGGAGAGAGGAAAGCCATGGGGGAACCAGACTAAAAAAGCACTCATTTCTGTTCTAATGTAAGAAAGCATATCTTTGTGGTGAGTTTGAAATTTTACCATATGGTGGAGGTTTGGCATGGATGGTGTTTTGGCAATCGCTTGGTGAAAGCTTGAAGATGATATTATTGGACTTTTTATGTTTTCATTATTTTATATATTTTTGTGAATTTCTTACATTATAGGTTGTTGCCGCCCTGCATTCCTGTGCAAACCGCATGCGATTTGTGTGCGGTGCATTTGGAACCATACATTTTTGTATGGTTCTAATCGCACCACACCCGCACCAAAAACGTGCAGGACCCTTTTTTTGGTCCACACTAGAATCGGATTGCGTGGGTATTCACACCTATGTGATCCAATTCTCCACATCGCACCGCGTTTTGTGGACAGCTTTCAGGGTGTTGTTAACTTAACATACACACCAGCAGCGGTTCTCATGAATGGGGTGAGATTCTAATGCAGTGCAGAATTTGCACAGAAAACAGTGCGCATTCCACACCACATCAGTGTGAACCAGGGCTGAATGATAATTTTACATGTAATTATTTTATGGGTTGCAATCACGTTTATTTATCTTATTTGTGTATTATATATCTACACTTATTGCATACAGCTGGTCATTTGATGTGGTTAGCGCTGACTTTACTTTTTATTTCAAGTTTGTTTAAAATTTTTTGTTTTGTATTCTGTGTACAATCATAAACCCAATAAAATCAGATTGAACTAAAAGTGCTCATCCAGTTGCCCTCTAACCTTTGACCTCATGGGAGGATAAGAAAACCACTAAGTAGTCCTCAGTGTTCTAGGAACAGCTGTTACCAGCTTTGCAACAGTCGCCTGCACTTATTAGTTATCCCTGTTGTTAGACATACAAGATCTCTTAGATTTACAAGAGAAAAATTCTTGCAATTTATGGCAGGACAATATAGTATACCAAATGTTAACCCCCTGTAGAATTTAGAACAAAGGGTGTATTTTCTTGCTAAACTCATGTGTCTTCATGGTTGCATTTAAAAAAAAGTCAGCTTTTAATGTAAAGGGAAACTAGTGTTTTTAGAATGAATTATTCCTTTACCATTCTCAGCAAAGCAATTAATCCATTGAAATACATGGCTGCCCCCAGCATATATTTATCTTGCCTTTGCTTCCTTCCTGCCTGGATTGAAAAGCAATACCCAGTACTTGCATGTACGGAGAGAGGGTGATTTTGGTCCACCCCTAACAATATAATACTGGGTGCCTGAGCAGGCAATCAACAGGCACCAGCACTGCATCCTGAAGGAAGGGAGCGAGTCTTTAGCTCTTTGCAATCTCCAACCTGAGCAACTTGAAACTTGATAGGAAATTTGACCACTCCAGGAACAGTGAATTATCTGGCACCGCTACACTTATGCCCCCTCCACACGATAAGAAAATCGTACAAAAAGTTTTACTGAACTGCTGATCAAATGATTTTCTCTTCGTTGATGACCAGAATGTTTTAAATGATAACGATATTGTGAACAAAAAATCCGGTTGAACAACAGTAAAAAATGTTGTCGTTTTGCATACGAACGACCGATATTCTATGCGGTGGTATGACGGTCATACAAAAAAAATCTATCAAGCGCTATCACGCATGAGCGGAAACAGAAGATGACCCAGATGTTTATGTCCAAGGAATCTTCGTAAAACACTAACGAAAAATACAAATGTTAAAAGGAGATTGGCCTAATGAGATAATGAAAGCAGAATTCTGCATATTATATTTTATGTATCACCATTTATGTATATAGATAACGTAATAAACTATATTATACTCATTGCTGTTAATTGTTGTGTATATCGCTCGTTCTGGCCGGAAGGGCGTGGCTACAAGGTCACAAGCACGCTGCATCACTTCCACTTGTACGGAAGACTTCAACACTGCGCATTGCCCGACGAACAATTTTTTTAGATTGGTTAATGTGGGCCATGATTTCGACCAACGAACTAACACCTCTTGGACGTCGAATGGCCGATCGGTCGATTTTCTAATCATGTATTACCACCTTTACTCCTCCTGCCACATGCTATCCTCTTTTGGGAGACTAATTGCTGTTTGTGCTGGCCATCTCCTGCACCTATGCCCTGCTTATCCCATCCCCCTGACTCTGCTGGGGCTGATGACTTTACATCTAAGTTGGTAGATTACACCAGCAGATTCCAGGCCTTTGTAGCTTTTACAGCTAAATAACAGAACAAAATACAAGAAATGTACAATATCACTCTGGAAAAGGGAGGAACAACGCTAGGAGCCAATCAGGCAATGTTACATGCACATGTGCTAACAGAAAACATACTGGGGCTTATCTAATAAAACTGGAGAGTGCAAAATCTGGTGCAGCTCTGTATAGAAACCAATCAGCTTCCACGTTTTATTGCCAAAACTTAACTGAACAAGCTGAAGTTAGAAGCTGATTGGCTACCATGCACAGCTACACCAGATTCTGAGTGCTTCAGTTTTAGTAAATCTCCCCCACTGACTGGAGAATAAAGCATCGTCAATGATTTGTCAGTGTATAATTATTATTGTCCAATCAGCAGGATGGGGGTGGATAGATGACACTAGTGTACCCCTTATCTCTAACAGTGGTCTCACCATCCTGGCTGTGCTGTCTGGTCAAATGTAGGAATGAAAAAGTGGAGAGAGTTACAAATCCTTTAGGAGACACTTCACATAAAGCATTTCAACTGTGTATTTAGTTATTTGACAGTATTAAACCCAAAACCAAACGTGTAATATATTGCAGTTTACCAATCATTAGATATGGTGGCTGCATTCATTTTTTAGGCTTTTTTCCTTCTGTTGGTACCTGCTGATCTAGCCAGTAACACACATCCTTTATTAGAGTGCCCCCCACTCTAGATGAATGAGCACCGGGGGAGGATTTGGACAGCAGTATTCTCAGTCTTGTTGAAGGGGAGTGTTGGATGTACTAGCAGATTCAAATACACTAACAAATTGAAGCCAAACTGCTAGCTAATGCTTTATAATCAACTACAACAGTTTTTTCTTTTAGGATAAAGGTTTTACATCAATAAATAAAAGATGATCATTTTAAGAACTCCTGCCAGTGTTAAATGGTCTGTCTCATCCCTGTTATTGCAGGAGAGCTTTTCTGGTCAAAAACAACAGACTTACTGGCTGGATCACCAGATCAAAATAGAAGAAAGAAAGCCTAAAAAGGGAAACTATTACAAGAATTGGTAAGCTGCAATATAATAATTGTTTGCTTTTGGATTTAATACTGGTTTAAGCTTTAACCATTTTGCTGCCAGGTCCGTACATCGTACAGACCTGACAGGGGTGGGTTTATACACAATCCAGTAGCTGCAGCCAACAGGATTGTGTATAATACTGATAGGCAGACTCTTGCCTGTCAGGTGGAAGAAGATGGGTGGCTGTGCTGCCGCCTGATCGCTTCCACAGCCCCTGATATCGGTGCTCCCCCCGCACGTGCGTGCTCCCGCTATATATCCCTGCCATGTATCTGGGCCCCGCTTGCCCATCTGTGGGCCCAGGGACCGCCATGTCGGATGGAAGGGAGAAAGGAGAGTGGACCTAGCACAAAGTTTCCTATGTGATGAAATAAAAGTTAAGTAACAAAAATAAAATTACACCCATGCACATAACACCCCCCCAAAAAAGTGAGGCCCCCCACAAATACGCACATACAAATGTAAATGCACTTGTCGGGGTGCCTTCATGTGAACATGTTGATTGTGATACACATGTTACATATCGCCATGCACGCTAGAGTGAGATAAATAATTCTAGCACGAGAACTCCTCTGTAACACTAAACTGATGACCTATAGGAGCTTTTGAAGCTTCACCTATGCAAAATACAGGGTACTAAAGTTTGTCGCCATTTCATAGGCGCACACAAATTTAAGGTTTGGAGTGTTGGGTATCTATTTACTCAAAAATGTGTATTTGTTACTAAAATTTTGCATTTTCTAGACCTTTTTAGTAATTAAAAGTTGGAACTATGACTATTTTATTCTCTAGAGTATCTGCTTTCAGAAAATATATAATGTTTGGGGGTTTGTGTAATCTTCAAGCCTGAGATAATTTTTTAAACGTGTGCAAAAAAATGCAAAAATGGCTCTGACAGCAAAAAGGTTACAGCTTGTATTAAAAAAGAAAGGGAGATTGTCCAGAATAACTCTTTTCATTTTACTTGATTTCTTACTATTGATTTCACCTGGACCTGAAAAGTTATTATTATTGTGCACTGTGATACTATTTTTTATGTATTGGAAGTTACCTATGCTCTACTCACTGGGGGAGATTAACACAAACTGTCGCACTCAGAATCTGGTGCAGCTGTGCATGGTATCCAATCAGCTTCTAGCTTCAGCTTGTTCAATTAAGTTTTAACAATAAAACCTGGAAGCTGATTGGTTTCTATGCAGAGCTGCTCCAGATTATGCACTCTCCAGTTTTAGTAAATAACTCTCCTCCTTGGGTCCCAGTGCCTGTCTCATTCTGCTTTTGTGTTTTCCTATCCTGCCATCATGTATACCTCACTGTACTTCAAGCAGTATTAAACCCAAAACCAAAAATGTAATATATTGCAGTTTACCAATCATTAGATGTGGTGGCTGCATTCATTTTTTTTTTAGGCTTTTTCCCTCTGTTTTCATCTGTTGATCCAGCTAGTAACACACCTAGAGTGCCCCAACTCTAGATGGTCATCTGATCTCAAAAGAATCCCAACACTTACAGGAACATATGAAATTAGCTCCTAAACTATTTATAAAAATCAAGTTACGATTGTTAAATAAGTGGAAAAACAAATACTCTGAAGAGAAAACTAAAGTCCATCAGGTATAAAAGATTGTCGGTAGCTTTCTTACACAAATACCTTAACTTAAAAAAGCACACATTAGGTGAGGAAACAAATTACAGAAATAGAAAAAATGAGCACTCAAATTCAACCAGGAGAGCCAAACCTCTAGTGAACAAAAAAGAATATGTATGGTTCTGAATGCAAATTGTATTCAAAAGTGCTGTATTTTATAGCAGAACCTTTTTATCTAATGTATTTCAGGCAACCAATACATTCCCCTTCATCAGAACTGTACCTTTAAATATTGACACATTGCCATACTTGAGTGCTTTGAACCCAATGACAGATTAATCACCACATTTTAATGCACAGTTCTCTTTTATGATTGATATCACATTTTGTGCTTCTACATTATTGACACATATTATAATATTTTGTAAACACTTAGTCTAAAGACAATGAATTCATCATTTAAAATGCTGATATAGGTGTCCGTTTATGAAACAGAGAATAGCTGCGATTCAACAGATCTCAGCTATTCTCTGGTCATTCACAGTTTATGACACTCAGGAGATCATGTCAGCCCTTCTCTGGAGATCTGTGTTCTCCCTCCAGATTCTCCAGCCCAGAGCTGGAGAATCGGAGGGACCGAAAACTAAGCAGAGATAATTTACCTCTGCTTAGTAAACTGATCTTTTACTGTAATCTCGTGAGATTATAGTAAAATGAGCCGTTTTTCAGAGTTTGTAGACCGTTCTCCAGCGTTTGGAGACCGTTCTCCCTTCGTTCGGAGAACTGCTTCATAAACTGCATTCACAGGAGAACTGTGTTCTCCGAGAATGCCAGAGAACTGAGCAGCGATCTATTACCGCTGGTTCATAAACGGACACCATAGTATTTTATTTGCAGCATGTCTACTATTAATGCATTTTAGAAACCCTAAATTGCACTGTATTTTTGTTGTTTTCAGAAACACCCCAACTGTACATTCAATATTATAAAAATATCTTCCAGCTGGTAGAGTAGCTATTGCAATGGCCAGGACAAGTACACATACCTGAGATCCCAACACTATAGTCACTGAAAGACATAAGAAATCATTGATGAAGTATGAAGCAACACATGATTGATTTGGCCATTTTTTTTACACTAACAGAGTTAAAGAGCATGAAAATGCTAACAATTAACTTCCCTTTTATGGTCCCCTTTGGCTTGTTAAGTATACCAGTAAAAGTTTTTGTTATATCTGTTTGATAGGTAAAAAAAAATACCTGCTAATAAAAACACCTGTCTGATTTACATGCTAAGTTCCCAGGAGTAGAATCTAGCAATATTTATGTAAAGTGGTTCACACCAGAGCAATTTGTCATGTGACAAAGTCACATGACAAGTTACACCACACTTGCAGCACACTCGGTGCTATAGTTAATTCATAATAGCTTTATGAACCAAAAATGCAACAAAATAGAAATGATTTTGTAAACATTCTCTGAAAAGCCCTATTTGTAAAGCTTTGAACAATTTTAGATGTGTTGCTCATTTAGAGGAGGGAAAAAAAGTGCATTCACATAGTGTAGTGCTTCCTTTAAAAAAACACACTCACAACAGTAAATGTGACCCATGTAGCCTAGCAGATAGATCCATAAGCATACGGAGATGGTTATGAGACCATGGAATCCTGCGAGTCATCCACCATCTTGCTTGGAGTGTATATCAGTGGTCATGTACTGCATGAGTGAGTTGCTGTTCTATAAAATACATTCCTTACTCCATGTTTTCCATTGTAATAACATTTCTACTATTAAAGATTTGTATTAAAGCCAGTTCTACACTATCCCGGTATGCACTGAAATAGTAGGAAACTAGTCTCTCATTTCCCCATTACCCCTGTAGAAAACAAGGGAGGGAGGGAGTGAAGTCCAGTCCAATGTGGATGCTCCTTCCACAGTGCAGACATTTATTTATTTTCTTTTATTTTATTTATTTCAGGTACCTGTATTGTGCTGTCAATTTGTACATTCACAGACAAGGCCAAATTCATGTACCTATCTGTGACAGGTACATGAATTGGGTGCAAGTGCCAACACTTTTCGGGCTGCACCCTGACGGAATTCTGAGGAGTGTCAATGACACTTTTTATTATTTCCCCCCCTTTGTCCCTCCACTTTTACTTTTAAATTGTTTAGAGTAGCTAAACTAGAAAGAAACAACTAGAAAGGTATGTCATCTTTTTTTTTTAAATTATTATTTTTAGACATGCTGTGTATAGGAACACATACCAAAGGAACAAAGTTGAAACTACATTTTAAGAAAACTGGCCCCTTTTATATTGTCCTCCCCCTCCTACGCCCTCTCATTCTCCAATATGCCAATGCCACCAGTGTCTACTCTTTCTGTCTTTCCTGCTCCCTTTCCATCTCCATTCACATAAAGGTTTGTGCTCAGCCAAGCTGGCTGTACAAGTTTATGGAATGCTCTGCAGCACAATTATAATTATCTATGAGTATTTGTGCAATGCAGTAGCCCACAGATCATTTTGACATTGTATTTCTGCTTGATTGACAATAATTTGTTATATCTAGAACACTTGAGACAGGTACTTGAAATTCTTTTAGCAAGAGATTCATCATTTGGTGTAAGAGCTTCATGTATATCCTCTTAAGCTTCTGTGAAAAATGAAGTGCTTGTTCTATTTATTTACTATTTACTGAATTTCTGTGTATAAGCAGGCCATATTGAGTAATAGGGTAAAATGTCTCCCCAAAGCATACTTACATATAAGGCACCATCATCTTTTTGCTCATACAGCAGGGAAAAGACTATACCAGTTCAATAAACAAGTTGTAAAAAAGGTTTTATGCAACATTAAAAGGTAACATTAAAACATTTATTAAACAAGGTACTGAACTGCCTGAGTGTTTTCTCTCAAATTTAGGGCGATTACTGTTCAATGATGACATTGTTTAACTCAACACATCAATATATTTATTTAAGTAGGTGATACTATTACAGCTTTGTAAATTTATTAGATGTATCTGAAACTTCATAATAAAGTAAATGACCTTCCCCAGAGCAACATCTTTATATCAGTTATTTTCAGTTTTGCATAGCTTCTAAAATGTGTACACATATATCTGCAGATATTATTAAAGCATGCCTATACCGTTCATTTCGCTATGTTGGTTTACGAAATATAAAACCCAAAGCTGGAAGTTTTTGGAGTAGAGGTTTTAGTGCTAAAATCAAGTGGAAAAAATAGGTGTTCCACTAGATTCACTGTTCTTTAACCCTTATCTGACCCCTTCACATTTAATTCTCCTACATCCAAGCCCTAAAACTTAATTTAAAGTGGTATTATACCGTTTTTATTTTTTTTTAAGCAGCCTACTGATTATGCAGCTTCTTTATCTTTTAATGCAATGCTTTCATATGTTTCAAATTAAGCTGGTGCCATGATTACTTTGCCATGGTTTCAGGCAGCTCCTTTATCTTACAGTAGCCTATGTTTTCACTCTTGCATGCAGGAACCAGAGTTGTGTCTCCCTACACTGTGCGCATCAATAGAAACACAATGCCCCATAGCCTAAGTGGGCAAGGCACTTCTCTGCTCCTATGTCCTCCTCTCCCTCCCTTCTCCATACTAACAGACTGACTAGAGACTGTACTGTCCACTGGTAAAGCCAACCATTGATGGATTGAAATCAGGATCAGCAGGAACCGACTGAATTTTGATTCATCTATGGGCAGGTTGGCTGTACTGAAGTCAATCTACAAATCAGCTTTGGTACAACCAGCCTGTCGGGTTTTTATTTGAACGATCACTGCCGCTGGCTATAGCAGGCAGTAGTGATCATTGTATTCTGACGACTGTAAACCTCCCAGAGGGAATTGAGTGATTTTCTTTCCTTCATCCTATGGTTGAAGGAAAGACAGTTACATAATGTATGGTCAGCCTTACGCTTTCCTTTGAAGAGTGGAAGTTCAAAAAAGCAGCACTGAGAGGTCAGCAGCCAGCAGCATTGAAATCTGTAAACTGCAATTTCTGGGGTAAATGTTTATTTTATTTTCATTGTATTAAGCTTGTGTTTAAAAAAGAACACTGATGGTTTAATACTGCTTGTCTAGTGACTACTGGTCACTGCTTCTTTCCCTCCTTATGCAGGTTAACTGGTCTTGTACCCCTCCTATCGCCCCCTCTGCCGGCAGTTGTCTGCAGGCAGGCTGTACTGAGTGGTACTGCTGGGTCCCTCCTGCAGCTCTGCTTTCTCCACAGGGTATGTACAGCCCAGTTTCGCCACTTTTTTAAAAGGTAATATCTGGGTTTCATAAACATCTGTTTTACACAAAGTGGTTTTATATCCTTTATGGCCATTGAGGAATATATTTAAATTAAAGGTTTTCGTAAGTGGAGTTCAGTTTTAGCAGTTTATAGCTAATGCTTAAAACTTAATTTGATTCTAACACATCCCTTAAATCTAAACTATAGGCAAAAAGTTAAATACATATATGAAATGTTATATGATATTATTTGCCAAAGGAGATGTGTTTCTGCCTCTCCATTCTTCTGCCAGACAGCCAGCCTGGTGACCTCACTTTTCTCTAATCCATTTAAATAATACAACTAGGCCTCCTTCCCCACCCCCAACCTGGGACTGGACAGTAAAGGAAAAGTATAAGTTTGATAAGCTCATTTCTCTGTTAAGCCGGCCATGCATAGATCGAAATTCAAACAGTTCAGCACGGACCAGGATTTTCGTACTATGTATGGGCAAGCTACTGATAGACATCTGTACAACCACCCTGTCTGTTTTTTCCCGATCGATCAGCACCACCAGCTATATCCTGCAGCACTGTATAGTGTATTCTGATGGCGGGGAAATCTCCCCACTGTCAGAATATAATAACTCAGCAGTAGTGCTTCCCCCATCCACATTAAAGGTGTGGATTGGAGAATCAAGTCATTTTTTTCATTCAGTCCTCTGGTTGAATGAAAAAAAAAGAATAATGTATGGGCTGACATATTGAATCCTTTCCTTCTGTCAGCATTCCATTCTGGCATATCAGCTATTCAGTACACCTAATAGGCTCTTTGTGCTGCTTTTTCCTCTCCCAGTCTACGATAGGTGATTGCAAGAGGCTAGTACCAAGTAACACTCAGGTATTTGCACTAGTTGCTTTTAAAAATACACTTAATACACTTTTAATTAATACATACCTTTATGAATAGTTGTGTTTTTACTTCCTTGGAGTTCACAGTTTAACTTACACTTTAAATGCATACATAGCTTCATAGTGTAGAACCATACCACTTTTATTTAAAAAATAGTAAAATCTCACATGGCTTCCAGCAACAACTGTATAGCATAAGCATCAATCCACAAAGCAAACAATAGGATCCCACAATGGTTTCAAAGGTCTGTCCACCTTGATGACATCACTGAGCCCCCCTTTATCATAAAAACAAAAATTATTAGTTGCTTGTTGACTTGCAAGTCGTGAAGTGATTATTTTATATATTTTTGCTTTTAAATAAATACATAACTCTAAAAGGTAATAAACAACTACAACCCAACTATAATCCTGAAAGACTTTAGAAAAGAGTGGAGCAGAAGGTCCCCTCAATTGGACAACCATGCAAGAAAAGAGAGTTCTGGTTGTGACCAGAACATGACGGCAAAAGAACTAAAAAGTCAGAAGTTTCTTCTCTACTCTACTAATTATGTGTGTTTTGTCTTTGTCCCCTTTGGAAAGATTTTCAGGAAGGAAAGAAAGATCTACCCGATAAAGACTCAGGTAATGGTAAAATCCTCACAGAGGCTTCATTCCTTCCTCGTTCTATTCAAAACACAATAAGAAATTTGGGATAGAGTTGGACTTTAATCGTAAGCCCTAAACCCTGATCCAAACCCTAACCCTAACCTAACACATACTGTTACCCATAACACTAGGTTACTATCATCAATTACAAAAAAAAGCAAGATTCAAATTCAGAAAACCATTGCTTATTCTCGTAAGCATTTTTAAAAAATCCTTTAAACTTGGTTCCCTTTACAGGCCATTCATGTGTCTAGATTTCATCACATGATTTCAACTGAAGATGGTTTGGTGGCATGACATTTGGGCAAACCTAGCTGACTGGTGCCTTACTGTTCATCTGACTAAATGCCAAAATGTGACTGTCACAGAATTCATGGTAAATATAATTAAGCAGTCAGTGACCACTTTGATATGTTGTATTGTAGATATAGATAGAAGAGATAGACCATAAGCATTTGGTTAAAGTGGTACAGTGTTTTTTTCTTATTTATGGTATTTTTGAAATAATTTTAAAGAGTTGAAAATTAAGCCTTCATGGGTTATAAACAGTATTTGGACCCTGATTCCCCTCTCCAAATACTAAATGTATCGTCCCCTACTTTGAATACATTGATTGTGCCTCACCACAGAAAGCATCAATATTAGTTTTTATTTTACTTACTAACACACAAAACATTCTGCCACTTCATATAACTGCAGAAAAATAAAAGTATCTTGTCATGCTCATTGGAAAACAGAGCTGGCTTCAGACACAGATCTGAGGGGAGTGTTGTACTTTTAATGTGTGCAAGCCCTTATTATGGAAGAAATCAAAGGAAATGCTTTACAGTATGAAAGATATGAAAGGGGGCACACAATTCATTTTGGTGAGGCATCACCTCACTATGACTGTTGGGATATACACCAATGGCTTCACCTGAACTTAATTTTCTCTCTTGTGTGGGTGATATTTGTACAACTGATTTTCAGTTGGAAAGGTCAAGGGCCCCCTACACCTCTGGGCCCCAGGCTATGACCTAGATTGCCCCTGTTGTAATCCACCACTATTCTAAACATTGCAGTGAAAATGTCACAGAATGACAGTTCTTAAAGTAGATCATCTCCAGTGCATTATAAGTGACATTTTAGAATTCTGAAACATAAAATGTATCTTTCCTAGCCACCTATACCATAGAAACATAGCTATACATACTATATATATATATATATATATATATACTGTATATATATAGTATATATATATATATATATATATATATGGTATATTTATTTCTTTGTGTAATGATAATGGTACTTATATGTACTGTATATCTGACTTGATATCCCAAAACATGTGAATTTTGTTATGTTATTCAAATGATTAATAGCTTTAGTTTATATTTATTTAAAATGCAGCATTATTTAGTACCAGATGCCAACTTTTCAAATTATCTTTACCATACCTATGTGAAAAGCTTGTGAATGGGTAAGAAACATAGATAGAGATACAGGGTAGGGGGTTCTGCCCCTTAGAAGCCAATCAGATTCAAATATGCACTGGAGAGTTGCATTTGAAAAATGTAAGGCAGAATCTAATTGGTTGCTATGGGGCAAGACAGACAGCTCTTATTTCAGACTCTGATAAATGAGGCTGGTCATTTTACATGCATATGGTTTTGTATAATCTGTCTTGGAAAAATATCCAGACCAATGACTGAAATATCATGTGTTTTAGTGCTGTAATACAGTTTACACTTTATGGCATAATCTAATAAGCCATTTATTTAATGTAATAATAGATCTGCATCTTAGAATGAAAATGAGGTGAGTCTTTGCTATTTGTGGAGTTGAAACTCTTCAAATCAGCTACCCCCTATCTCCACCCACTCACACCAGCTCAAAGAGTTAGTGTTATGTTATGTTATGTTATGCTGGCCATCAATCTTTTTTGTTTTCATTCCACCTGCGGTTTAAATGATCCAAAATGACCCAATTCCCAATCCTCACATTCTTGTTCAAACTTTTTATTGGATTTTAAAGTTACATGGCATACAACAATATGCAAAGTACGTTCACAGTAGAAAAAAGTTAAGGCACGAGGCCTAGCGGCCAACTGTAAAATTCCAATTGTTGTAAACATAGGGGAAACCAAAATGAGTGGGAGAGAGTAATACAAGTTAAAAGAAGCAGGGTATTGCTAGATGGAAACAAATGAGTGGTACTCCTAGGACATATGGATGGGTTCTGTGGATGATGAAGAAAAAACAATTGTGATAGTGTGAATGGACAGAATTGAAGAAAAAGAGTAAGAAAAGGGGGAAAAGAGAGAGAAAAGAGAAAAAAGGGGGAAGAAGAAAAAAAAATAAAAAGGGGGGAGGGAGTGGACAGAGTGTGTGACTTCCAGAATAGAGAGGGGGGCTTGGGACCGGACCAAGGCTCAGGACAACCATCAAAGGGGAGAGATTATTAAGGGAGGAGCAATGATTCATCAAAGCTCTGGGGGAGGAAGTGTTCCACCCAGGGGGACCACAATAACAAAAATTTAGGAACAGTGTCTGTAATGGCAGCTTCCACTTTAGCATGTATCATTGTCTGTGTCACCTTATTCCGAACCACCAGTATGTACAGATATGGGGTTTTCCAAGATTTAGCTATAATTTGTTTGGCAGCTGTAGTGATCCGTAAGAGAAGTTTAAATTGGAACGTGGATATTGAGGGGGGTCGCAAATTTTATAAGGCAATGGCTGGGGTAGGCGACAGAGGTTGTGCAAGAAGAGTGGACAACATATGGAAGATTCCAACCCAGAAAACATGAACTACTGGGCAGGACCACCAGATATGGAGATATGATCCTGCCATCTCACAGCCCCTAAAGCAATCTGGAGATATAATCTCATTTCTAACATGTGAATCCACTTATATGGTTTATGGTTTGGAGTGTCCTTGCGGTTTAAATTTATATTGGGAGGACCAAAAGACAATTAAAAGTTAGGGTACTTGAACATATTAAGAATATTAAAAAAGGATATAAATATCATAGTGTTTCTGTACATTTCAAAAAACATCATAATTGTGACCCATCTAATATTAAGTTTTGGGCTATAGAATCTATTCCTAAGGCTTGGAGGGGATCAAATAGAATTAGGGAACTATCTAAATGTGAAACAAAATGGATTTATTTGACTGAAGCTCTGCCCCCTAAAGGTTTACAGTTGTGACCAAAATTATTCAACCCCCAATGCTGTAAAGGGGTTTAGGGACTATAGTGTACATTTGGAATTGTATTCAGAATCAAATCCTACAAGGACGTTGTAACTACCCAAATGCAACTAAAATGACATCAATTGTTTATGTAATACAGTAGTAAATGGTTCTTATGTGGTTTCTTCATTGCCACAATTATTCAACCCCTTAAAGACTACCACTCTGAAGAACAGAGGTTCATACAGGTGCTTTCCATCAGGTATTGAAAACACCTGTGGATGTCACCGAGCAGCAATCAAGCATAATAAGCACCAATTAGGCAGCTTTAAAATGACTGTGATACTCAGCTCCTTCTAGACATTTACTGGTGTGGTTACAAACATGGTGAAGGCAAGAGAATGGTCCAGGAAGACAAGAGAAGAGGTGATTTCTCTTCACAGGAAGGGCAATGGCTATAAGAAGATTGCAAAGATGTTAAACATACCAAGAGACACCTTAGGAAGCATCATTCGCAAATTCAAGGCAAAGGGCACTGTTGAAACGCTACCTGGTCGTGGCAGAAAGAAGATGCTGACTTCGACTGCTGTGCGCTACCTGAAGCGTAGAGTGGAGAGAAGTCCCCGTGTGACTGCTGAGGAACTGAGAAAAGATTTGTCAGATGTGGGTACAGAAGTTTCAGCCCAGACAATAAGACGCACACTGCGTAATGAAGGCCTCCGTGCCAGAACTCCCAGGCGTACCCCCTTGCTGTCTCCAAAGAATAAGAAGAGTCGACTGCAGTATGCCAAAAGCCATGTGGACAAACCACAAAAGTTGTGGGATAGTGTTCTGTGGACTGATGAAACAAAATTAGAACTGTTTGGGCCCATGGATCAACGCTATGTTTGGAGGAGGAAGAACAAGGCCTATGATGAAAAGAACACCTTGCCTACTGTGAAGCATGGTGGAGGGTCAATCATGCTTTGGGGCTGTTTTGCTTCTGCAGGTACAGGGAAGCTTCAGCGTGTGCAAGGTACCATGAATTCTCTTCAGTACCAGGAGATATTGGATGGAAACGTGATGCAGTCCGTCACACACCTGAGGCTTGGGAGACGTTGGACCTTTCAACAGGACAATGATCCCAAGCATACCTCCAAGTCCACTAGAGCATGGTTGCAGAGGAAAGGCTGGAACATTTTGGAGTGGCCATCGCAGTCACCAGACTTAAATCCGATTGAGAACCTCTGGTGGGACTTAAAGAAAGCAGTTGCAGTGCGCAAGCCTAAGAATGTGACTGAACTGGAGGCCTTTGCCCATGAAGAATGGGCGAAGATACCCGTAGATCGCTGCAAGACACTTGTGTCAAGCTATGCTTCACGTTTAAAAGCTGTTATAACTGTAAAAGGATGCTGTACTAAGTACTAAGATTGAATGTCACTTGGGGGTTGAATAAAACTGATAATGCTGTGAGCACAGAAAAGACATTTGTGGTTATTTCATTATAACTGTTATGTTATATTTGTCTGACCTACAAGTGCCTCTTTAATGTAAATGTAAGCAAGATGACTGAATGATCAAAAGCAATGTCAAACTGGCCAAAACACTCAATTTCAGTGGGGGTTGAATAATTTTGGTCACAACTGTAAATATTGAATTGGATTTAAATTGTTTTATCAGTGATGTTTAGATTATTTCATTGTATATTTAATTATCTATTTTATTTTAATTTAATTTTTATTTTAACTGTTGAGGCATTTTAATTATTATTGTAATTAATTTTGATTTTCTAATGTGATAGATTTCATTATAATTGCCTTCTATTATTCAGACACAAGATGGCGATGTTGTGATTATGCGGTGCTGTCAGCTCAGTAGATTGATCTAGGTGCCCATAGTACTCACTGATTATGCACGCCTTCAGGTGTTGTCATTTCAAGTGGCCAATGAGATAGGAGGCGGTGCTTTATAAGCACACTCCTCGTAGTGTTTGCCACTCCCTCGGATTAAGTCGTATGACGAAACGCGTTAGGGTGTGGTTTGTCAGTGATGTCACCATGCACGCCAACCCACGTGTCCGGATCACGTGACCGCAACAACGCCATCTTGATTGCAGGCAGGCTGGTGAGACGCTGCTGAGAGGGCTGGAAGCTCTTGTGTTGCACTTTTATACAAATGCTGGATATTTTTGTACTCAATGTGAGTGTATTTTATGGGGGGAGAATTTGAATAAATTTTGTTATACGTTATTGCACTATGGCGAGTATCTTTTATATCTGCATGTACTATATGGAGCTGTCTGGATACTTCTAAGCTGGAGCTGAGCTGTGGAGTGCTGGGCTAATAGAGATACGCTGGTTTATCACCAGCTCTGAGCTGTTTGGATATCCATAAGGTGGAGCTGAGCAGAGGAGTGCTGGTTCGCATAGATATGCTGGTTTATCACCAGCTTTTGGTGAGTGTTCAATCTGATGGGGTGCTAACACACTGAATTTTCACTGGTGAAGGAAGGCTTCATAGCTTCATTTGTTGAGGCTCATAAGCAATTTTTTGCACATGGACTTTATTGAATGGACTCTATGAGGACCCTTAATTTGATATATGTTTTGTCACATTTATGCACTTATTTGGTGGTGGATTTAATGATTTATGTATTTATTTATTCTACTTAAGGGTAGCGCTATTATTTGTGGTTATTTTATATGTTATTTTGTATAATTATATCACAGTTGATATTAATTTTTACAGCAGTTTAATAGTAGCAGCTCCCAAATTATGTGATTCTGTTTATATCCATAGGCGTGATACTGTGAATCTTGGGGTGTTGGATATTACTCACCTAGACACCCGTCAGGACTCATTGTACCTTTTAAGAATCTGGAGAGTATCCCAGAGTATATTTAGCAATCCTTGCTGGAACTAAGTACCATCGAGTCAAGACCTTGTAATTAGTCTCGACTGATACCACGTTCTGTGAGGATTTGGTTGCCAACCAAATGCGGTTCCATTTGTCGGGGCTCAACTTGGAGCCTAGGTCCCCCTCCCACTTAGCAACATATGAAGGGCCAGGGGAAGACTCAGGAGTTGATAATAGATTGTAAAGAGCGGAGATCCCAATCCTCCCATTCAAGGTGGATGGGGGAATCACTCCCGCTGTGCTATTGTGTTCTGATAGTATGGAATAGACTTCCCTATTATCAGAATACACTGATCGGTGCTGCAAACTATAGCTGGCAGCACTGATTGTTTGGGAAAAACCCTATGGGCTGGTTGTGCAGAAGTCGATCAGTACCATACATGGTCCCTGCTGAACTGGTCAAATTTCAATCCATGTTCCTTTAGGCACAGCACTAATGCTGTTTGAACCCACCTTTAAGTGTATCTAAACCCCAAAACAAAAATATAATATACTGAAGCTTATAATTTCTTAGATGTGATGGCTGCTTTCATTTCTATTTTTCCTAGGGTGACAATGCTCATATTCTGTATCTATGGAGGAGCTGCATTGTCTCCATGCTCTGCTCTCTGGTTTTGGACTACAAACACATGCCCCTCAACTTATCTCCATTACATACTTCTTTTTAGTTTACAGAAGACAGGTGAGAAAACTGATAATATTGTTTGAAATTTCAGTTTATCCATAGAAAGTTACAAGGACACAAGCTTCTAGAAAGATCAACAAGTATGTTTCTACACTTACAGAAAATGTACTTACCTAAAAAATAAAAATAAGTCAGAACTGAGAACAAATCCTTAGTTAACTGTAGGCCTTCTTGTCTCTGTCCAGGGGTCCACCAAAGTCCAGGGACAGCTTTTTGACATCATCATGTACAATGAAGGACCTACAGGCCTACATTGTATTGAAGGATGGTGAAGACTTGTCCACATTCCTGAGTATCAGGCAGTGAAGGAGAGTGCTGACTGCCACTGGAGTGAGAAATAGGGTAAGTATTTGTACTTATAGTATTTGTACCCACTGCATGGGTAAATTTAACAGCAGCCTACAGTTAGACATTAACAACTGTGAGGGACAGCAGAAATATTCTTTTATTCTTGTGTTGTTTTGTTAACATGTGTGGCCAAGAGTCAGCTTGTCTGTTTGTTTATAATTTGAAGTTCCTGTGTCCCGCAGGGGGTGGGAGGTGAGAGGTATCCCAGCAGGGAGCGCAGACAGCATGGTGTCTTGTGGCTGTGAAAAGCCAGATGTGTCGGCACCAGGAGCTTGGGGCTTGGTCAATTGAAAGAGCCATACACTGTTCCTATGTGGGGAGAAGGACTCTTAGAATAGGCAGAGCTTGAGTCAGGATGTACAGAGCCGCTCCTGGCTGCAGGCCTAACTAGAAGATGCATTGAACTGTGCTTTGCTTTGTGCACTGCTGGGGCTTGTGGTTCTACATTGTCTGTGTAATCTTGAAGCCAAGACACACAGTCCTCTGAAGACCCATGAGGAGTTGGTGCCTATCTGCCTAGACTTCCTCTGCTGAGGCCACTGCTGGCTGGTGAGTCCCTGAATTGCTACCCTGTGAACTGCCCTCTGCTGTGTGCCAGGACTTTCCCATTGCCTGCCAGCCTGCCCTCTGCTGTATGCCTAGACTTTACTCATTGCCTGCCTGAACTACCCTCTGCTGTGTGCCCGGACTTACTCATTGCCTGCCAGTCTGCCCTCGGCTGTGTGCCCGGACTTTACCCATTGCCTGCCTGAATTGCCCTCTGCTGTGTTCCCGGACTTTACCTATTGCCTGCCTGAACTACCCTCTGCTGTGTGCCCGGACTTACTCATTGCCTGCCAGTCTGCCCTCGGCTGTGTGCCCGGACTTTACCCATTGCCTGCCTGAACTGCCCCTCAGCTGCGTGCCCCCCGATCTTAACCCTTGCTATACCTATCAAGTGCCGCTCAAATCACTCAATAAAAGCCTTGTGTGCCACTGCTCTCCACGTATGTTCTGTCCCACCCACACCTCCATCACATACTGGTTGGCAGCGGTGGGATCAGAACGCAGAAGAAGACAATGGAGAGCAATAGCCCCCTGACACTGGACCTAGCTCGGGGTAGTGAATACAGGAATTGGACTGTTGCAAGGTTGCAAGAAAAGGCTCAAGAACTAGGCCTTACCTGCAGGGGCCTTTCCAAAGAGGAACTGGTCACTGCTATTGAGGAAGCCAGCCTTCAAAGGGCAGATGGCATGGATGCACCACAGCCCGAGAATAGGTTTCCTGGGTCTGATGGCCCAAGCCCCAGGAGCCCTTTGGTCACTTGGTATGAGGAGGAGATGGCCATCCTCGGTCCCGAAGCTACCTGGGATGACAAACAGGCTGCTATCCAGAGAGCACATGAGAGGGAAACCCTGAGGGATCTCAGGGGACGAGGTGCCCTCTTCAGCCCATGAGCTCTTATGCCTGACCTACCAAGGGTGACCCGTAAGACTTCAAGCCATTTTGAGAAAGTTGCAGGGGTTGTGGATGGATTTTTCCAAGAATTTGAACATTTGTGCCAATTGCTGGAAATGCTCCCATGTGGACTGGGTGCACTAACTGGTAGGCCTGCTGGAAGGGGATGCTGCTACTGCATACCGAACAATGGACTCACAATGGAATCGAGACTATGACAGGGTCAAACAGACTGTGCTTCAGTACTATGCTTCAGAAACCTACAGGATTCAGTTTCGAGACTTGTCCTGCAACTTAGAGCTCTCCTTCAAGATGTATGCTCACAATATATCACAGGCCTGTCGTCGCTGGCTGGAGGGCGAACAGGCCCTCTCGGTTGAGTGTATTATCCAGACTTACCTGAAGGAGCAATTTTATCACAAGAGGTCAGGGAATGGGTGAATGAGCGAAATCCAGCAACCCTAGAGAAGGCTGCTGTGCTAGCTGACGAAGTACTCACAATTAAACCACAATGGAAAAAACTGGTAACTGAACCAGCAGGAACCCTGAGTGATGTCTGTCCCCTGAAGGGCCATGCCACCCCCTCACCTTATCTAAGTGGCCCTCCAGGGTCACTATGGAACGTCGGTGTTATGCATGTGGACAACCCAGGCGGTTTAAGGCTAGATGCTCAAAGAACATCCACCCTCCCCAAACCCTAGCCTTGATCACGATGTGCAGCTGGTGCCAGGAGGAAAGAGCCTCTCCCCTTTCCAAAGTGAATTGATGCTTCCAACAGAAACCGACAAGGAGTCTATGGAGTTCGTCCACTTACTCCAAGCTACCCTGAGAAGAGGCAGCAGCATTTGCAGGAGGTCTCCATAGATGGCAGAAAGGTTATTGGTTTCCGTGACACAGCTACGTTCCTGACAATTCTTGACAACCCAGGCAGTTTAAGGCTAGATGCTCAAAGAACATCCACCCTCCCCAAATCCTAGCCTTGATCACGATGTGCAGCTGGTGCCAGGAGGAAAGAGCCTCTCCCCTTTCCAAAGTGAATTGATGCTTCCAACAGAAACCGACAAGGAGTCTATGGAGTTCGTCCACTTACTCCAAGCTACCCTGAGAAGAGGCAGCAGCATTTGCAGGAGGTCTCCATAGATGGCAGAAAGGTTATTGGTTTCCGTGACACAGCTACGTTCCTGACAATTCTTGACAACCCAGGCAGTTTAAGGCTAGATGCTCAAAGAACATCCAGCCTCCCCAAACCCTAGCCTTGATCACGATGTGCAGCTGGTGCCAGGAGGAAAGAGCCTCTCCCCTTTCCAAAGTGAATTGATGCTTCCAACAGAAACCGACAAGGAGTCTATGGAGTTCGTCCACTTACTCCAAGCTACCCTGAGAAGAGGCAGCAGCATTTGCAGGAGGTCTCCATAGATGGCAGAAAGGTTATTGGTTTCCGTGACATCACATACTGTGACACAGCTACGTTCCTGACAATTGTTGATCCCTGTGTATTAAATCCTGCAGTGATCAAAGAAGACCATGGATTTTCTATTGAACTAGCAGGGGGTGCCAGGAAACATATCCCAAGGGCTATAGTTCAACTAGATTATGGTTTTGGGGAAAAACTTTGTTCTGTTGAGGTAATGCCAGGCCTACCTGCTGCCCTCTGCTGTGTGCCCGGACTTTACCACAGCATACAAAGTTCAGAAGCCAGGACTATGTTACAAACAACATAGCATACAAGGAGTAATGTACATTAGTATGTAAAGTACACCACAGCATATAAAATAGAATTGTGAAGACTATATAATTTCTAGCACAACGTGTCATGAGGAGCAACTTTGAAACGGTTAATTTGTCAGGTAGGTTGCCCCTGCAACTTCCGTAGACTTCAGCACACCATTGCAGAAACATATGTACATTTTCTACATGATAGTGGGAAACTCTTACAAACAAAGTTGCAGCACTCAAAGTGAGTGCACCATTCAGACCAATGTAATCACATCAAGCAATAAAGAAGGTCAACTTGCAAAAGAGGTAAAAATCATTTAGTTGTGACCAGAGCCCACAATGTAATCATGTCACATCACCACCTCCACCAAGAATCAGGATGTATGCTCACCAAAAACCGAGACCTCACAGCATTCCTAGAGGTCAATTTGTGCTTAGTGATCTCGGCAAATAGAACACAACCTGTCATCCACAATCAGACAAATCTTCAAAATAGTGGTACACTTATGAGGGAAAAATACTCCAATAGTGTAATAAGGTTTTATTTTAAAACCTCTTCATAATGATAAAACAACTGTATAGGTAAAAAGCCAGCAAATATTAACTCGCATGAGACTTTGTCGTTTCGAGTAAGTCGACAACATATGACATCAGTACGCAAAGCTCTTTCCAATCTGTTTCATCCTACAGGACATCATCAGAGGCTGGTAATACTGATCAGTCACACCCTTAATAGAAAATATACCAAACATCCTTCCACCCACAGTTCGATCCAGGTTCAGATATTACACTTCCATGAAGATGTTCACTACCCACATACTCTCGGTCTGCCAGTTATTAACTCACATTACATAGTGTATTTCTTTGAAAATCTCAAATCATGGGTATTGAATGACAGAACGTTCATATGTGGACTCAACACACTGAAATATATCTATATCATAAAAGGATCTGAATATCAATGGATACATTATATATAAAATAATGAAACACATAATCAAATACATATAATTATTCATAAAGTGCTGAAAAGCAATACTGTTGAAAGATGTATTATATAATAATATGCCATATGTAAAAATAAAATCTAAAACATCTTTAATTTATTCCAAAAGCATGAGATAACCCCCAATATTAACTATGCAATTAAATGTATAAAAAAAAAATGAAACCAACGTTCACAAAGTGAAACACTTATACCTAAAAGTATATTATCAATTATATTTTTTAAATATTTACTAAATATATAGACCCTTTAAAAATTAAGTTTACAAAATGCTTCAGGTTTATTTAAAAAGATATTGCAAAGCGTTAAGAAAATCTGGAAAGTGTAGATACCTATAGCAACCAATCAGATTCCAACTTTTGTTATTACCCTTCTATACTCTACTATCTTTTCAGAACAACAACAGAAGCTGAAAACCCAATATGGGATTCCACTATCATAGCCATGGTGGTGCACATATGCTACAAAATGCAAAAATCTCTTTTAATCTCATTTCAACTAAATGTATTAGAATTCGGTGCAGTACATAGTTGTGATTTGGGGATTCAAAAATTGTTTCTGACATCATAATGATATCATATTCACAACTCAGTATTGAATACCGATAAGTGAAGAAAAGTTTGTTTAAAAGTTCATCCAATAAATCAGTTCTCATAGATGGCACCAATAATGTTACCCACAGCAGCAGATATCTCTTAGAAGCTTATGACAAGAGAAAATGGCAGAAATGCACACTCACCAACTGCGTATAGGAAATGCGCATATAAACAACCATCAAACGGAGTATAGCACAGCAGGTAGATAGGTGAGGCTTCCCTCAGGAGAAATGGTCATCAGACTTGGGTGAAGTAATGGTCTGCTGGACTCAACGTTTGATGGTTGTTTATATGCACATTTCCTATGCTCAGTCAGTGAGTGCACATTTCTGCCATTCTCTCTTGTCATAAGCTTCTAAGAGATATCTGCTGCTGTGGGTAACATTATTGGTGCCATCTATGAGAACTGATTTATTGGATGAACTTTTAAACAAACTTTTCTTCACTTATCAGTTTCATTTTGGTTTTAGCGCTGCACTTTATTTTACTTACTATTAGTTCATGTGGTTATTGTGATTTCCTCTAATGTCCTAGCTGCTATTCTTTTTATAGAGCGCTCGCTTTATCCTTTTTTATTCAATATTGAATACCAACACCACAGTAATTAAAGTATATGTACACCCTCAAAGTAAAACAACCCTTTCAGTTTAACATAGAAATTAAAGGAAAAACATTTGTGTAATGGATATAAAAACATTATAAATACAATTTTCCCTTGTTTTATAAGTGATCACATACACTCTAGGTTTTAGCTGAGAACAGAGAGCTGAGGACGGAGAATCAGCAGCACTCAGAACTTCCCAGTGAATGGCTGTGCAGAGGCACATTCTCCTGCTGAGTGTGGTTAGTTTTTAATAGGAAAGCAGAGGGACTGGCAGGAACACCAGGGGTTTCACACAAAGGAAGCAATACAAAGAGAACAGGATACTTTTTCATACAAATACATAGTACAGCAAGCACATATCAGGAATATGAAATGTTGGGTTTACATTCTCTTTAAGTGAATGTCTAGCTGATGGTATACAGTACAAGTTGGTCCTTTTCCACTTTGCTTCAAGGTAATAATTAGCTACTAATGTCCTTATTCTTTACAAAAGCATGTGACATCTATTCATTCATGTGTTTGTAAACAGACCATAGCAAGTGATGCACCCAAATTACTTTTACCGCAGTCTATTTCTAAGTGACCGCACCATTCAATAAATACAGTATGTACATACCCTTAATAAGCTAAAGTAAAGTGCATCACAGTTATTATATACACACAGTATACACATATGTAAGAGTTTGTTTTTTTCTAACTTGCTTTTCTCAGTAAATTGGACACAAATTCTGAATCCAACTCATAACAAGTTAAATATTGAAATTTTAAACAATTGGTACAATAGCTTCTCTTTGCCTGACTGTCGCACAATCTACATCTTGTTTCTGGGGACAGTTAATTGGCTATGCTGATGTTTGCAAGCTTGATATATTGGTGTGTATCATTAGTACCAAGACCCAAACATTTTGCCTATTCCCACATTGATGCATGCTGGGATGACACCAACTTAATGACTTTTGAACTGGAGTTCCAGCTGGCGCGAGCAGCAATCTCATCTTGGGTTGCTGATTCTTGCAATAGCTGCTTCTGCGGGAATATCATTTCCTGGATTACTAATGTAAATACGACTTAAAATAGGTAGTATTTCAAAAGCTGGCACCGTCTGGCCTATGCTAATAATAAAATACAGTCATCTTTCAAGGTATATTTAAGAGTCATCAAACAGGAGGGAATGCACCTGTAATCATATTCAGCAGCAGAGTTTTCTCTACAGACCTCATATAATAATCATTTAACAGCCTCAACTGTAAATCCTTTACTTATAGCAGAGGTAACAGCACACAAGCAGGTAACCTGGGAATGCTAAACCATAAAGAGAGAAAAGTATGAATCATGATACCGAGCAGATAGAAAGGTTTTGAAAAGGTTACAGCAATACAAAAACTGAGTGCTGAGGCTTATGCCATCATCAGTTACATGTGTTCACAAAAGCTGAAACATTATTTGAATTCCTGCTACTTGGCTCAATTTTGTAATAATTTTTTGTTATATCAAACCAATTAACTTTGATGGCAATATTCATTAAAGAACTCCACCCAAAATGACAAGCCTTTATTAGAGTAGCATTTGTGCTAAAACTGATTTTGAGACTTCATCTCATTAAAGAAGAAGTTGAAAGCCCTTGTTTTATTTCCGAGGGGACGCATAGAACATAGCACTGGGTCCCCTTCAGATTTGTGGAGTGATTTTTAAAGCTAGTGTGATTAACAGCACCCCTTCCTCCCCATCACCGCTCACAAGGAGACAAATACATAATTAGTTCTGCGTAGCAGGCACAGAAAGTCGAGAGGGCATGACAGACACAGAGAAGAGCCCACTCAAGTCCCACCACCAAAGTTGGACCCTCACATTACACTGGTGCCTGAAGTTAACACTGAGCTTCTGTACAGCTAGTGAGGGGGCTGCAGTGACAGAACAGAGGTGTGTAATATTTATTCATGGCTGTCATTCTGCAGGGACCCTCAAATTCTAAGAGAGTTGGAGAGGGATTACAGTACTAGTTGTGAATAATGGCGTGCTGGAGACAAGCATTGTCATTCATAACAACACAAGCCCACAGTAACACATGCCAGCTAATACTCTAGTCTCTTTTAAACACAAAACTGAGCCCAAATCCACTAGTTTAATATTCTGCGGAGAGAATAATAAAAGGCATGTGTTGTTGTGGGCTTGTGTTTTGTGAACAACAGCACCGGTTGGTAAAGTACCTTGCCCCCAATTTTTACGAGTACAAGGACCTTTTCCCCACAATCTTGGCCAGATGGTTGCAGTGTTCTTCAGGCTGGGAGCCTAATGTAATTTGGAAGCCCCCTTTAAAAATAAGGACCCCCTAAACACCACCTTGTGAATGAGTAAGGGGTATTTCTGCTTATTCTCTACATAAAACACCCAAACAAGTCCTTTAATACAAAAGAAAACCCACAAAAAAGGTCCCACAATATATATCAATAATCAATCAGATGACAGCTGAGTATAAACAAAGGTATAGGGTCCCCCAGGTGATGTCATTGGCCAAATATGGACATGATCATAAGTGGTTAGTGATAGCCTGGGGATTCCTGTGTTGTCTTTGACCAAATATGGTAATGTGCATATTTGGTTAATGACGTCAACTGGGAGACTGCACCCCTTTGTTTTTACTCATCTGTAATCCACTAGGCCTGTCAGTTCTCAGGTTCGGATGTGTCATCACAATTGATGTGAAGCTGTATCACTGGAAACATGATTGACAATGGATATACATCATAGGGCATTTTTTTTATTACTAAACTGTGCGGTTTTTTTTTCTTTTCACTTTTTTTGAATGGGTAGAGGTACGTACTTAACTTGGGGGAGCAGTATCTCAGGACCCCCCTATTTTAAAGGGTGCTTCCTACCCACAGATCCCCACAACCGCTGATCCAGAGTTGTGAGAAAGAGGCCCTTGTCCTCAAGGCAAGGTATTCCCTCCATGTTGAAGGCATGTTGCCCGGTATGATTCAGGGGGGAACTGCACATTAACTCCCCCCGTCTTCACTATCAGGCTAAATACTCAGATAAGAGTCTGGTAAAGATATTTTGGGGGGACCCCAAGCTTTTTTCTTGAATTTTTTAATGGGGCTCCCCCTTAAAATCCATAGCAGATCAAAAGGCCTGATATAGAAGCATGAAACCACGCGGTATATTATTTCATGTTATATCCAGTGGGATAGATACAGTAGAGAAGAATTATAACCCCTGTCAGTTTGTATTGCTAATAAAGAGGTAAAATGTAAGAAGGGTATTTATGTATATGTGTGTGATTTATTATACTACCAGAGCTTAGTAAATGTAGGGGAGCTCTGCTGACTTCCGCTATCCAATCATGTGCAAGCAAAAATGCAGGTTTTTTTTCTTTGCATGTGATTGGGTATTCTTTGTAAGTGAAGCTTTACGTTATGTACTAAGCTCTCGAGCAACTTGCAAATTGCAGTCTATTTGCCTTAAAAAAAAAACTATAGACAACACTTTTTTCATTTTGGATAGAGTAAGGGAAGGTTATAACCCCTGGCAGTTTTGTGTAAAAAAAATGTTGCCATCTGAGTCCCCATTGGAAGATGTCCCTTATATTACTTTTCTGGGGACAACCCAAAATGTTGTATTTATTTTACTTTCACTTTCAAAGATTATGGTAAACAGGACAAATAGAGAGGGTGACTCTCCCTAATGGGCACATAGACAGCAAAAAAAACCTGATGTGTTCTAATCCAACTCCACTCTATCCAAAAGTTAAAAAAAAATAAAAATCTTTAGTTATTCTTTAAGTAAGTCAACCCCAATGATTTCCACATTTCCATATTTAGATTTCTTTGCATTACTGTTGAAAGAACTGATCCAAAAAGGCAGAAATTACTCAAAATTGGCTATTATATTTTTATATTTCTTAACCCCTTGGCACCGGCACCTCCCGACCCTTTAAGGGTTTCAGAAGCTGGGAGGTGGGGTGAGGTTTTAGGGTTATGTGACTGCCGTGATTTGCCGTCACGGCAGTCACATGATCGGGAAAGGTCCCTATCGAAAGTGGAGATCTGGACCTTTACGTGAGTAATGGACATGTGGGCTGGGAGCGCGCAGGGCGCGTGCTCTCAGCACATATGTGTTTCTTACTTGCACACAAATGTGCGGCCGCTCGGCATCTAGGCCCAGACGCCGGGAGGCCGCACATTTGTGTGCGGCCGGCGTGAAGAGGTTAAATACTGCATGCCTGGACCACTACTTAATTACTACATGCATTTAATTATTTATTTCCTTCTGTAAATTGATTTTAACACGTTTTTATGTGGTATTTACCGAGTGTTTTGAGCATTGTGCGGTAAATACCGTAAAACGGTATAGTGAATTGATAGTTTCAGGATTGCATGCAATATTTAGGCAAAATGCTTCAGACACCTAAATATGGCATGCAATCTGCTTCTGTGAATGGAGCCCACAGATACAGTCTTTCATGCATTGGTTTCTTGTATCTTATTATTCTACGATATGAAATTTCAGCAATAAAAACCAATACCATTAGGTTTAGAAATTTAAATCTAGAAATCTGAACTGAGGTAATGCTTGGTTTCTGTAAAAGGAAGATAACCCTTTATTAGCATAAAGAGGATCACACAAACACATATTTTTTGAAAAGCCTCTGTAAAGTGGTTCTGAAGTTTATTTTTTTACCTAAAATAATAAACATGTGATACTTACCTGCACAGAGCCACTGCTTACCTCCTGCCTGGGGTACACTGCCAGCAGTGTTCACTCCTCCTCTTCTGAATGTGCCTCCACAGCAGGCTGTGTGTTATGGGGGAACACATGTGGGAGCACTCCCATGCCAGGCTGTGTGCGTCCATACATACACACAGTGTGGCTCAGCCCCATCCCTACTCACATGATCTGATTGACAGCAGCGGGAGCCAATGGCTCCCACTGCTGTCTCTGTGTCTTTGTCAGTGAGAGCAGGGAGAGAGGAGAGAGCAGCTGCAGATGGACACAGCTATGGATTGAATGAGGACTCAGATAAGTATTTAGGGAGGGGCAATACTACTACAGGGGCATTAGGGTAAAAACTGTTTTGTCTTTAGAACCACTTTAACTACCAACCTACGCCCTATTAAAGCAACCCATTCTTTTGACAACATTTACAGAAACCATCACCATATATGAACTGCGCAGCTTATAAAAAATACTCATTGTGTGAAATCAGTTGTAAAAAACTCTTCTCCATTCTGTACATCAGACACATCTACCTTATGGAGCAAGTTGTGAAAACATGACAACATTTTCCTGCTTGGGGAATGGAAAGGTTTATTTTAAGCTACAAGTTGCACAGTGGCAAAGTTCAGCTAGCATCGACCAAGCTTTGTGGTATGCTTCTACTGATTTCAGATGGTGTTATCTGTGTCCTGATGAACACAAGAAATTGAAAGACAGCTTTGCAAAATGGCAGAGGGCAGATTGGGCTCCTGTAGAAGAAGGGGTCTATCCTCCCTGCAACCTCTCTTCAAAACTAGTACTGATACAGTTTAAAAAGACAATTAAGCATTTAGCTTGTGGCATTCTATGCTATGTAGAATTCAAAAAATATTTGGTAAGGGCCTGTACAATCCATAACATGCATATATTAATGCAAACAATATTGTGTGTTGGTACCCCAATGTGCTTAACAACATGGACTATTTGTGAACAGGCTCTGAAGCAAATTAACATTTTTAAGGGCTATAAAATGTATTTATTAAAAGCAGATCTAAAACCTAATGTGATGATACTTTTCTAAAGCACTGAGATTTATTGGCAACTGCCTCAATTTTTTTTGCATATCAATGCTGCTGATGTCCTCTAGCCTTTTTCAGCCTTTCAGCCACTTCAGGGCTACATGCACTTGCTCAAGTGTTGGCTGCATATCTTTGCTCTGGACTGGTTTCCTGTCCTATAAAAAAAATGTACCGCTTTGAGCACAGAAATACTGACATAATCAGACCGCTAGGGAGGTTAAGCATTAACTGAGTGAGTTCCTCTTCTACCTCTGTCTCTTGAGCAAAACTAATTTTAGAAATGATTATTTTACTGCAAGGGTAGTTGATGCTTGGAATAGACTTCTAGCAGAGGTAGTGATTCAGACAGCAGTAGAGTACGTGGATTCAGCATGCTTGTATCTATACTCAGAAAAGAAAAGTAAAAAAAAGAAAAATTGGGAAAAAAAGTATAAATATTAACAAAAAATTGTACTTTTTCTGCTGTCACTCTTCTGTGTTTCTATGTTTCTAATACATTTGCAGATCATTGTATAAATGACAGAAGAGACACACAGGTAGTGGAAACATTTCAAAGAAACAATGGGCCAAATTCATAAAGCTAACACATCAGGATAAGGAAAGTAATTGTCAAAAAGTAACAGTAATTTTCAGCTGAGTCCAATGAGAATTAATAATTACAGTGTCATGGCTAAAATAAAGACTCTTATCCTTCTGTTAAAGCTTTGTGAATTAAGCATAATGAGCAAATCTTTCCCATTGTTCAGTCAGTTGTTCATTGCACTGGACTGAACTGTAAGAACATCATAAAATAGAAAGGAGCAAAGAATGCAGTACTGCAAAAACAAAGAGAAAAAAATGATCTTCATGGTATAGGTATTAATACATTTTCTGTCTTTCTTCTTTAGAATAAAAAACACGGCCACTTCAAGATTTAAATAATTAAAGTCTAGGATCACTTTCTCAAGTTCTCACAACATAAGAAAATAACTTTCTGATCAATTTAACACCTAAACTCAGCCTTATTTTTGTTTTAGATAGAGCAGGGAAGGTTTATAGTCTTAGACAGATTTTTTTTCAGTCTTCCCTATTGGAGAGATTTCCACTGACTTCTTATTAGGACAGAAATGATGGGAAAGTGTGGAAGGGTGACTTCCCAAGGTATTTGTATAATTCCCTTTCATAGTTAATATTACACACCTAACATTTTGCATGGGCATCACATGGAAAAGAAGTGAGGGAAAATCCTCCAAATGTCACAGACAAATATAAAACATGGCAAAAGGTTTAAGTTTTAGGATAATATCTCCCTCTTTAATTGAGCAAGGGCTAGCTAGAATACAAGAAGTCTGAGATATGAACCCTTATACTACGCAGTCTTACAATTTAAACTCTATTATTTGTAAGACCCTTAGTGCCCATCTATTCAGCTGAGCCTGGAGCAAATGCCCATTTACCAAAGATAAACTCTGCTCATCTTACAAAAATTACATTTGGGTGCCCTCCCCCCTTAACTTAAGGATCTGCTCCTTTAGTCGAGGGAGCATGTGACAGGGACTATTATTCACCTTATTTCCTGGTTACAGCCAACCCTGCAATACAGCTACTCATCTCTGGTAACACAGCCCCTCTCACTAACACCACCAATTACATGATTAGGGTATAAAAGATGCCTTGACCAAGCTGCCTGACCCCAACTCCCCCAACCACAACCATGAATGACCAGACATGACACCAGCTTGAGTTTAAATGGCCATAACAGCCTTTTATTAACCAAATATAAATAACATATTAAACATTTCAAGAGTCGCCAAGGTCCTTGTGGGCATGTATTCGAGTACCTGAGTACACCACCATTTTGGGCCTCCAGCAGCAGAAACACAGACTCAAAGACAAACCAGTATTGCAGGTACCACAGCCAGCATAATGGGAGCAGTACCTAAGACGGGTCTCTACAAATGTACCTTTTTGCCCCTAATAATAACACATCCAAGGACCTTGTACCCCGCCAGCTACCATGAGAAAAAGACACAGACCCCTTGCCCCACAAAAAGAGACAGAACAAACCAAACTACCAAACCTCTAAAGACTGAAGGGGTGGGAAGTTGTCCCGTCCAGGCTCTTTTCCAACTGAACACCTCCAAGACCCTCCCACGTTTCCAGCTCCTAAAGACCCACCTGCTCCATTCCTTGCTACCAATCTGGTGAGTACCCCTAACCTATTTACATTTAATCCCACAGTGACTCCTCCTTTGTCCAAACCCCTTTTAACCTAGTCATGTTGGCCCTGCTTCAAGGCTTCTTTTTCTTTTATTCTGAGCCTGACTATTAGGTACCAGTGGTCCTGTATTGTACTTGCATTGCACATAAGAATATGTGAATGTTGAGGGCCTGTCCACATTCTGGGGCTGAAGCAGAGAAATATACTGGCTATCAAGGGAGAGAAGAATAAAGTAAGTATTCCTCTGTATTACATCCCCTACACTCTGCTATAAAGTAGACACCCACATTTTAATTTTTAAGCTGACCAGAGTTCAGACTTAAAATATCCCTGATGGAGAACTGTGCTGTGCAGCCTTCAAGCATTATATATCTCACATACAGACCTTGGCTACTCCATATTGTCATGCTATAATTGACATTACTGCCTTCTAATAAATGACTCAGGTGCTACAAGGAAGGACTGGGAAGACTTACTAGCCCTGAAGTGCAGGAAAAAGCATGGTTTTATTTTTGAGACCTGCTGAATTTGTGGTCAGTCACTGTTAATTTCAGCTGGGATTGGGGTATACAGAGGTATGGTGGGCAAGGTTTTCTTTTTATTTATTTAGCAGAGGATCATATGAACAAACTAAACAAATCTTTGAGTAGAGTTCTGTGTATATGGTAGAGTTCAACTTAAACATAACCAACTGGTGTTTCATTTCATAGTTCCCTGTTTAATAGTAGTTAGACTCATGTATCACACATATTTGAAGTGCTGGAGAATAGTTCTTACAGAGAACCATTGTATATCAAGGCTGCACCCACAATCCTTTATTTCACCTACAGGTAGCATAGTAGTTGAACTACTGTAACTGAAGTCAGTGTCCTGATAAAACTGGGACCTACAAGGACCCCTTCTATATCATCAAATGCAAAAGCTCCAAACCTTGCATTCCCATATCTCTGAAATATCCTATAAGCATAGCTATGCGCATAGTATGTACTGTTTGTTGCAAACAGGAAAGGTTTATTTAGTAGCAACAGAGAATGTTTTCTAAATGGATGAGGCCCCAATGATCTGGTAGTCATTTTTAATGGCTCAAAGAGAATGTCTAATTGGATGTTGGCTCTTTCTTCTACTACTAATCTTCTGAACTTCTTAGTAAAACACCACCAATAAAGATGACTAATGGTTTTAGGGTTGTGACATGGTTTTAAGTTATTTAGTGATTATACATTTACAGAAAGTGGGTTGTGTTTGAGTTCATAGTTGGAATCAATGGCATAGTAAACATTGGGATAGGACCAATGAGGTTGTAGGTGGATAAGATGTGAAAATAAAAGCAAAATGTAAGCCCTAATGGTTATTAGTTATGGAATGACAGCTCTGGGGCTGCAAACATCACATGCAAGATAAAAACAGGTAGAACAGGTGAGAGCACAAAATTGAACCAAATCAGCTGCTAGCATAAAAGGATAAACCCCTAAATCCTCATATTAACCATATAACAAATATGCAGCACTGTATATAAAGTGACATGTGCAACAAGGCGCAAAAAATGACTGCGCAATAATAGTGAAATTAAGACATATCGTTAACAAGGTGACAAGTGCAAATGTGAATGGATAAGTCAAAAAGAATAAAAAATATATATAGTGATATAAATATCAGTGATCAATTATATACTCTAAAACCAAGTACAATAATACACTCAAATATGTGCTCATAAATCAACAGTCCAATAAACTAGTGAATGGATGAACTGATATGGTGATCAATATATAGAATGTTCCAAATTAAGGCAGCACTTTCAATTACAGAAAGTTCAATAGAGATGATGAATCAAGCTTCTGTACACGTGACTTCTTCTGTACATGTGACTTCTTGTGATAAAAAATTAGGTATGCTTGCACTCACCGGAAGAGCAAGTTTTATGCACATATAATATTAATAATCTCCGGGGAGGACACTGGTGGTCATCATGGATCTGGTCAGGGACAGGGGGGCTGCACTGGCAGACACACACAGGAGAAGCACTCCAGACCTCACAACCGAACCATTACAGCATACAGGGACAGCTTCCTTCAATGCGTTTCCACCAAAGTACATCGACTGCCCAAATGGTACTACTCCACCTTGAATTGGCTCAGAATCAAGCTACCAAACAAAGGTTTTGATAGTGTACTATGTTTTTAATAGAAATTGGTACAGTTTCCAGATGTCAGAAGAAATAAATGGTAAGCTTACATAGATAGTAACAATGATGGCTGCCAGACCAACATGCGGCCTCGGTGGTGTGATGTCAGTGCAGCAAGACTCCTCTCTGACGCATTTCATTTTCCCTTTGAAAAACGTGTAAGGGAGGAGCCTTGCAGCGCTGACATCACGCCGCCGAGGCCGCGTCACGTGCACAGAAGCTTGATTCATCATCTCTGATGAACTTTCTGTAATTGAAAGTGCTGCCTTAATTTGGAACTTTCTATATATTGATCACCAGATCAGTTCATCCATTCACTAATTTATTGGACTGTTGATTTATGAACACATATTTTGGTGTATTATTGTACTTGGTTTAGAGCAGCGGTTCTCAACCTGTGGGTCGCGACCCCTTTGGGGGTCGAACGACCCTTTCACAGGGGTCGCCAAAGACCATCGGAAAACACATATTTCCGATGGTCTTAGGAACCGAGACACCGCTTCTCTATCCGTCTCCAGGCGGGTACGCCCACATGCAGATACGCCCACCCACGAATACCCTGTGTGATGACATCATCACAAATACAGGTGTATGTGACAGGGTTGGCGCCATAATGTACTTATGTGGACCAGTCACACGTGTAAAGAGTAGCTACTGTGTAGAAAGCAGCTGCTGTGTTAAAAGCAGCTACTCTTAAAAGCAGCTACTGTGTTGAAATAATAGTAGCAAAATTACAGTTATGAAGTAGCAACAAAAATAATTTTATGGTTGGGGGTCACCACAACATGAGGAACTTTATTAATGGGTCACGGCATTAGGAAGGTTGAGAACCACTGGTTTAGAGTATATAATTGATCACTGATATTTATTTCACTATATATATATTTTATTCTTTTTGACTTATCCATTCACATTTGCACTCATCACCTTGTTGACGATATTTCTTAATTTCACTATTATTGCGCAGTCATTTTTTGCGTCTTGTTGCACATGTCACTTTATATACAGAGCTGCATATTTGTTATATGATCACATGCAAGATGGCTGCGCCCAGCAGCAGTCCTCTGGCTTTTGGATGTCCACACAAGAGAGGTCTGTATGGGTAAATAGAATGCATAAAATATGTTAAATGTGTTTGGAATAATTAGCACTTGTAGTTCTTCTGTCATTGGTAATAAACTTGAGATTTCATTAAGTAATTCATTTAAATATATCTTTTCATTTGTTATTTTCTTTTTAACTCTGTACATGTACAGTACCTTTGAAGGTGAAGACTCACAATTCCTATCTCTATTTTAAGAATCTCTAAAAGTCAAGCTTCTTATATTCAGCCTATACATTAGGCTATAGTTTCACTAGCACCAAGAGTATTAGGAAAGAAGTGTGTTCTTGTCCAATATAGTTTCAATACCATATAGAGAGACTATGGGGTATTTCTGAGTGTTCACCATAATAAGAGCTGTGTATCATGTCTACGTCATATATTGGTATACATGTCATTCTGAGAGCTACTGAGCAGCAAGCATTAACATCTGAAGCTACTCACATTGTGCTATGCCTTTCCACTATGTTAAAGAAAACATCAAAGCCTGATGAGGACATCTGGAGCTGAACTAATCAGCAAAGACGGCTCCAGTCAAGTTTGATTGACACTAGCAACATGTACATATAATCTTACTGTTGAAATTTATGGTCTGGCAACAGGGTCTCTTTAGGATTTGTTTTAATGATCCTTTATACTCAATGTGGTCAATCAGAAAACATAAAAAAATGAAAAAAATAAAGAAGCAGCAGATGAAGAGTGTGCTGGTTGTAACTGACATCAAGCAATGTCATCCAGAATATTCTGATAATGAATATATAACAGGATTCAGAATGCATAATGTGTTTAGAAATGACCAGAAGAACAATTTAGTAGGAAGAGAATGAAATGTGTAATTTGTAAATAATGGATGCTTTTGGAGACTAATAAGGATGAGGTTGTGTTTACCCAGTAGATTGTTATGCAAGCTCAGTGTTAAGTAATAATGTAGCCTTTAATGACTGGATGATGGAGCTGCCAGATAGTAGCTCCTGCTATAGACTGCTTGCATTTCCCTGCTGGTGACTACAAAGATATCCATCTGGGAGTTATTACCATACCCTCGTCAATTCAGAACGGCTTCAACATAATCCATATTTGCTGGAAAAACTCCAAGAGCAGCCAGAGAGCAGCAGTCACATGACAGAATGACACATATCAGGCTGCACACGTATAAAGTATGCTTGGGCGGCTAAGCAATTCAGTAATGCAAATTGAGTGGATGTTCCCCTGACTAGATAAAAAGGACAAATCCTTTTCCTAGACATGCATTTGTGTGTATTCTAAGTACTCTATGGGTCAAGGAATGACTGAGAAGCAGAATAAGATACATTGTTAGTTACTGGCTTTATTTTTTGCAACTTGCTTATTCTGAAATTATTCCTAGAGTGTCAGTAGTGTGTAAATGCATATACTGTCAGTGAGTCTGGTGCTGGTACTGTGACAAACAGAAATTATTAGCAATGTGACCTTGTAAGGGTACATACATATGACAGAAAAATGTGCATGAGCTTTCTCTGATTTTTTTTTCTACTGCAAGTAAAGTCTGCATTTTAAATGGTTTTAACAATCAATCACAATAGTTACATTTGGACTTATTGTGCCTCCAGATTAAAATATGAAACAAAGTTTAGATGGTATAATAATATGCTATCACTTATCAGAAGTGTGATGAAAAAAAATTAAAACAAGTAATATAATGTAGTTCTTTACCTTAGGATTTATTCAGGAGTTTCTTAACTGATTTATATTGCATCTTTTTAGAATATAAACATCCAGTATCTTCATTTGAAGTACATCCAAACCCTATCCATTTTCTTGCAGGTATACACTAAATGCTCAAATTATTTTTATTTTACAGAATTAAAATAAATATTGGAGTGTGTAATTTTTGAACACATGCAAAAATGGCAAATTGTTTTTCTGGACTGGACATATCTCGCCAATGAAGCTGCTTTAAGTTTCCACTATGCACGTGAGAATTTTGATGGCTCCAGCCATTTAATGCTAACCTTGTGCACTGAAGAAGATGCCAAGGATCAATTGCTAGATCTGCAATTGATCCCGTGCCACAGAAAGGCATACTGCAGTTTTCCAGATGAGACTTTTGCTTGTCATGCAACCTTAGCCCTTTTTGAGCTTTTCTTCAAGATACCACAATGATGTACGGCATATGATATACCACTTCATCATCTCTCAGGTATTTCTTCCTTGTAGTCTACTTCTGACCTTTAATTGAACATTATTACAGAAAGGCAGCTCTTGAAGGTAGCAAAAAATTTATGTATAAATTATTGGCACTCAAAAACTTGACGGAAATACGTCAACGCGTTTCGCCCCACCCACAGGGCGTTTGACGTATTTAAGGCTGGCCGTCCCGGCGTCCGACGTCATTTCCGGTGAGTGGAACGCACGCCGAGCGGTGCGTTCCAAGGGGCCATCTTGCCTAGTGGAGGAGGCTGCTTCTGAGGTCTGTTATCCTGCTGTGTTACCTGGCTGTGGGGTCTTATTACAGGATCTGTGGAAAATCGTTTTATACATCAATAAAATGCTGGTTAATACCTTTTAAAATGTGAGTGGTCTGGTTTAAAGCTTACTAAGATTGAAAGTTATAACGGTATCATGCTATTGGTTTTTTCTTCTTCCTGAATTTTGGTGGAGTCGGTGAGGGGAGTAATCGGAGGAGGTTTCTATGTCCTAGAGGAGGCAATATTTGGAGGTTTAAAGGGGGTCCAGGAGCCCTTAATAATCCTGAAAGGCGTTATACTCACCAAACATCTGGTGAGTGCAGTTCATGTTAGTTTTTCACTGGTGGATGGTGGAAGGATTATTATTGGCACTGAAGAATTTTATAAAAATATAAGTGTGGTTTTTTTTATCACAGGACTTTTTTTGGACATGTCACTGGACTTTTTTTGTTTTTGTATGTGTCACAAATTATTTTGTTTTTGACACTTATATAAAAATTGTAATATCTGTATTAATATTATTTATAGGTTGGGTATTTTACAGATTGTTTTGTGTGTTTTGCGCTGTTTTGAGTTGGGAAAATTTTTTTTGTGGTTTTATACCTGTGTACAGCAGCATTTCACGTGGATAAGTGTGTTGGGAAGGAGGTCCTGAGCGCTGAGGTCTTTTTTCTTGAGTTAGACTAATGACCTTACGTTCTCTAAGAAATCAGCCATTAGAACTAAAGTGAGGTTTCTGAATACAGTAGATGTTTCTATGATTTGGTTTGGGTTCTTTGAATTCCTTTCATTTCTAACTTCAAACCAAAAAGTCTTTTCTTCAAACAATACTTTATATCCTGTACTATACTGTACACCTCAACGAGTTTCTTCCACCTTAGGAGCACTATACCCAGCTTTAGCCAATTAAAAAATGGGCTGCCTTTTATTTTTGGCTTAATAAATATATAAAATGCCTGTACAAACGTTCACATCTGCTATCACTGTGTGACACAATGAAAAAAAATGTCCTGTCCTCCACATATCTTCAACCCAATCATTTATGTTTTAGACCAGATGTTCACATGATGCAACTTTACTAGTGGTGTTTGATGGACTTGCTACACAAACCAAATGCTTTTGAAAAAATTTAATAATCCCATTAAGAAACCCTGAAGCTTCATGCCAATTTTGTTGAGCCTTGGCCTTTTAGTTTCCTTCATACATCTTAGCGAAACATGGGATGACACCTTTGAACTCTCACATCCTTCAAGGTATACCTCAATCAAGAATCATCTCTCAAATATTTGTCTAGGGGTGACTCACCTCTTGAGCAAAGTATCCCTTGGCATAAGTACTGAGGACATTCAAATATTGCAAACAAAAGCTGTGTGTTGTGTACAATGGTTAAGAAGGAAATTACAAAATTCTGATGGCATAGCATAGGTGCACTACAGATGTCCACACATACTGCCTCTCAGTGCCAAACAATAGTTGGGACATGCTATAGTGAAACAGGAACACTGAACCACATTTTATGAGAATGTCCACCTTTAAAAACATTTTCAGAAAATTAATTATCAGTCAATATCATAATCAGATCTCATAATAATCAATTGCTATCAATTATAATATTCAGATCTATGAAGATCATTTCCAGTACCCACAAAAATGTTGTATCTATCATACCAGGGTTGATTGCCTTAACAAAGTAAGTATTAAGAAAACACTTTCCTACAGCAGTTCACATTTTTTATATCACTTGGGGCTTTTCTTTAAGACTGACTGTTGCAAAATATGCTTCTCAACCAGATAATACAAATCTCATCTTAAATATGCAGTTCAGTTTTGGTCACCAGTCCTCAGGAAATACATTGTTGAATTAGGAAGATTTCAGCGGAGGGCAACAAAATTAAAGGGGATGGAAGACCTCAGCTATGGGGATCAATCACATAGGTTACAGTTATTCACTCTGATGAAGAGGTGCTTAAGAGGGGATATGATTTAAATGTATTTATTTATTACTGAGTTTTTTTTATAGCACTGACAATTTACTCAGCACATTCACATTAGTCCCTGCCCTCAAGGAGCTTACAGTCAAAAGTCCTTAACTCACATTTCATACATACACATACTAGGGCCAATTTAGACAGGAGCCAATTAACCTGCCAGAATGTCTTTGGATTGTGCGAGGAAACTGGAGTATCTAGAGGAAACCCACACAGGCACAGGAAGGACACAGAACATGCAAAACTGCGTGCAGGTTACAAATATATCAAAGGTGACTCCAGTAACTGTGATAAACTGTTTACTGTAGGATCTTTGAAGAGGACACGTGACCAAATTTTGAGGTTGCAAGAAAGGAGGTTTCACCTTAGATTGCAGAATGGGTTCTGTACTGTTATAAAAGTAAAAATAAGGAACTCCCTCCCCATGAAAGGATACTAGCTGAGTATGTTGACACCTTTACAAAACTGTTAGATGTCTTCCACAGGAAGCAGTTTATACAAAGGTATAGGAATTGTTATAGAATAAAACACACACACTTTCACACACATAGATTGAACTGAATGGACCTGCTTTTTTTTTACCTAATAACCTATGTAAACTATGCCCACACTTGAACCCGTTGGACCTGTGAACCCAGCTGGGTTCATGGCTGTGAATCCAACTGCTCCCAGATGATAGTCAGTCTTGAACTGTTACTGAATAACTGGCTATACTTGTCCAAGAAAGGAGTATATACACCTGCCACCCATGTACCACCCCCACTTCTCTTTCTGTCTACATTACTTGGTTTTTGGGGGTTTTATTTATTTGTCCTTCCCACTTCTTTTTCTGTCCACTTTATTCAACCTAATAAACTATATATACTATGTAAATAAAGACTTGCCCAAATTTAAACCTGTTGGACCATTGTTTAAACTACCCTGAAATAAGTGTATGCCTGTGAACCCACCTGTTCCAAGATGGTAGCCAGTTTTGGACTGTTATTGAATTAATGACAATACTTGTCCAAGACAAGTTTATATACACCTACCACCCATGTATTTCCCCCACCATGTTTTATGTCTATTATCCTTGTTTTGTTATTTGTCCTTCTTACTGTTTTCTATTTTTTTTTCAACTTCAGGATAATGCATACATTTTTTTTACGTAGGCTTCTTACATCTTGTTCATATACATTAGCAGTCAGCTAACTGGTTTGATTTGAACTAGGCTATTTTGCAGGAAGGAAAGTTATGTGAACTTTTGCCAGTTAGCTTGAAATTTCATTGTTAGTTTTGCCTCTACATACAGTTTTGGTACATACAGTGGGTTCTTTGTGATATTTTGCAGGGTATAAGCCTCTGTTCTTCCTCCTGTCTATGCAGTAGCCAATCAATAAGGGTTGTGTCATCAGGCTGCATCATTTTCTATGTGCATTGGAGGAGGTTACATGTCAGAATCTGCTTAGGGAGGCATTGCTGCACTGTAGTGGCAGATATTGTATGGGGTGTCTGCTTTCATTCACATGATCATCCTTAGCAGCAGCGTTGCTTTAATCACAGCAGGAAGCCATCACTTTTTTTTTCAGATTGTCAGCCTCTAGCTCAGGGTTTGCTGGGCTGGCTAGTGCCACACACAGAGGTTGACAGGTGACAGGCAGGGAGAATGTTAGTGTCTCCTAGTAACAGAATCAGTACAGGCAAAAACTGAATGTGCAAAGAAGCCTAAGTCAATAAAGAAAAATTTTATGCCCAGCCTTTTGCTTTCAATCCCAGAAAAAAAACTGACTGCACTATGTGTGCCAGCAGGCATCAGTATGTCAGAACAAAGCTACCATACCTTTATAGTAGCTCCTACACTTTTGACACTATGCTGGCTATCTAGGAAAAAAATAAAATTAAACTGTGCATGCAACAAACTATCGATTAAAATATGTAGTCCCTTCCATTACAGTTGTAGTGGCCCACACAGATGCTGTCATGGCCAATATTGAAGGGTTTTTATGGCTAGCAAACATCAGTGCTGTGGAACAAAGCCTCTTGTACTTTTGTATATGCTTTATGAGCACAAACAATCTGTCATTTTTCATCTTCTATTGAATATCAGTGCAAAAGAATGAGATTGTTTTGTAAATTTTTTTAAAACATAATCAAATATATTTATTACATTATTGTTGTGGATTGAGACATGTCTATTTGTCTTATGTTACAAATTGCTATTTGAAAAGTTCAGGGTATAAAAAGCTACATTACCTATCTTGCATGTACCTAATGTCATGCTCACATTGTCAATATTAATTTTAAAACTAAATATTTTGGCATAATATACATATAATAATAATTGTGAATTTTAGATTCCTACCATGTTCACTTAAATAGAAGGGTGGTACTGCAAGTGGCATCAGGAAATTCCATTCCATAGCTCCTTCCACCAAAAGAAATGTTGATGGTGTGAAAAAGACAGTGTATCAGATGTGAGGTTCCATCCCAATTAGTCACAACTAAAAATCTGACATTGTCAGTTCACTGCAGAAAGAAGGTGATGATAGTGACGATGATGAACATTATATTTTGACTTGGAGCAAGGGAACTGCTCAATCTTACTCCTTTTTAACCAAATAAACTCTACCTTAGTCTAGGTCAGTGTTTCCCAACCAGCATGCTATGGCGCTCTGAGGGCGGTATTTGGGTTCCCCTGGGGTGCCTTGACTCTGTGGTGATGAGGGGACACTGACACTCTGATGGGGGGAGGGCATTGACATGATCAGGGGACCTCTGAAATGATGGGAGGCTGCTGACATTTAGGTTTTTTACATTTTAGACTGCAGTGCCTCAAGATTTTGCATACTTTTAAAGGGGACTGCATCAAACAAAGGTTGAGAAATGCTGGTCTAGGTTGCCTGTTTTATCTACTCTTCAAGTTACAGCTTTTTCTTTTAAACAAAGTGACAGACAATTAGTCTGAATCTAACCAAGTTATAGACTCAAAGGGAGAAAAGCTGTATGAAGGCAACTTCAAATGTGATTTGAAAAAATGGAAGCCAGGTGTAATAAGAAGGAGAAGGAAGAAAGCATTATCGGTCATTTAGCCTTTGATGGCAACATTTATAGAAAATTCAGGAGTAGGTAAGGTGAGAAGAAGCAAGTTGAATCTGACGCCACAACTGCTGCTTAGGACACATGAGTATATACTGGTAGAAGGAACGTAGAGACCAACTCAAACTGATGATGAGGAGACATCAGAAAATTAGTTAAGATGAAGAATCTGTGCAATGTGACCAGAATCTACATATTGGACGGCTGCTGGTCATCTATCACAATCAGAAGATGAGGCTTTAATTCTGATCAACTAGTTAAAATTATCTGAGGGCATAGTTCCTGCTCAGACGTGCAGCTCTAGCACTGATGATGCAGAAGCTTGGGCTCTGAGGAAGAGGTTGTGTCCTCGAAACGCGTTAGACAGTTGGTCATCCAGGGTTCCATCGTATGGACTCAGATGTTGTTTGGATCATACATCTTGTTCAGTTTGACATGCTTGTGTTATTATGTCCATTGTGAGTATGATACCTATTTTTGTTTCTTTAATAAATTATTTTAAACGATAATGCACTAGGTCGGTGCGCCCTTTTTCTGTTTCTCCATTTGTATCCAGCGGAAAGGGGGCATAGTCAGTACTCTTGATGAGTGCCTGTGACAGGTCCTGTGCGGTTATTAACCCCCCAGTATTAGAGGATCACAGCTTTGGAGGTATGGGGGGGGACTTTGGATTTCAACTAAGGCAGCCAGCACCAACAAAAGGGACACTTTTCATTAAATGTAAGTACAGTCCCTGGTGCTGGCTTTTAAGTAAATAAATAAACTTACACTTTAAAGGAGAAGTAGGGCCTAAGCTATTTTGGCTCTTCTCCTCTTGTGGGTCACAGGAGCGCACTTAGTTCTTACACATTACACAGCTGGTCCAGACTCTGAAGAGATCCTGACTGTAATGTCAGGATCCACCAATATGCCTAAGCAACAGCTGGCTCAGCCTCTCAGCATGTCACTGAGAGCCTAAGCCAACCTCTCCCACCCCCTCCACAGCCCGGTGCTCCAGTGAGCGCTGGAGGGGCAAGCAGAGAGTTGGAGGCTGACAATCACCAGCTGAGAACTGAGCAATCAGCAGTCTTTGATCACTCATTCCATGATCTTAGAGCTGGCAGGGGACAGATGCAGAATCAGAGTGATGCTGCAGCCATCTAGGTGAGTTTGTATGTTTGTTATTTTATATTCCTGCACTTCTCCTTTAAAGTGTTCATGTGATTTGAAAAGTAATCTATGTTTTTCAAATGGTTTTCAATTATCGTAAAATAAAATGCATCCAGTGATTCTGACATGAAGGTCCTTGTTAAGGTACTTTCTGTTATAGGGTGGCAACATTCTGTCTCTGTTTTCCAATTTTAATCCTATGTTTTCATTGTATTATTCTTTTTTCAGTGGCTGTGCTGATGCACATTGCAGAGGTAAAGTCCATTATTGTCGCCATCAAGAGACCCACAATGAGTAATGTCATGCAGCCATCACTGGAGAGCATGCCTGTAGACAGAAAGTGGCCGCAAAGAGGTTGTAGGAGTTCAGCAGTACTAATATGCAACAAAGGATAAAAAAAAGGTAAAAACAGTATTTTATTTTAAAAATGTCAGTTGTTTATGCTACACATTTCTTTAACAAACTTGACAATATTTAGTTAGAGTTTACATTTACTTTATCACATATCTGTTACATTGTGTTTATATTGTCAAATGCAGTTAGAACTGTCTTTTTGCAGAGTCGCCGTAATAAGAAAGAATGCCATTTTGTAGCTGATATTTGTTTCTGTAGACTTCAGTAGCCTAAACATTCCACATTTGGGTCTTATGATGATAATTATTTAGGAGGAAGTACCACTTCATTTACACTATTTATCCACCAAGCTTGGCAGCTTAGCCACATATATCAGTGTGGACTGGAATGCTGGAATACTTTATATTCCAGGCTCTTTTTCTCATAAAACTACCCGTAAAAACCTATTTCCAGTTATCATTCATGATGATCATGTCCTGTCAGTAGTGATTATTTTATGCAATCCTCAATACGTTTGCATAGAAATCCTTAACTAAAGGCACTCCCTAGTCACTGAAATCATAAGTATAATAGAAGTCCCATTGACAGGACCATTTTATCCAGATAATTTACTAATTCTGAAAACTGCCTTGATCTAAATTGAGTTAAATCACTTTTCTAGTTTTGAGTTAGTATTCTGTTGATAGGTTTTAATTAAACATGCTTTGTAAGCACAAATGACTGCAAATGCTTTAACTCAAGTGTTCTGTATTAAGATCTACACATGCCTTATTTAAAAAGAACATAAGAGACTATATTACAGAGAACATTTTAGACCCCATTTGCTGAGCTAAAAATGTCAATCAAACTCTAGCCAAAAATGTTACAGTATCATATTGTATCCTGCGGGGATAAAAATCATTGTGCTCTTGTACCAAGAATCATGAGCATCATTTCACAAGGGATGCTGCAAGTGTTATTGTTCTAGAGACAGAGGACAGTGTAAAAATTATTGCCGCTCTCCAGTGCTAGAATTCTTTTCTTCTAATAGTTTCCTTCTAGCGGGGAGCTGAGCTCTTCTGAATCCAGAACAGAGTATGTTATTTGAGTTTATACAGGCTCACACTGGGACAATGTGTATAAAAGCTGTGAAAAAGAAAAACAGTGGTGTGGGTCATTTGCAAACAAACAGAGGTGCGCTTTACTGCTTTTGTAAACTCACATCTGTCTCATTGATTTCTATGCACTGCACTACCATTACCTTTTCTTAAAGTGCTATCAAGCCAAAAAACAAAAATGTAACATTTTGCAGCTTACCAGTCCTTAAATGTGGTGGCTGCATTAATTTTTTTTTGGCTTTTTTCCTTTATTTTAACCTGAGGATCGGGCTAGTACAACACTTTTTGTCATGGGGTAACTCCACTCTGGATGCAGAAGCAACGGGATGTCATGTACCTAGTGAAGAAATCTGGAGTGACAAGGATGGCCCCACTTACACCTCCGGCTCAGGGTCCCCAGTAAAGCGAACAGGTGGTGCAAGGACACGGAGTGTCACAAGTGCCTTGAAGTACTTGCTAGCAGCTGGTATGGGTAGATAGGCTTAATGAAAGCAGAGTCAGGCCAGGCAGCAGGCAGAAGATCATCACAGACTGGCCAGGCAGCGGGAAGATGATCAACACAGACTGGCCAGGCAGCAGGCAGATGATCAGCGAAGTCAAACAAGCCCAATTGGAAACTGATGATCAGATTGAGTATAATCATTGAGGAAGTTTAGTTAGAATTCAGGCCAGAGTCAGTAAGGGATGAGCAGGTAGAAGCATAATCCAAGTGCAAGTCAGGGTGGGTGGATATCAGAAGAAGTCAATGCAGGCTGGTTTGATAATAGTCAGATATAGAGTTGCACATAGCAGGTTTCACAGGAATTTTGTAGACATGACAGAACTGGTAATGTGCAGTAGATCAGTTTAACTAATCTGCTTGGTTCCATCATTAGTGACAGACACAAGCGCACATCAGTACACAATCAGTCATGCAACTATGTGCCTAAGTGCACATAGATGTTTGTCAGATTGCACCATTCCACATACTGGCATGTCCTTCCTAACACAAGGACACCATTGGACAACATATGGTATATACAAAAGCATTCATCATGATTGATGATGCTAGTTCCTGCTCCATAGCTGGACGACATGATTGAAATTGGACTTACATTGGAGGGCAGTTTTTTTTTTTTTGGGGGGGGGGGGGATTTTTGCACTGTGCCTGTGTTTTATCTACTTTTTTATGTGGACAAGGGCCTCATACCCACATCCTGTCCCCAAAAATGGATGTGGGGGTCTGTGGGGGAAAATGATCAGAATCTGTAAGTCCCCTTTATAATAATGAGGCTCCTAGATAGATATCTGGCCCTTCCCCCCTATATGTGAATGAGTAAGAAGTTCATAGTATACTCATTCAAAAATGTAAAGAGAAAATAAAAACACTGGCATGGTGCAAAAAGTCCCTTATTAAAGAACCCTTCAAAAAGTTTTTCAAAAGTCCCACAATGTAAATCCAACATCAATCGCTTCACCTAGCAATGTATACCCAGTGTCAATCATAATGAGGGACACAGGGTTACCCTGCGCCACAAATATTTTCTACCACTAATGCTCTCATCATAAATGATATATCCACATCGGCTGTTGTATGACAACAAGCCCGTCTTGGAATCCTGGTCATTTTGTTTACAAACAGAAGCAGACTGGGAATTTGTCATTTGGTGGTTGTAGTTTTTTTTTTTTTTATGTAACATTTAAAGGAGTACATTTCACATGGAGGTTTAAGGCATCTCCCAGACTTATTATTTAAAATTAGTTTTTGTATTTTTAATGTTGCACTTTAAGCTGCTGATACCTAATGGCAGTCACGGCATTGTCATTGTCTAGCCTGTAGAGAGGTCTGTGCGTCCCTCCATGGATATGCCTCCCCAAACCATTCCTGACCCACCACCAAAACTATCATGCTGAACAATGTTACAGGCAGCACAACATTCTCCACAGCTTCTCCAGACCCTTTCATGTCTGTCACTTGTGCTCAGGGTGAACCTGCTTTCATCTGAACAAAGCACATCAGTGGCAGACCTGCCAAGTCTGGTGTTCAATGACAAATGCCAATCCAGCTCTATGGTGCTGGGCAGTGAGCACTGGGCCCACTGGAGGACATCGGGCCCTCAGGCCACCCTCATGAAGTTTTTTTCTGATTGTTTGGTCAGAGACATTCACACCAGTGGCCTGCTGAAGGTCATTTTGTAAGGTTCTGGCAGTGCTCATCCTGTTCCTCCTTGCACAAAGGAGCAGATACCGGTCCTACTTATGGGTTAAGGACCTACTATGACCCTGTCCATCTCTCCTAGAGTAACAGCCTGTCTACTGGAATCTCCTCCATGCTCTTGAGACTGTGCTGGGAGACACAGCAAACCTTCTGGCAATGGCCTGTATTGATGTGCCATCCTGGAGGAGTTGGCCTGCCTTTGCAACCTCTGTAGGGTCCAGGTATCGCCTCATGCTACCAGTAGTGACACCGACCCTAGCTAAATGCAAAGCTAGTGAAGAACAGTCAGAAATGATGAGTAGGGAAAAAAATATCAGTGGCTGGCCTTCATTCCTGTCTTGGGGGTCATCTCATTGTTGTCCATCTAGTGCACCAGTTGTTAATTTCATAAACACCAAAGCAGCTGAAAATGATTAACAACCCCCTCTGCTACTGAACTGACCAGATCAATATCCCAGGAGTTTAATTGACTTGATGTTATACTCTGATTAAAAAGTGTTCCTTTAATTTTTTGAGCAGTATATATATATATATATATATATATATATATTGCAACAATAGTGTGCATCAAAACCACTTCACTTTAAATCGATCACAATCAAAGTACCTCCTATCCACATAGATAAAACAAAAGTTGGGTTTACCATGGTTAGGTCTATTGTCCCTGACTAAAACTGTCCTGCTGCTGGATATATTTAAACTGTTGTATCTTCTGTAGTAACCTTTTTTGTAGTAATTCCACCGCCTGTGCTTTTTGTTGTTAGTAAATTTGGGACTAGTCATGATATTTGAAATTGTCCTGCTGACCAAATGTACACTTTTGTGTCATCTGCAGTCTTTTAATTCTTGTAGTAAAACACCTGCCTTTACTCTCTTTCTCTAGTAAATTTTAGCAAATTCTCACTCATTAAAAATATCCTGTTGCTGGCCAGTATTACACTGCTGTATCATCTGCAGTCTCTTAAATTATAATGAGAGCTTGACTGAAATTGGTCAGCAACAGGATAGTTTTTCCTTTAGGTGAACTTTAATATGTTGTTAATTTATAAGTACATAAATAATTAAAATTCAGCACAGTAGAAAAAGAACAGGCTGCTTCATTAAAACTGGTGGGCACAAAATTCTTGCCAGTAGCCACCATTCAGGTTCCAACTTTCATGGTAAAATTAAGCATCATATCCGATTGGTTGATTTGGCCAAAAGCTTCACTTTTGCACTCATGTTCTTTTTTCCAATTATAATCAGTCAGCCCCAGTACCTGAAAGTTATTGCAATGTCAGGAGTAAAACTTATGGCATTCCATCCTTGCTACTCAACTTTTGCTGAGCACTTGGTTAATGTATTTACTTGGGCAAATCACAGATGCATAATATAGGGCTATGATTTTAATGCCATAGACCTCTAGATGAAAGATTTAAAGCAACTTGATACAGAATCTACTGCACTTTCCGCTTTTGATGTCAACCCATATGTCAGTATTCAAGGGTGCATTCTTTCCTGGCAATAACATTCTCTTTTATTAGCTGTCATCTACTGGACATCAGCTCAAGTTTTATAGTACAAGGGATGATCAGGTCATGTTAACCAAATGATGTGTCTCTCGAACTTCTAATATTTCATTCTGATGTCAAGGTTTATTTTACAAGTTTCATAAGTTTAAGACTTTAAGAAAAGAAGAAAATACAAAAGTCTTAGAATTTTACAATAATACTGAGGGCTTGGTCATTTATAGATTACAACAGCCAAATAGTAATTGTTAAAAGGTTCTGTTTCAACTGGCACAACACAATATTACAACCACTGAAAATATTTCAATTTAAGTGCAAAGATAAGCACGCCTGTACACCCCTTCTACCTGATGATCGTACATGTATACAGAATATACTTCTGGAACCATAGGTCGAAAAATATTTAAACCCACTGATCAATATTTAACTAACAGACTTCTTGTAAGGATATCTTCTGAGGCTTGTGGCATCAAAACAAATACTAAACTGGCAGTGAATGGCAATGATTTTTCATTACCTCCTGCTATCATGATCACAATTATGATAATATATAGTAACTGGATTATGGGACTCTCTTATGACCACATGATCCCATTTGTGCTGTTATAATTACTGTATATATTAGATTACATTATTTTAATTATTTGTAAAAGCATTTATTCCCCAAATGTAGTTCTATATTGGGGTTTTGAACAAAATAGAGAGCTTGTTGGACACAGATAAAGACAGAAAACCCTTTGGATCTATTTAGGAATCGCATTGCTAAGATAGCATAGGAACTGGATGATTAGTTTTCTAATGATCCTGTGGACTAGTAACTACCACTGATATACTGGGTGGATGCATGTACAAACTCATTGCCATTTCAACAGAGGGTTTGGTAATGCTCATGCAGTTATGTCAAGAGCAATATTGATCATGAAGGGATCAGTACAATTGTTTCTGTTACACTACCGGTAGATGACTACCCGTACAAGCTAAGGGTGAACATTATGTGCATGGGTATACACTTCAATGTGTGCACCCTACCATGGTTACTAACTCTTGCTAGATTAACAGTACCTTTTCTTCCTGTCCTTACACCAAGATTCAAACACTGCACACTGGTGCCTATCCTGTACCTACTCTGAGGCTTGGGAAGGTATCTAAAATCTAAATCTGCATTTCTCAACCTTTTGTTCAGTCACTGCATCCTTTTTAAGTATGGGAAATCTCCTGGCACTCCAGGAGAATTATACCTTGCTTTTTCCCAGACAAATTGGAACATTATTTGGTAGTAAATATTAAAGCATATCTCTTGACATTTTTTTTTGTTTTTTTTAATAATATAGGAAAATTGCCTAAAAAATAATTTTCTTTATTTGCATGTTTTATGCCATTACCATAATCCACCACCTGCTGTGCATGAGGATACCACGTACAGTATGTGTGCATTATTTGTTATTTCTACCCATGCTAACATGGACACTAACCTAGATCAAGCCCTAATTTGACAATTATATCTTTATTTTTTTCACAGAATCTTTTTTTTTGTTTACACAGTCTTCTCCGCTAGCGATTGACTATCACAGTGATCACATGATTAATGGCCAGTCTTATCACCTCGCAATCATTACCAGGAGCTGTTGGTGACCACTCAATCTCAATGCTGTGTGTGATTGAATGTACTTTCAACACAAACACATGCCACATATACTGGATATAGTGCAAAAGCAGAATGTCCAATTCTGTGATGCCACATACATGTGTTACGCCATCATTAGTATTGTTGTAGTTTGAGGGCATCCCAACAAATCCATCTTGGGCTGCACCCTGGTTGAGAAACCCTAACCAAAATTTACTTTTGGTTAACTAAATCCTTACTTTCCAGCCAGCTCTGGTGTGACCAATACCCAATCTCCCACTCATGCTCCTCCTTTTCTCATTAGAAAATTCTGAAGGGTTCTTTGACACTGGCAGCAATGCTTAAGATCCCCTGAAAAGTGATCCACAGTGGGAGCTGCTGGTGGAGGGGTAATGTGTTGCACAAAGCAACCAATCAGATTCTAGCTCCTATTTCCTACTGCTAACTAGGAATAAAAGATAAAATATATATATATATTTTCATATATTGACCATTGTTGGGAATCATATTTTTTTAAGTTAAAAGTCAATCATCCACCAAAACTTATAATAATTATTTCTAGTAGACCTCATACACTGGCCTGAAGAAAACAAAAATGACATAACCCGTACCTTATCATTTGTTTATCAAAACTACAATACTACAGGGGTATTCAGACAGTAAAATAACACCCTCAGCACTTTCAGGGTTTACGTTATCATTAATACCCTGTGTGAACCTTTTACTTCCAACCTACAGACACCATGGAAATTGTCCAACACACGTCTCCAGCTTCCAATAATACAGTGTAAACAGCGTCTCACGGCGAGGTTCAGTTAAACATCGTGACCGCTGTCCAGAGATGGAACACAGAGATAACTGCTGAGCTTCTATATTCCTTTGTGCACTTCAGTCATGACCCTAATTAATGTACCTTGTTTAAACATGCATTTCTCCAGCTAATGGGTGGCTCTGTTTAGACAATTAAGAGTAGCTGACAAGGAAATATTCCATCAAACCTGGTCATAAAAAGTACATTATGCTGTATTATTATGAGTCAAGTAGCATTTATTACCTGTTCGCTACAATGCAGGGCTATCAATCATTACCTGCCATTGAGCTATGTTAACATGAGATCAAAGAGTGAAAGCCAAGTTATACAAACAAGGGCACATAAAAATCGCCTTAGCATTTTACATATATTGTAAAATGAACATACTTGAACCTCCCATAGAAATTGATTTACATTAGCTGGGATATGTAGATAAAGTTTAAGGTTACAGTTGTAAACAGTCACTAAATGATCTCCATGCATGTATGTATAAGTAGTATATAGGGGAGTTCAACTCAGAAAGCTTCTTAAGGTACAAGTGCACACTGGATGCTGTTTAATTATTAGCTATTTATGCTTAAAATCATTATTGGTGCTACAAACCTCTCTGATGGTGGTCGCATCTTCAAGAGAGGTTAAAGCACATATTATGTGTTATACACTGTAGAAAATAAAAAGATATGTTAAAAAAAAAGTTTGTATACACTTGGAGTGTACATAAAGCTAAAACTTTTTTTTTGTTTTGGATAGAGTAGAAAAAGATTAGACCAACCATTCTCAAGTCAGCTGCATGACACCAATGATCATTTTGTAAAGCGCTGCGCAAACTGTTGGCGCTAAATCTTGTATAATAATAATAATCTTTTTTGCTATCTGTATGGGTTGCATTCTGACCACCACTGTAAGGGGCCATTCTTACTGTATTTTTCCCATTGACCTCCAAGGAATTGATTTTAGCAGGGGTTGCCCAAAACTTGAATATTTTTTCAAGGGTTTATCTGGGGTAAAAAGGTTGAGAAAAGCTATTTTAGACCCTTACTAAGGTTTTTATTGCTATCTGTGTCCCTGCTGCGGATGTTCACCACTCAATTTATCCTTTTGACCATTGTCACCAAGACAGACACATGTTTTGGTGACAACTGTTTAAAATGGAATACCCTTCACTTTGGAGAGATTTTCTCTCACGTTCTGTTGTGTCTAGGGGATTTGAAGAGAAGAGAAATCTCCCTAAAGAGACACATCAAAAGATTAACTGACAAGGGTAAAAGTGATAAGGTTAATTCTTTTTCTTTTTGAAAAAAATTTAAAATAAAACAGAGGTAATACTTACCTGCTCTGTTCCACAACATTGCACAGAAAGGTCACTTCCCTCCTCTTCTGGCAGTCCCCACAGCCACTGCTGCTTGTCCCTCCTTTGGGTGCCTTCTGTAGCAAGCTTGGTGCTAAGGAGTCACCCACGTATGAGCATTCCTGTTGAGTCTCAAGCTGAGCCAATGGTTTTGTTGCCCTCAGTTTCCCTTGTGAAAGCAGGAAGTGAGGGGAGCACTGCTGGAGCTGAAGACAGCGTTGCACCGGTGACATTGAGCCAGGTAAGTGTTTAGGGATAAAGATGGTAGGACAAGTAGAGGGGCATATTCTACCTTAATGCAAAGAATGCATAAAAATACAAAATATTTAGACTTCAGTACTACCTAACCCTTCCCTACTTTTTCCAAAGCAAAACAAGTTTTGACTTTACATATATTGTAGTGGTTTTTGGCCTGATTTACTAAAGTGTAAAGTGAAGTGAAGTATGAAGTGATTCAATAACCTCTATGCTATTCAAATTCCTTTGGGCATGATAAAAAGCGTGAAGTGAACTATTTCATTTTAAAGTTTTGTAAACCGTGTTCTTTATAAATTAGGGCCTTGAGGTCATATTGTTCAGCATCACTATAAGCGGGTAATAGAACGCACAAACTTTGCCCAACCATTAACAGTGTTTTGTTGGGCAGCAAAATGTAATTGGATGAAAGCAGACATTAAGGCCCCCTATTACACTTCAGCATTTTGTAGCATGAAGCTCAACACTCCAAATGCACAAGCCAAATTCCACTGTTTTCAATAGCCCCTGTTCACATATGGGCATCCTGTTGCTTGTAGCTGGACATCTGTTGCTCAAAAAAAGTACATGAGCTACTTTTCAGGCGGAACTGAGCATTTTTGGCCTCAATGACTTCAATGGGAATGCCTGAAAATGCTCGATTTGAGCATTCTTTTAGGCGTTTTTCCAGGTGTATTTCAGGAATCCTTTAGTCTATGTTAACTGATCTCTTCCCCATTGCTTTCAGTTGGCTAAAACAAACCACCCAAAACTTAAATGCCCATGTAAAATACTTGTAATAAAAGGAACAGAAGCCATGCCTTCTAAGTGCAGCATGTTAAAAGGACTGCATCACCCACAGCCGACTCTTGAAAAACAAATTCCTTAATAAGGGCTATCCGAATACATTAGTTGAAGAAGCTTTCTCTTTTTTCATAACTCATGAGCCCACAATCCAGACTACTTTGTCCTTTTCAGGACCCTCTCCTCTACGATTCACAACACAATTTCACACTCAATTCTGCAAGATGGAACGCATATTTCAAAAACATTGCAAGAGGATCCACATCTAATTTCCACCCTCACAGCTAAAACTATAGTAACATACAGGCAAGCTAGGAACATCAAGACAAAAACTGCGCCTGGCAAAATTAAACAGCTCCAAACCAAAAGCACTGATCCCCTTACTTTTCTCATCATCAAAGGAATGTTTCAATCTTGGAAACCCAGATGCCTCACTTGTAAACATGCCAGTGATGGTCAAAAAGAGTTTACGGCCAAAAGGGAAACAGTATCCTATAACTGAATTCTACACTTGCTCTACTCAGTTTGTCATTTATTGCCTTACCTGTCCTTGCAGCCTACTTTATGTTGGATGCACCATTCGAACTCTCCGTAAGAGATTCGGAGAGCATAGGCAGTTGGTTGAAGATGGATCGGACCAACATAGTGTACCACAACATTTTCTTGAGACTCATGATTAGAGATGAGCGAATCGAAGTATCCGAAGTGGAATTCGAGTCGAATATCGGAAAAATTTCGATTCGTGCCGAATCCGAAAAATAGCCTAATTCGGACGCGCGAATCGAAATTTTTCAGAAAATGGCGGCTGACATGTGCGGCGACGGAGCGGGGATGTCTGGGAAGGTGCGCAGACAAGGCGCGCTGACCCATAATGCATTCCTCAACTACATGTGATCGCATCAGCCAATCAGCAGCCAGCCAGCCAGCACTGTGTAATGGTCGAGCTATAAATAGCGGCCATTTTGGAATTCTTCATTTGCCTGCAGTTATTGAACAGAGGCAGACCGCTCTGTACTAGGGACAGGGACAGAGTTAGGGCCACAGAAACGATATTTGGGGACAGAGAAAAGTTACTTAGGGACAGAGAACCATTACTCAGGGACACAGACTTGTTAATGAGGGCCACAGAATCGTTATTTAGGGACAAAGAAACGCTAGTTAGGGCCACAGAATTCATACTCAGGGACAGACAGAATTGTTACTCAGTGCCAGAGAATTGTTACTTAGGGCCACAGAAACGTTATTAGGGCCACAGAATTTTTACTCAGGGACAGACAGAATTGTTACTGAGTGCCAGAGAATTGTTACTCAGGGACAGACAGAATTGTTACTGAGTGCCAGAGAATTGTTACTTAGGGCCACAGAAACTTTAATTAGGGCCACAGAATTTTTACTCAGGGACAGACAGAATTGTTACTGAGTGCCAGAGAATTGTTACTCAGGGACAGACAGAATTGTTACTGAGTGCCAGAGAATTGTTACTTAGGGCCACAGAAACTTTACTTAGGGCCACAGAATTTTTACTCAGGGACAGACAGAATTGTTACTGAGTGCCAGAGAATTGTTACTCAGGGACAGACAGAATTGTTACTGAGTGCCAGAGAATTGTTACTCAGGGCCCCAGAAACTTTACTTAGGGCCACAGAATTTTTACTCAGGGACAGACAGAATTGTTACTGAGTGCCAGAGAATTGTTACTCAGGGACAGACAGAATTGTTACTGAGTGCCAGAGAATTGTTACTTAGGGCCACAGAAACTTTACTTAGGGCCACAGAATTGTTACTCGCACAGACACAGAATTGTTACTCGCACAGACACAGAATTGTTACTGAAGGCCACAGAACTGTTACTTAGGGCCACAGAATTGTTACTCGCACAGACACAGAATTGTTACTCGCACAGACACAGAACTGTTACTGAGGGCCACAGAACTGTTACTTAGGGCCACAGAATTGTTACTCGCACAGACACAGAATTGTTACTCAGGGCCACAGAACTGTTACTTAGGGACAAAGAAACGCTAGTTAGGGCCACAGAATTCATACTCAGGGACAGACAGAATTGTTACGGAGTGCCAGAGAATTGTTACTCAGGGCCACAGAAACTTTACTTAGGGCCACAGAATTTTTACTCAGGGACAGACAGAATTGTTACTGAGTGCCAGAGAATTGTTACTCAGGGACAGACAGAATTGTTACGGAGTGCCAGAGAATTGTTACTCACGGCCACAGAAACTTTACTTATGGCCACAGAATTTTTACTCAGGGACAGACAGAATTGTTACTGAGTGCCAGAGAATTGTTACTCAGGGACAGACAGAATTGTTACTGAGTGCCAGAGAATTGTTACTTAGGGCCACAGAAACTTTACTTAGGGCCACAGAATTGTTACTCGCACAGACACAGAATTGTTACTCGCACAGACACAGAACTGTTACTGAGGGCCACAGAAACTTTACTTAGGGCCACAGAATTGTTACTCGCACAGACACAGAATTGTTACTCGCACAGACACAGAACTGTTACTGAGGGCCACAGAACTGTTACTTAGGGCCACAGAATTGTTACTCGCACAGACACAGAATTGTTACTCAGGGCCACAGAACTGTTACTTAGGGACAAAGAAACGCTAGTTAGGGCCACAGAATTCATACTCAGGGACAGACAGAATTGTTACGGAGTGCCAGAGAATTGTTACTCAGGGCCACAGAAACTTTACTTAGGGCCACAGAATTTTTACTCAGGGACAGACAGAATTGTTACTGAGTGCCAGAGAATTGTTACTCAGGGACAGACAGAATTGTTACGGAGTGCCAGAGAATTGTTACTCAGGGACAGACAGAATTGTTACTGAGTGCCAGAGAATTGTTACTTAGGGCCACAGAAACTTTAATTAGGGCCACAGAATTTTTACTCAGGGACAGACAGAATTGTTACTGAGTGCCAGAGAATTGTTACTCAGGGACAGACAGAATTGTTACGGAGTGCCAGAGAATTGTTACTCAGGGCCACAGAAACTTTACTTAGGGCCACAGAATTTTTACTCAGGGACAGACAGAATTGTTACTGAGTGCCAGAGAATTGTTACTCAGGGACAGACAGAATTGTTACGGAGTGCCAGAGAATTGTTACTCACGGCCACAGAAACTTTACTTAGGGCCACAGAATTTTTACTCAGGGACAGACAGAATTGTTACTGAGTGCCAGAGAATTGTTACTCAGGGACAGACAGAATTGTTACTGAGTGCCAGATAATTGTTACTTAGGGCCACAGAAACGTTATTAGGGCCACAGAATTGTTACTCAGGGACAGACAGAATTGTTACTGAGTGCCAGAGAATTGTTACTTAGGGCCACAGAAACTTTACTTAGGGCCACAGAATTGTTACTCAGGGACAGACATAGAATTGTTACTGAGGGCCACAGAACTGTTACTTAGGGCCACAGAATTGTTACTCGCACAGACACAGAATTGTTACTCGCACAGACACAGAATTGTTACTGAGGACCACAGAACTGTTACTTAGGGCCACAGAATTGTTACTCGCACAGACACAGAATTGTTACACAGGGACACAGAACTGTTACTGAGGGCCACAGAACCGTTACTTAGGGCCACAGAATTGTTACTCGCACAGACACAGAATTGTTACTCGCACAGACACAGAATTGTTACTCGCACAGACACAGAATTGTTACTGAGGGCCACAGAACTGTTACTTGGGGCCACAGAAACGTTAATCAGGGACACAGAATTGTTACTGAGGGCCACAGAACTGTTACTTAGGGCCACAGAATTGTTACTCGCACAGACACAGAATTGTTACTCAGGGACACAGAATTGTTACTCAGGGACACATAATCGTTTAATTAAAGAGTATGTCAGACAACATGCAGAGGAGTGGCAGAGGAGGCAATGTTTTAGGAGCGAGCAGACGTGGCAGCAGAGGAAGGGGTCAAGGCAGCACTATTCGCAGCCAGAGGCCAGTGCTCCCGGTGTCATCCAGCGGTCGTGTCTCCACCGACAACCCTGCCGTCATCGATTGGTTGGCTCGGTCGTCTTCCTCTTCCCAGGTCACCTCTGACACCTACAGCCAACGGTCGGTGGGTACGTCAGACACAACCGTTAGTTGGCATGGCCCGGGACCAAGCCCACTGAAATCACGTGTCCTCTACCTGCCCCTGTCCTTTGGTGTTCCCTCACCAAGCGAAGTATCGCATGCTGTGGGCTCAGCCCCACTGTACAGTGAGGAAGAGCTAACAGAGGGCGGTCAGGAACGGGGGGAGACATCCGCCTTTTCAGCAGCTAGGCGAAGAAGTAGTGGCGAGGAGAGTGGCCCGGTAGCCGGTCTAGAGACAGGTCTGTCTCCTGACCCAGACGCAGCCGAGGGGGCTAGTAGTGAGGCGGAGACCCTACTTGATGATGAGGAGGTTGATCGCACTTGGCAGCCTCGTCGTCATCAGGCAATTTCTTCCGCATCATCAGGAGAAGAGGGTGGCAGCTTGGCAGTGAGCGAAACAGTCGGTGGGTTGCCCAGGAGACAGCAGCAGGGTCGCAGCAGTGTCAGTGGAAGCAGTGTCAGTGGAGCCAAACGGCCACGGAGTAGAGCACCAGCTCCACTGCAGCCTACCACCACGGCCAGTAGTGGTGCCGGTGTGCACGGAGGAAGCAGCAGTCAGCCAGTGAGGAGTATCGGGGGCAAAGTTTCCTACTCGGCGGTGTGGCAATTTTTCGTCAAGCCGCCCGAGGAAGTAAACGTAGCCGTATGTCGACTATGTGGCCAGAAAGTCAAGCGTGGCCAGGGGGCCCATGTTGGGACTATTTGGGCCATGTTGGGACAATGGGAGACCTCCCATTGCTGCTGTCTCCATCGCCACACTCTGCCATGTGCCACTTTCAGGTCTCCTCACACACTGCTGGTGTGTTGAATTTTTTGACATAGGGTGCTGGCAGATTACGGGCCTCCCATAGCTGCTGCCAGGCCCCTAATCTGCCATAGGCCCCTATATACCGCCTCCTCATGCTGCTGCCAGGTCCAGAGTCTGTCATGGGTCGCTGTACGGCCTCCCATTGCTGCTGTCTCCATCGCCACACTCTGCCATGTGCCACTTTCAGGTCTCCTCACACTGCTGGTGTGTAGAATTTTTTGACATAGGGTGCTGGCAGATTACGGGCCTCCCATAGCTGCTGCCAGGCCCCTAATCTGCCATAGGCCCCTATATACCGCCTCCTCATGCTGCTGCCAGGTCCAGAGTCTCTCATGGGTCCCTGTACGGCCTCCCATTGCTGCTGTCTCCATCGCCACACTCTGCCATGTGCCACTTTCAGGTCTCCTCACACACTGCTGGTGTGTAGAATTTTTTGACATAGGGTGCTGGCAGATTACGGGCCTCCTATAGCTGCTGCCAGGCCCCTAATCTGCCATAGGCCCCTATATACCGCCTCCTCATGCTGCTGCCAGGTCCAGAGTCTCTCATGGGTCCCTGTACGGCCTCCCATTGCTGCTGTCTCCATCGCCACACTCTGCCATGTGCCACTTTCAGGTCTCCTCACACACTGCTGGTGTGTAGAATTTTTTGACATAGGGTGCTGGCAGATTACGGGCCTCCCATAGCTGCTGCCAGGCCCCTAATCTGCCATAGGCCCCTATATACCGCCTCCTCATGCTGCTGCCAGGTCCAGAGTCTCTCATGGGTCCCTGTACGGCCTCCCATTGCTGCTGTCTCCATCGCCACACTCTGCCATGTGCCACTTTCAGGTCTCCTCACACACTGCTGGTGTGTTGAATTTTTTGACATAGGGTGCTGGCAGATTACGGGCCTCCCATAGCTGCTGCCAGGCCCCTAATCTGCCATGGGCCCCTATATACCGCCTCCTCATGCTGCTGCCAGGTCCACAGTGTCTCATGCCATGTGCCACTTTCAGGTCTCCTCACACTGCTGGTGTGTTGAATTTTTTGACATAGGGTGCTGGCAGATTATGGGCCTCCTATAGCTGCTGCCAGGCCCCTAATCTGCCATAGGCCCCTATATACCGCCTCCTCATGCTGCTGCCAGGTCCAGAGTCTCTCATGGGTCCCTGTACGGCCTCCCATTGCTGCTGTCTCCATCGCCACACTCTGCCATGTGCCACTTTCAGGTCTCCTCACACTGCTGGTGTGTAGAATTTTTTGACATAGGGTGCTGGCAGATTACGGGCCTCCTATAGCTGCTGCCAGGCCCCTAATCTGCCATAGGCCCCTATATACCGCCTCCTCATGCTGCTGCCAGGTCCAGAGTCTGTCATGGGTCCCTGTACGGCCTCCCATTGCTGCTGTCTCCATCGCCACACTCTGCCATGTGCCACTTTCAGGTCTCCTCACACTGCTGGTGTGTAGAATTTTTTGACATAAGGTGCTGGCAGATTACGGGCCTCCTATAGCTGCTGCCAGGCCCCTAATCTGCCATAGGCCCCTATATACCGCCTCCTCATGCTGCTGCCAGGTCCAGAGTCTGTCATGGGTCCCTGTACGGCCTCCCATTGCTGCTGTCTCCATCGCCACACTCTGCCATGTGCCACTTTCAGGTCTCCTCACACTGCTGCTGTGTAGAATTTTTTGACATAGGGTGCTGGCAGATTACGGGCCTCCCATAGCTGCTGCCAGGCCCCTAATCTGCCATAGGCCCCTATATACCGCCTCCTCATGCTGCTGCCAGGTCCAGAGTCTCTCATGGGTCCCTGTACGGCCTCCCATTGCTGCTGTCTCCATCGCCACACTCTGCCATGTGCCACTTTCAGGTCTCCTCACACTGCTGGTGTGTAGAATTTTTTGACATAGGGTGCTGGCAGATTACGGGCCTCCTATAGCTGCTGCCAGGCCCCTAATCTGCCATAGGCCCCTATATACCGCCTCCTCATGCTGCTGCCAGGTCCAGAGTCTGTCATGGGTCCCTGTACGGCCTCCCATTGCTGCTGTCTCCATCGCCACACTCTGCCATGTGCCACTTTCAGGTCTCCTCACACTGCTGGTGTGTAGAATTTTTTGACATAGGGTGCTGGCAGATTACGGGCCTCCTATAGCTGCTGCCAGGCCCCTAATCTGCCATAGGCCCCTATATACCGCCTCCTCATGCTGCTGCCAGGTCCAGAGTCTGTCATGGGTCCCTGTACAGCCTCCCATTGCTGCTGTCTCCATCGCCACACTCTGCCATGTGCCACTTTCAGGTCTCCTCACACTGCTGGTGTGTAGAATTTTTTGACATAGGGTGCTGGCAGATTACGGGCCTCCCATAGCTGCTGCCAGGCCCCTAATCTGCCATAGGCCCCTATATACCGCCTCCTCATGCTGCTGCCAGGTCCAGAGTCTCTCATGGGTCCCTGTACGGCCTCCCATTGCTGCTGTCTCCATCGCCACACTCTGCCATGTGCCACTTTCAGGTCTCCTCACACACTGCTGGTGTGTAGAATTTTTTGACATAGGGTGCTGGCAGATTACGGGCCTCCTATAGCTGCTGCCAGGCCCCTAATCTGCCATAGGCCCCTATATACCGCCTCCTCATGCTGCTGCCAGGTCCAGAGTCTCTCATGGGTCCCTGTACGGCCTCCCATTGCTGCTGTCTCCATCGCCACACTCTGCCATGTGCCACTTTCAGGTCTCCTCACACACTGCTGGTGTGTAGAATTTTTTGACATAGGGTGCTGGCAGATTACGGGCCTCCCATAGCTGCTGCCAGGCCCCTAATCTGCCATAGGCCCCTATATACCGCCTCCTCATGCTGCTGCCAGGTCCAGAGTCTCTCATGGGTCCCTGTACGGCCTCCCATTGCTGCTGTCTCCATCGCCACACTCTGCCATGTGCCACTTTCAGGTCTCCTCACACACTGCTGGTGTGTTGAATTTTTTGACATAGGGTGCTGGCAGATTACGGGCCTCCCATAGCTGCTGCCAGGCCCCTAATCTGCCATGGGCCCCTATATACCGCCTCCTCATGCTGCTGCCAGGTCCACAGTGTCTCATGCCATGTGCCACTTTCAGGTCTCCTCACACTGCTGGTGTGTTGAATTTTTTGACATAGGGTGCTGGCAGATTATGGGCCTCCTATAGCTGCTGCCAGGCCCCTAATCTGCCATAGGCCCCTATATACCGCCTCCTCATGCTGCTGCCAGGTCCAGAGTCTCTCATGGGTCCCTGTACGGCCTCCCATTGCTGCTGTCTCCATCGCCACACTCTGCCATGTGCCACTTTCAGGTCTCCTCACACTGCTGGTGTGTTGAATTTTTTGACATAGGGTGCTGGCAGATTACGGGCCTCCCATTGCTGCTGCCAGGCACGTAATCTGCCATGGGCCCCCGTACCGACTCCTCATGCTGTGACGTTGCAACAAGGTGGAATTCAACCCTACATATGTTAGACCGCCTTTACGAACAGCGAAAGGCCATCACCGATTTCCTGATGTTAAAAGCGGATAAAGGTACTCCCTGTGTAACTTAGATGTCAGCCATTGGCAGCTCATGCGTGACACCTGCGCTTGCTCAGGCCCTTTGAGGAGGCCACGCTATTCGTGAGTCGGCAGGACTATGGGATGAACGACGTCATTCCTCTGTTGCACGTCCTGGAACAAATGCTGTTAACAATGGCTGGTCAGGGTGCGGTAGACGTGGCGCACAGATCTCAACGCCACATGACCCCTGTGGGGGCAGGACAGGAAGAAGAGGAGGAGGTAGAGGAGGACATTGGTGCTCAGGAATTATTGAGTGAAATGGGTGGTTTTTCCACTCAGCGGACAGGAGTGGAGGAGCAGGAGCATCTGGTAGAGGAGGAGGAGGAGGAGACAGAGGACCCAGACGCACCGTGGCAGTATGCTGTGGAGATGGAGGCAGGGAGTCCCTCGCATTCCTTGGCACAAATGACCCATAGCATGCTCGGTTGCTTGCGTAGCGACAGCCGAATAATAACCATCAGACAGAGGGATGACTTTTGGCTGTCCACCTTGTTGGACCCTCGCTACCGTTCAAAAATGGTGGCCTTTTTCACACCTGCTGAGAGGGAGGCCAAAATAACGTACTATAAAAACCACCTATGTAGTCAGCTGGTCTCTGCCTGTCTGCGCCAACGTCCATCCTCAGACACTGTGGGCCCTGTGCGCTCGCGTTCCGCTGCCATGGCAGCAGGGGAGGGGTGGGGTGGTAGGAGCAGTGGCAGCTCCACCAGCAGCGGCTGCCTCAGTCTGCAGTCGATGATGAGTAGCTTTCTTCACCAGCGCAGTGAGGAAACTACTAACCAGCCGCAGCAGCAGCAGCAGCAGCAGCATCAGGTGGACATGGAGCAGGACCTCAAACAACAGGCTTAGGCCTACTTGGACAGCACCCTGCCAACCGAGGTAGACAATCCCCTTGACTACTGGGCAACGAAACTTGACCTTTGGCCCCAACTAGCTGAATTTGCCCTTGAAAGGCTGTCATGCCCGGCCAGTAGCGTGGCATCGGAGCGCGTGTTTAGTGCGGCAGGAGGTATTGCAACTCCGCGGAGGACACGACTGTCCACCCAAAGTGTGGAGAGACTGACGTTTGTGAAAATGAATCAGGCGTGGATTAGTCTGGATTTCAAACCACCAGTTCCTGACACAACTGACTAAATCCGCCATGAATCATGCCCCAAACATGTGCCACTTTCAGGTCTCCTCACACTGCTGGTGTGTTCCATTTTTTGTCATAGGGTGCTGGCAGATTACGGGCCTCCCATAGCTGCTGCCAGGCCCCTAATCTGCCATGGGCCCCTATACCGCCTCCTCATGCTGCTGCCAAGTCCAGAGTCTCTCATGGGTCCCTGTACGGCCTCCCATTGCTGCTGTCTCCATCGCCACACTCTGCCATGTGCCACTTTCAGGTCTCCTCACACTGCTGGTGTATTCCATTTTTTGTCATAGGGTGCTGGCAGATTACGGGCCTCCCATAGCTGCTGCCAGGCCCCTAATCTGCCATGGGCCCCTATACCGCCTCCTCATGCTGCTGCCAGGTCCAGAGTCTCTCATGGGTCCCTGTACGGCCTCCCATTGCTGCTGTCTCCATCGCCACACTCTGCCATGTGCCACTTTCAGGTCTCCTCACACTGCTGGTGGGTTCCATTTTTTGTCATATTGTGCTGGCAGATTACGGGCCTCCCATAGCTGCTGCCAGGCCCCTAATCTGCCATGGGCCCCCGTACCGACTCCTCATGCTGCTGCCAGGCCCGTAATCTGTCATGGGCCCCTGTTGTCGCTTGTTGGCATATTCCGCTCGTTCAGATGCTCCTTCTCCTGCTACTCCTCTTCACGGATTCCGTCAGCAGTCTTTCTTGGAATCCGTTTCCAAGAGACAACAGTTTGCGAGCACGCACCAGACGGTGCAGAAACTGAACGTCCTCCTGTCCAAGTTGCTGCTGCCAGGCTCGTAATCTGTCATGCGCCCCTGTACCGCCTCCTCATGCTGCTGCCAGGTCCAGAGTGTGTCATGGGCCCCCGTACCGACTCCAAATGCTGCTGCCAGGCCCGTAATCTGTCATGGGCCCCTGTACCGCCTCCCCATGCTGCTGCCAGGTCCAGATTGTGTCATGGGTCCCTGTACGGCCTCCCATTGCTGCTGCCAGGCCTGTAATCTGCCATGGGCCCCCGTACCGACTCCTCATGCTGCTGCCAGGCCCGTAATCTGCCATGGGCCCCTGTACCGCCTCCTCATGCTGCTGCCAGGTCCAGAGTGTGTCATGGGTCCCTGTACGGCCTCCCATTGCTGCTGTCTCTATCGCCACACTCTGCCATGTGCCACTTTCAGGTCTCCTCACACTGCTGGTGGTTTCCATTTTTGTCATAGGGTGCTGTATGGCCTCCCATTGCTGCTGACTCCACCGCCACACTGTGGCTCCACACTCTGGTTTTGGCCCCGTGACTGCCCAAATGAGTGAAGTGTGCGGTGATTCTAAGATCGACGGCACTCATCTGCATGTCATACTGCCTGACAGTATTATTTCTCTTCCCCAGCAGACTCCAAGGGCATTTAAATTAAAGGTACAGTGTTCAGCACTAATATTAAGTCTCTCTGAAGCCTAGAAACACCCTTTTTTAAGTTAAATTCACAGCGAATATATTCGACTCGAATCAAAATTTTTCCACGAATTCGCCGAATCAGTCAAATCGAATTTTTGAATACTTCGCTCATCTCTACTCATGATGGATCACCTCAAGGTCTAAAAGTATGGATCACTGAATCTATACCTTTCAATCTCCCCACTGCTGAACTATTCAAATGTCTCTGTGAGAGAGAAACTTATTGGATATATTCACTGGATACCCTGGTCCCGGGGGGCTTTAATGAGGAACTAGAATTCAGCACCATTATATGATCATTAATACTCTATTATAATTTTTTCCTAATTTATTTATTTTGTTCCTTTTTTTCTGCACATATCATATATCTTCCTCACTTTGTAGTTTTAAAACATGTATTATTTAATTTATCTCATTATACAGGACCCTTAAGGTCTTTACTTGTTTTGAAATTCACCAATTGTAAGTATTATTACCATTTCTATTTATTGTGACTCAAATTGTTGATTATTTTACAAGCACTTGTTGCTTGAAGGAGCCATTTTGTTAGTTGGTATTTGTTAGTTGGCATTCACATATATTACCATGACAATAGTGGGAGGGCGGTGCAATGTTCCCGCCCCTTCCCTCTTGCTGACTGGCTATAAGTACCTACCCAAATATGGCCCCTGCCTAGCCTGAAGAGGAAGCACGCATGCTCCGAACGCTCACCAACTCCTGCTGCACTGGTGACAGGAAGTGACGTCAGCACATCTTCCTGGTGCACCTGCCACCAGTGCCGCCATGCCATTTGGCCCTACACCACTGGACAGGGATTCACTATCCGGACCACAGCTGATGCACTGTATTACTATAAGCGATCTCTCATCATATGTCTTGTGAGTTGTTTACCACTCATTTAAAATAAAAGGTTTTAACATGCTGCACTTAGAAGGCGCTGCTTTTGTTCCTTTGATCTCCCTACAGAGTTCCTTCTAGCTCTTTTTCAGCTGGCAGCCCTCAAGTAAAGTTAGGCTACTTTCACATTGAGGAGTTTTTGAAGCGTTTTTGTGATTAAAAAAGTACCTGAAAAGCTCAAGAAAAACCCTTCCCTATGTATTTGAATGTATATCTATGTATGTTTTCACACTGAGGCATGGCACTTGCGGTGCGGTGTAAAAACCCCGGCTTGCAGCCACTTTGGGGCATATTTGGTAAGTTAACAAAAACGCCCCAAAAACGCCTCTTCCCATTGAAATCAATGGAAAATGCCTCAAAAACACCTCAAAAACGTGTTTATGGACTTATATTTATTTTATGAACACCTATACTAAGGACATTTATCATTATATTCAAGGGCACATTTAAATTCTTTGTTCTTGCTCATTACCCATTACAAGGACCGTTCCACCCCTACCAGAGTGGGCTGAATACTTGTTGTTACCATTGCTACTAAAATACTTGCAATACACTTCTAAACCACTCATATATGCTTGCAAAAACGCTCACATAAAAGCACCTGAAATACTCTCTACTGAGGTGTGAATGCAGCCTAAACCCTTATAGCACTACGTATTATGGAGAGCAAAGGGGCTGAAAACTAGTCAAAAGCAATTATGTTAGGTTCACCACACACTTTGCAATCAGATTGTACAACCTCCTTTAGATCTAACAAAAAACTATATAGTACAACAGCTTGCTTGATTGGTAAGTTCACATGGTCAAAATGTTTATAATATTAACATATCATCATAGGAAAATTTACAGCAAGCTAATTTGTATGACATTGTTATAAAGAGATATTTCCAAGTACAAAAACATGTTGTATATGTATGAATGACTAAAGAGTTCAGTTTTTTCTTTATTTGGATAAGTTGTCAATTTGGACAATATGCAGGGCACTTTTATTAGACTGATCAGTTTTTTAGCACAGATACACTTTGGATAAATACATTCAGTAACATTCTAGTATAAAATTGTGCTTGTGTCTCATTAAAGTATAAATTAAGGTGAAACTTTTAGTATTAGATTTGGAAAGGGTGGTAAAGGGGTTAGAAACAGTTTTTATTGCTGTGTCCCTGTTACGAAGGTCCATTCTCTCTAACTGCACTGAAAACCAACATCACAAGAAACAAAAGTTGGGGTAAATTCAACATTTTGAACATGAATAAGGGGGAAATCTTCCAGTGGGAACAATTGTTCTCTTGACAACTTCCCTCACATTGGAAAGATATCTTCCCACTTCCTGTTGGATCTACAGGACAGGAAGTGAAGAGAAATATCTTTAATGAGACAAAGAGGGCAAAAATATACCTGAAAGCAATTTAACCCTCCCATATTCTCTCCAAAAGTAATACCTTAAACTGCTTATTGTGTGCAGCTTAGAGTACATTACATTTAGCACTCTGATGAGCTTATCTGAACAATCTTGAGAATCACAGATTGCATCTCATCGAACAAACTAGGCAGGTTTATGATGCTTTCAGAAAAAAACATGTCTTTGAGTTCCCAAATAATGATTGTACCATTGTTACCCATATTCTATTAGCAGGCAGAATTACCATTACAAGACACAGGGCACATCAAATAGCACCTAACCCATCTGAAACAATTTCTATAGTAAAAACACACTACTCCTATGAAAAAATGATAGCTCTCAGATCTAACGCCTCTATTGCCTTTGTTTCTATAGTCTTTGGAAACCTGGGAATGACTGGATTAACTAATGCATGTCTCAAATTAATTTTGAAAATATGTATATCCAGTGAACTCCACACCCACAGGAACAATAATTATTTACCTCATTCAACCCTGCTACCATAGACAAGATTGCTAAACTTTTTCTAACACTCACCTATCTACATGCCGCCTGGACCCTGTTCCCTCGTAAATGCTATGGTCACCTTCTGGCTCTATCCTACACTGTCTAACTCAGATCTTCAATTTATCCCTCTTTTCTGGCATCTTCCCCAACTCTCTAAAACATGCACTAGTCGCCCCCATACTTTTAAAGCCCTCACTGGACCACACCATACTTAACAACCTATGCCCCATCTCCTTGAATGTTTAATCTACAACCGACTGAGCATCCATCTCACTGAGAGCAACCTTATTGATCCCCTTCAGTCTAGGTTTCACCCTCAACACTCCACAGAAAATGCTCTCCTAAAACTCACAAACCATCTAATAATAGCTAAAACCAATGGACACTGTTCTGTACTCCTACTCCTGGACCTCTCTGCTGACTTTGACACAGTGGACCACTCCCTTCACTTTACAAAAACTTAAATTCTTTGGTCTTCGTGACTGTACTCTTCTCTGGTTCTCATCCTACCTATCCCACAGCACCTTCAGTGTCACTTACAAATCTACTTTCTCTTCTCTTCTTCCTTTTTCTTTAAGAGTCCCCCAAGGTTCTGTTCTTGAACCTCTCCTATTCTCTGTCTACACTTCCTGAGTTAGTTAATAGCCTCCCATGGCTTTCAATATAATTTCTATGCTAACGACACCCAAATCTCTCTCTCTACCCCTCAGCTCACTCCACTAGTCTCCACATGAATCACTAATTTACTAGCAGACATACCAGACTGGATGTCACACCACATCCTCAAACTCAATCTATCCAAAGCTCATAATATTTCCACCGTCAAGTGCCCCTTCCCCTGACTTCTCTGTCAAAATTGATGGCTCGACAATCAACCCATCCCTGTATTCCAAGGTGCTAGGTGTAATCCTGGACCCTGAACTATCCTTTCAGCCTCACATCAAATTAATGTTCAAAGGTTGCCACCCCAAACAAAACAAAATACTAACAACAACTTTCAAAGCCATCAACAACTGCATCACTACCTAGTCTCAAAATACCAATCTAATTGTTCCTTTTGTTCCTTCTTAAGACCTCCTGCTCTTTAGCTTCCATGTCACCTGCTCCCATGTTTGCATCCAGGACTTCTCCCAAGCCTCTCCCATCCTCTGGAACTCCCTACCCCAATCTGTCTGACTATCTCCCCCTCTGACCACTTTTAGATGATCCTTGAAAACTCTTCTCTCCAGAGAGACCCACCCTGCCCCCACCTAACAACTGTACTTTTATTTTCTCCACCATCTCATCCCCCACAGCTCTAATGAGCAGGGCCTCTGATTCATACTTTGCGAAATTGTGTTGTAATTGTACTATCTGCCGTATGTTGTAAAGCGATGTGTAAACTGTTGGTGCTATATAAACCCTTTATAATAATAATAAATATCCTATCTTACCAATAGTCTTGCAGAGCATGTTGATTTTTGTTACTTATTTTGTATGCACTTTGTTTATCTGCTAACTTTACTTAAAATACTAAGTTGTGTTGTTCTACCACAATGGTGGTCTTTTCTTTGTAATGTTCTTTCCTAAAATAAATCAGTTTTTAAATAAAAAAAAACATTTTTACACTCTTAAAGGTAAACTCTTTGGATTTCTCTTGAGGTATTATATTAAAATATAACTGAAGTCAAACTTTTATTAGTTTTAGATTGTATGAGGAGATCAGAGGAGGGATTAGAACACCTGTCAGGTTTTTTTTGCTGTCCGCATTCCTGTTAGGGAGATTCACTCTCTTTATTTGTCCTGGTGACTGTTACCACCAAAAGTGAAAGAAAATACCAAATTTTGAGAACAGGGATGAGAGAGTGGACACATGTGGTGACCCTGGTGAAAGGGATTTCCCTTACTTTTGAGGGATTTTCTCTCACTTCTGGTTTTGCTATGGGGCAGGAAGTGAAGGAAAACCTCAATGGGACACAGATGGAAAAAAAAACTGACAGGGGTTATAACGCTTTTCTTTAACACTGACAATACACTTCAGTCAAATTAAAATATTAAAACACATACTGGGTACCCTTTTTCATCCTAGCATGTAGCATTGTCATTTCTATTTGACAGCTCTAAGGCCTGGCAATTGACTGATCGAAGTGTTGCATTTTGGCTGAAGCAAATGGCATGGCACATGCTTTCCTATACCTGGAAGTACCAGGATTTTTGCAGACTGACGGTGGGGTTTGGCAGAGTTGGGGAGGGCAATAATGGTAAATATAGGCACCAAAAGTGGATGGGTTTGGCACTTAGTTAAAGTTTAGTTTAAACATGCTAACCCATGTGTGCATACCATACAACAAATCAAGTAAATATAGGGGAGAAGATTTATAAAGTCATTAGGAAATCCAAAATCTTGACAGTGACATTGTTTTCTATGTCTGGTGTCAGTAGGGTCAATTCTAGAGTTAAATACCGCATGCATTTTTGCCTTAAAATAACTCGTGCAACATTTTCTCAAAAGTAGTCTATACACTAAAAAGCATGCTTTATTCAAATACCAAAATAATTTACATTTTGACATATTTAGCGCTCAACTTCTTTTTTTTGTTTTCTTTTATCCCAATTTGTAATAATAATTTATGCAGATAGGACATATGACCCTGATATTGCGTGCAATGATTGTTAGTGAATTGACCCCAGAGTCTTTTAATGCTTGATCCATCCTGAACACTAGAATGTCCTTTTTCAAATAAAAGTTACATCTCTTGAACCATTCTGGGCACCAAAATATCCCATTTGAAAAAGGCAAAACTCTTTAAAGATATTCTGGGGTGATCGGGCCGAAAATCTGATTAGTTGCTATGCCTATCGTTTATAATGATATAACCTTTCATTGGCATTTATAAATAAGTGTTTATAAAATGAATAAATAAATAGGCCTCAGGCACAATTTCTAAAGCCTCTGAACATGATATGCATATAGGCATGCTTTCCCTAGATGTTGACAATTTAATGTCCTCTTGCACAGTACTATAATTCACACAAATTTATAATATCTAACCTATCAAGTACATTCTTCTATTCACGTAATTGTAATCTTGCTGTTACGCTGGTTTTTCATCTCATAATTACATGTCATTGCAAGTATCCTTGAGTCTCCAGCTCCATACTCACTAATTATTCAAATTACCAGTGACTGTTTGTATGTGTGTGGTGTTGCCTAAAGCTTTTAAACACCGAGTTATGTCAGTAAATCAAAGCAAGTTAGCAGAGACAGCTCCAGTGCTCCCTTATAAATGTTGCATGACATTGCCATTACATTTAAGCTGTTACTGAATATTCTTTTAGTTTAGTGACTACACTGCGATAATTAGCTTAGTAAAAAAAAAAAAAGAGAAAAAGTTAAATGTTTCACTCTTTTTTGTTTATTAATAAACATATTTTAAATATACATGAATAAACACACATTAAACAGAACTCATATAAAATTTATTTAGCGCCTTTTAGAGATGTGGATAGGGAAATTAGGTCAGAATAAAAGAAAAGATATTCTCAGAAGCAAAACATTTACATATGAGATGTTTGCAAATACAATATTTATAACAGTCGCTATGGTCAATGGATGCGAAATGATATAATTATTAGCAAAATTCCTGGCAATGTTCAATATTGAATTTATAAGTTGGATATTTAATGGTCTGACATGAGTAACGTGTAAAAAAGTAAGACAACATGTGTAAACTTGTTTTCACACTGCTGTGGTGCGTTTTTCCCACACCGCAGGTGCAGTGCAGCTTACACACGTGTTTGGAGTGATTTAGCTATATTTCCCATAGTGTTATTTTGTGTCCCGCAGGTTTAGTATGCTTTCTGAAAGCGCAACAAAGATGCAGCATACAGGAGTTTTGCTGCGCTTTCAGAAAGCATACTAAACATGAGGGACACAATATAACTATTGGAAAGTGCAGCTAACCCACCCCAAACATGCGGGTAAACTGTGCTGCACCCAGGGTGCAGGAAAACAGCACTGCAGTAGTGTGGAAGCACAGGGTTCATGTACACTGCAGCTGATAAACTCACGTTCAGCAGCTTTTCTGCATTTTTTTCAGCAGCCCTTGAACTCTCCCTAATGCTTTCCTATGTGTCCATGTACACTATGTCATTTACAGTTGTTTACAGTCAGTTGAGCTTACAATCATCTTTTTGAACGCACCAAACTTGCGTTCAGGAGTAGATTTTATCAGCGTTTCAAACGCCAAATGCTTGTAAAAGTGTGTAAACACGGCTAACCGCGTTTATAAGTGTTTACGTTTAGAAGCGTTTTTTAACTGTTCCATGTCCAGATGCTGTCCAGAGCCTTTTTTCATCATCAGAAATGCATGCAAAGCGTTTTCCATGTATTCAAATGGACCCAGTACACCAGTGCAGTCAGTTCCAGGTTTTGCGTGAAGGAAAAAAATGGTAGAAAGTGCTGCATTATGCTTATGATGGGATCCATAGTGAATACAACCAGTAAAGACAGGTACCGTATTTTTCGCTCCATAAGACGCACCTGACCATAAGACGCACCTAGGTTTTAGAGGCAAAAAACAAGAAAAAAAATATTCTGAACCAATGGACTGCAGACATAGTACAGGGGATGACCAGAGACTGCGGACACAGTACAGGAGATGACCAGAGACTGCGGACACAGTACAGGAGATGACCAGAGACTGCAGACATACTACAGGGGATGACCAGAGACTGCGGACATACTACAGGAGATGACCAGAGACTGCGGACATAGTACAGGAGATGACCAGAGACTGCGGACATAGTACAGGAGATGACCAGAGACTGCGGACATACTACAGGAGATGACCAGAGACTGCGGACACAGTACAGGAGATGACCAGAGACTGCGGACACAGTACAGGAAATGACCAGAGACTGCGGACATACTACAGGAGATGACCAGAGACTGCGGACATACTACAGGAGATGACCAGAGACTGCGGACACAGTACAGGAGATGACCAGAGACTGCGGACACAGTACAGGAGATGACCAGAGACTGCGGACACACTACAGGAGATGACCAGAGACTGCGGACACAGTACAGGAGATGACCAGAGACTGCGGACACAGTACAGGAGATGATCAGAGACTGCGGACACAGTACAGGAGATAATCAGAGACTGCGGACACAGTACAGGAGATGACCAGAGACTGTGGACATAGTACAGGAGATGACCAGAGACTGCGGACACACTACAGGAGATGACCAGAGACTGCGGACACAGTACAGGAGATGACCAGAGACTGCGGACACAGTACAGGAGATAATCAGAGACTGCGGACACAGTACAGGAGATGACCAGAGACTGTGGACATAGTACAGGGAAAATACCAGGGACACAGTACAGATGAACAGAGACTGCAGACAGTGCAGGGAATAACCAGAGACTGCAGACAGTGCAGGGGATGACCAGAGACTGTGGACAGTGCAGGAGATGACCAGAGACTGCAGACAGTGCAGGGGATGACCAGAGACTGCAGACAGTGCAGGGGATGACCAGAGACTGCAGACAGTGCAGGGTATGACCAGAGACTGCAGACAGTGCAGGGGATGACCAGAGACTGCAGACAGTGCAGGGGATGACCAGAGACTGCAGACAGTGCAGGGGATGACCAGAGACTGCAGACAGTGCAGGGGATGACCAGAGACTGCTGACCTTTGGGGAGGGAGGGGGAGCGGGTACCTGAATTTGACAGGTACCCGCTCCCACTTCCGCGGAGTTGTCTTTCCCTCTTCTTCCCGCGCCGGCTTCTGTGACAGCCGGGTGCCCACTGCGCATGCGCGAGAAGTGCTGCTCTTTGTGAATGGCCCGGCGCCTTCTGGGACCTGTCATGTGTCCCAGAAAACACTGGACCATTCACAAAGCGCAGCGCATGCGCACTGATCACCCGGCTGTCACAGAAGCCAGCGCGGGAAGACTGTGCAGCGCTGGAGCGAGGAACAGGTAAGGCCTTGCAGGAGAGAACAGCTGAGCGGCCGGCCCGGTATTCTGACATGGTGGCGGCAGAAATACCGGACCGGCCGCTTTATATTCGTTCCATAAGACGCACTGACATTTTCCCCCCTTTTTGGGGGGGAAAAAAGTGCGTCTTATGGAGCGAAAAATACGGCAATCTCAACACATACTGCTCTCTCTGCTTCTGCTCTCTCTATTTCTCTCAAAATGTCTGAAATAGTTAATTTTTTTGTATTTTTCAGTGCATTCTGGGCATTTTGGAAGGTCTCCTGATGTTCTCTTTAAAAAACGCTTCTAAACTCAAATGCGCATAAACGCGGTATGCAAATGCAGCTAAACAGATGTTTTTAACCTACGTTTTCCAGCAGTCAGTTTCCATCGTTCAGAAGTGTTTTCCAAACGTCCTCTGTACATGAGCCCTTAAAGGAGATTTATGGTGACAGCATACACTTTCATTTTATAACTTCAGCTTTGTAATAAAAATTCAAGAAATAGTTACTATTGACAATCCAATTTAAGGACTACATATCCCATGGCACCTTGCTGCCTTCTAGTATTGATTCCTGTACTGACTCCTCCTTTCAGCACCTCTGTAGATCAGAAGGCAGGCTTTGTGAAATGTGTGATGCAGCAGTGCCTACTACCAGGACATAGTGATTATCTGTCACAGAATTCAAGGATGTAATTGTGTGGAGATCTTCACAAAGTGAATTTACAAACTTCAAGATCATTCATATTAATGGGATTAGGCTAGGAATAATTGAAATACAATGTGAAAATGAACGTATAATTTTACATTTTGACCATGGATACGCCTTAAAGAAATATTTGTACTGCATACTTACATGGTACAATGTACAGTATATATGAATACTTAAAGCGAAGTTCCACTCAAAAGCAGAAGCTTCACTTATTTGCCTCCTCCCCCTCTCCACTGCCATATTTGGCACCTTTTGGGGGGAGGGGGAGAGGGTACCTGGTTTTGACAGGTATCCACTCCCACTTCCGGCTCAGATCGCTGCAGCCCCCTGGTTGCTCCCAGTCTCCTGGGAGCTTTCACAGGTCCCAGAAGACTGCTGGACCAATCAGGAGGCACAGCACGACTTAAGCATGCGCAGTGGGCACTAGGCTGTGAAGCCGCAAGCTGTCACAGCATTGCACCCACAGTAGAGATGCCGGTGCCATAGAGGACAGAAGGAGAGAAGGGACTGCACAGATGAGTACATCGCTGGACCCCGGGACAGGTAAGTGTGTGTTTATTAAAAGTCAGCAGCTACAGTTTTTTTTGCTGCTGATTTTTACTAAACACAAAAACGACAGGAACTCCACTTTAATAGACCACTGAGAAAGCCAGGATCTGCATGATGTGTCTATCATCTGTTGCAAGTTTGCTTGGCTGTGTACTGTGTCTTCTGTCCTCATGGTTGTCTGTTTCCTTGTGTTACTGAAATAGATCCTCAACAGCACCTCTAGAAACACCTGTTATCCTTGTAATTTCTGCATGTGAGACACCTTGTTGATGAACTAAAACTACCCTCTGTCTTATTGCTCGGCTCATTCTTGCCATTGTGTAATATTTGTTACAGTGAATTGTCATCAGCAGCCTCAACTTATGAGTAGAGCATGACTTTTCCTCGCAGAGTTTCATTCCTCCTACTCTGTGGATTCTGTTTGAAGGAATGTTCATTAGCAAAGTGATAAAAAAAAAATCCAATCATCTAGGGCTGGAATCTACCAGGTTAAGATGTACGGGCATTAAATGTAACCCTAGAAGAGGTTTATATTTGAGAAGAGGATCCACCTGTACAGGTATGAAGAACAACCTCTTATGGAATGTTTTTTAAAAATTGGAAAGTGTGGTTGTGTTATTTCAAATAAAATATTTCTTTAAACTGCCATAGACACTGATATTTCTGACATCATAGTGATTAGGCAAGGGATTCATGGATACAAAAAATCCACATTTCAAAAAAACTGATTTTCATTGTTTTTTATATTTTTCACAAATCATATCAGTAAAAAAAGTCCCTTTTTACTTTTTCAACATCAGTCAAAATATTTATTTTAATTTGGATGCGGGGAAGATCAGAACATTAGTCAGGGTTTATTGGTATTTGTGTTCACACTGAAAATTCGTCCTCAATTCCCGTCCCACTGACAGGATATCATAAGGAGAGGAAGCGATGAAATATTTTCTCAATGAAAACAGAGACAGAAAACTAAAAAAAAGTGTGAAATTTTTTCTTGCTATGTGTGTGTCTTCCTGTATCATCAACTAATCTCTGACCTGCCCTCTAGGGAGCGAACTTCCAGTCTCGACTGGGCACTGTCTGCAACCTAAGCTTTAAAGCAGAACAGCGTTCAAAAACTTCTTTACATGTCCTTGCTGCTGCTTTCTTACCTTCACTGAATATGTCACCCATCTTCTGGTTCACTCAGTACTTGCTCTGAAATAACCTATTCATTTTTAAATAAAACCATTAATTTTCTTTGGTTTCCTGTTTGTAAGACTGGTGGCTGCTATACCTCCTATTTCCCCAGCCATTGGTCTTGGCATATCCCTTCTGTAGTTCTTTCTCCAGGAAGCAGTGATGTATGATAATTTAGCCCCACTTGCAGTGGTGGGAGGAACAAGACTCTCAGACACATTCAACATGTACAGGCCTAGTGTACCCACCCACATTCAATACAATTCCCTGTGTTGATGGGAACTGTAGTTTCCTTTTACAGCAGAGAGAGAGGAGAGGATATGATGTAATCCCTGCTAATACACATCTTTCTTGGCAGAGCAGATGCTATTATCTTTTGAAATACAAAGATAAGGTGATGAAAATTCAATTAGACCTTTCTCCTAAATGGTAAGGATTTTCAACATTTTATTAACTTTTAATGTTTTGTGTAAGGGGGTGTATTTTTTTGTCTATCCCAGAGTTCTTCTTTGAACATGTATATTTGTCACCTCTCTCTTTGAGAAATAAGTGCAAAAGAAAAAAAGAAAAGAAGAAAAATAAAAAAAAAATTACCAGGTCACCTCCAATGTGCAGAAGAGCTTAAGATGGTGTGTGGAGGCTATATTTTGGAGGGGTTTCCCTTTTTAAAAATTCTGCTTGATCCAAAAAGGTGGTGCAATCAGAACACTTGCCAATCCACCTGGTTTGCTATCATTTTGTAAAGGCATACTTTATCAAAATAAAAATGAAAAATCTCGGATGTTAGTTGGACAATTGATGTGGGGTCAGACTGTGCAAACATAACAGGGCAGATTTGTGACATTTTTCTAATCTCTATTGGGAATATACTGTAAGTGGTTTCAACATATTTGTTTTTTTTTTGTTTCAACATCTCCAAAGACAGACTTACTAGTATGTTATTTATATGTTTTTAAATGCATTAGATTTGGACATGCACTACCAAAGAAGACTATAAGACACTGACAATGTACATCAATAAAAGTTCTGAACAATAGTTTTGCAACACTGCACAACACAATGCAAGAATGTTGACATTTTTCAAGGGATATACCTTCTTCCTCAGAGTTTAGAATTAAAGATTTCACCAATCTAAAGAGGACTACAAAGCCATGAATGGATTCTGGGCACTTTATGTATTTGACCAGTCAACAAGCCTCCTTGTTTTCAAGATCCTTTCCCATGTCTTCTAACACTTAAGCTCTGAGGTGGTGTTTATTGCACATAGTAATAAAAGTTTTCAGTAAAAGCTAAAAAAAAAATGATAATACGTTGTATTCCTCCTTGAAGAGTCCAACTGCTCTCACGCATCACATTTCAATGACACAGAAATTGCTGGAAACTATTAAATGGATCAGTGACATTAACAAGTTACTTGTACATTCAGCTTTTTAACCTGAAATAGATATGTATCATAAACAGTCTATTAATGACAGACATTTAGTATAATATGATGATGAAATATTACCACCAGCATTTTATGAACTTACTTGAAAATGTTTTTATTGATTGATTTTACCTATTTATTCCACTCTTAGTACCACAGAGAATGGTTTGGTTATTGGAACGGAAGCCACAAAACCAGATATAATGGCTTTACAGGTTATGAATCAGAGTGCTTTGAATAGTTTCCCAAAGCTTTAATGGTTCCAGAAACGTTTGGCCACATTCCGAGTATGGAATTTTCATCACTGTGATTCCTCTAAAAATAGATACAGCTGCTAGATTGTGAAGCTAAAAACTATAAAGTTGTAAGGAAACTAAAACCTCAGCAGTAAACAGAATCCAAAAACATAGTACAGTTAAGTTGTTTGAGGTTTGTACATTCTGTATTATATTGGTGGAAAATCAAGGTAAAGAAAATTTATTTAACACTACATAAATGCAATCTTGATATGTCACAATATGCAGCAACAGTAGAACTGTGCAAAAAAGATCTACCTTTATCATTACTAATCATTCCTTGAAATCTAAGATGAGAGATGAAGTCTGGGAAAAAAAGTTAAAAGTGTGCAGCAGACAGGAAGAATTATTTCTTAGTTTCCCTGTGGGACAGCCTCAGGGGCTGGTATTGTGTAAGACAATCATGGTATACACAGCCTGGAACATAAAGGTTCTTGCACTGGGACCAGGATTTACATGAATGTGTATAGAAAACAGATTTTGACCCTGCATGATGTCCAGAACAAAGATGGCACTGGCCTTCTGGGAAGAAAGGGAAATAAAGGTGTTGTAAGGTGGGTGTGATGTGATGTTTTTGAGAGGTAATAAATGCCTCTGTGCATTTCACATACACATTACATTTTCTGCATTTATGTAACATGAAAAGTATATCTAAAGCTATGTCCCCCTTAATATATGGCAAAGAATTTTTTAATAGCGTGTGGTAGTCCCATATTAGGTCTACTGCTATCTGGGACACTTACAATGAGTTCAACCATCCAAATAGGACAACTGTTACTGGAGAGTCCTACCGTCCCACCGTCCTACCATCCCACCTGACACCCATTATATATTTATATGCAAAATCTAATAAAAGCATAAAATATGAGAATTTTTTATGTTCTTGAGAAAACTGAAGAGGGCAATTCAGAAGAATTTATTGAGAAATGTCTTATCTCCTTATTTGGGAAAGATACTTTCACCTCACCCCTTCCACCTGCAGGCCTGCAGGATTGACAAGACCAATCTTAGTTTTATAATTTAAAGTGGTTGTAAAGGTTCGAGGTTTTTTACCTTCGTGCATTCTATGCATGAAGGTAAAAAAGCCTTCTGTTTACAGCTGTCCCCCCAGCCCCACCTAATACTTCCAATCAGGGGCGGACTGACCATTTGGAAACTTGGGCACTATGCAAGGGCCCGGGGTCAGTAGGGGGCCCCATGAGATGCCCCTGGTACCTTTTTCATAGGCTTTTTTGAGTTTGGGCAAGGACACGGGGGCTCCATGCTCCCTATTGCCCGGGGGCCCCATGAGTTGTCAGTCCGCCCCTCCTTCCAATCCAGCTATGTGCACTAGAGCCTCGGCTGTCCATGGACTTTCCCTCCTCATTGACTCCTGCTGCTGCCAATCACAGCCAGTGAGCCCAATGAGGAGAAAGAGGGGGTGGGGCCGAACTGCTGCTCTGTATGTGAATGGACACGCAGTGCAGGGCTTGGGAGCAAGCCTGCTTGGGTGCCCACAGAGCAAGCTTTTTGATCTGGGGGCACTTGGCAGGGGGGAGGGGCCAGGATCGCCAGCGGGGGATGTGAGAAGAGGAGGATCGGGGTTGCTCTGTGCAAAACCATTGCACAGAGCCAGTAAGTGTAACGCTTGTTATTTTAAAACAAAAAAATTGCTTTTAATATCAATTTAACTATCTGACTCCCCTCTGGTTTCTTTTTTGAAATTAAATCTATTTTGGTTCAGATTGTTCCCTACACTCTCCTATGTTCACTCTGATCATAAGGGTAAAATAAAAAAGTCTGGGGAAATAAATTAATGATATGAGTGAATGGAGAAGAACAGGAATACAACAATAACCCTTTGACTGTCTGTTTAAAAAATCTGGGAGTGGTGCAAAATCTATTAAAAAAAGCTATGACAAAAAAAAATCAGAGCAAAGGCTGTTTAAATAGTGTTATTTTGAGAAAGGAGATAAAGTTGGTAATTTATTGGTAACTATAGCACAGACCCAGCAGTCCTCTATATAAATAGGATTGATAGTAAGTGAAGTGGGGGAGGTAGTCTCTTCTACTCCTAAAGTTTTAGACACATTTGTTTGGCTTTATAGAAATGTATATGTTACAAAGTGGACATACTTAAACCGTTATATAACTATGTACAACAAATAACATTACTAACATTGGAGACACCAGATATGCGGATTGATATCTGGTGCAGCTGCGCATGGTAGCCAATCAACTTCTAACTTCAGCCTGTTCAATTAAGCTTTGACCAAAAAAAAAAGACTGGAAACTAAATGATTTCAATACAGAGCTGCACCAGATGTTGCACTCTCCAGTTTCATTAAATCAACACCATAATTCCCCTTTACTTTAAAAAAGCTTTAGGAACACTTTCTAACAATAAGGACCTGGATACTATCACATCAACTTTTGAATATAAATTAATGCTCTATGTATTAAGTGATACTCATGACCATGTTATAGCAAAGATATGTTGCAACCAGATTCATATAACCTGAAAACTTTGCTTACTTTAGATGTTAATAGCTAAAATGTTAGCAAATCGGTAGGTATCAGTGATTAATAAAATTATTACTTCTGATAAAAAAGGTTTTAGACCCAGTAAATCTACAGCTTTGAATATTAGTCAACCTTTTTTAATCCACAAATTGTCATTGTTTTAAAGTGGTTGTAAACCCTTAGATGTTCCTAGTGAAATGATTATCTTCAAGTGATGCACAATGATGAAACAAATCCTCCTACATACGTTGCACCTGTTTGTCTGCATCGATTTGTCATGTACAGTCTTGTAAAACTCCAAGATAAGGAGGATTATTCACAGATCCACGAAGCAGGGGACAGGGAGCTGAAGTTGCATAGTGTACATAGCTGTAAGAGCTGACTGGATGGAAGATACACCACCGCCCCCTCCCCCCCCTCACAACACAGAGAAACAATGCTGAACTGTGGATATGAATGAATCACAGGCTGTGTGCTGGAGCTCTCTACCCTCATCACCTTTTTATCTCTTGATGTCAGGAAAACTTACCAGAAGTGACTCATGCTGATAGCAGAGAAACTAGACAGCAGAGAGAAATGGCACTCAGTGCTTTGGGCTGAGACAAGTACACAATGTAAGAGGATGTGATTTGTTCATATTTCATGTCTGAGGTTTACAACCACTGTAAGAAGCTTCTAAGGCATTTTATTCCATTAAGTGGCCTTATTTATGGGTAGTGATGAAAATGTATACATATTCTATGAGAGTTAAAGTAAATAGCTGCTTATTTTTTTAATCTAAAATATCTGTCGTTGTCTAGTGTCCACGGTTTCCTTTATTATCTGCAATTGCTAAAGGGCCATTGGCATCTATGATTAGAGGTTCCTTGGTATTCCTTGATATTATAGAAACAATACCCAAAAGCTGGACCATAATGAGCTGCACCATCACCATAGCTAAGTGGTATCTATCAGTGTCTTCAATACTCCTTCTTTCAGCTATCTTGTGCATGGACCTCATGAAGGCATCTTCTTTCTCATTTGCCTGCTTTGCCTGTCTCCTGGGAGGACAGCCTCTGGTTCAAATTCTTGACCTAGCACTGGGTGGGCTAGGCCACTTCTTTGATTGCACAGTGGTTTCCCGTGTGGCGATGGTAGCACTAGACACCTCAGGAGTTGCATCCACAGACTCGGCAATCATTACAGTTGGTCGTTCAACACACACCTCCCCTGTTACTTCTTCCTCCTCCTCATCTTCAGATCTGCACTCAGTACTAAAAATAGACAAAAACATGAGTCTTCGTAATGTAACCTTGGAAGTGTTACATATAACAACAAGGGCTTCAAAAAACTGTTGTAAATTATAATGGCAGAATGGAACAAGCCTACTAGCTCCCAAACTGCTTCTATTTCCTTCTGCAGATTCAACTATTTATTATAGTTGTTCCGTATGCCCCACTATTTGCTCTTCAGGATCTCAACTATAAAAAAAAAATTAAACTGGAAAAGTAGACTGTATTAAAATGGTTTTTTTTAGGTTTTAGGTTTTAGGTTTCTAGGTATAGGACCTTCCTATTCTTCTCTGCCTTTTGAGTTACACCAGATTGTTATGCCAACACCTACCAAAGTAAAATGGCAAGATATCGCTGATCTGTATTGGCAGCAAACCAACTTCCCTAATTGTTTAGGAGCCATAGATGGATCATGACATCACTTGTAATGGAAAATAAAATAAATATTTTTCTGTGGTACTTCTGGCCATAGTTGGCTATCAATTCACATATCTTGATCAGGGATCTTTTCATCACAGCATTGATTCAAGCCTCTTTCAGCACAGCAAATTTGGCAAATAGCTGAGGAATATTCAACTGCATCTTCTGCAGAATAAGCCATGGCCCAGAACAAGTGTTCTCTATGTCATGAAACTTTAGAAATCTGGTAACATGTAAAGCAACCCTATTCTCAGAGAGGTCCAAGGAAGCACAGCTTTAGTTATAAACTCTGCTGCACCCACAGGGTTCAAAGCAGAAGGTAAGGCTAAGCTAAAGTTGGAAACCTTGCCTTCCCACTGCTGATAAACATACTGGATACTGTTTGCAATAAATCTCAATGTAAATAACTTTTTCTTCACTTCTTCTGAGCAGTCACATGACCACAAAGCACTTGCTGCATGGCTTAAAAACAAGGTAAAATTCACAAAGCTGTTACGTTAACTGCCACCTTCCAGTGTGCTATGCATTGTCAACAAGAAAGAAAGTACCCTCCCATCAACTGCAGCAAGCCGTTCATGGGGGACGGAGCTGTGTAGTCAAATAAATGCTCAGAAGAAGTGAAAAGGTATGTATTTACACCGTGATTGTAATTAGTATGTAACATATTTATCAGCAGTAGGGAGAAAAAGGTATGGATAATGGCCAGGCATAGGCCTAGTATAAATACTATATAAAATTATTCATTAGTGGCCTTTTTTTGTGACCTTGTTTGCTATTCCCAGTTACTATATAATGCTGCAATCTAGCGCCATATAAGGGCTTTTGGAATCCTTGTGCTGTTGGTCATGTACCTGGTGTGCCAATACATGGCTGACAAATGTATCAGTTTCAACCCATCCTGCCAGGGAGAGACCTCACTATCCTACTCTCCACTGAAAACCCACCTTTTCCCCTCAAAGACTAGACCATGTAAGGGACAAAATAATGAAACACATTTTTTTCTTCCCTAACCTTGGGCTGGATAGTATTAATATGGATTGGCGTGCATTTGGTTGCATTGTGTTAATACGCAGACATCCAATGCAGGAAAATGCTAGTCAGCGCAGTATGTGTGAATAAGCCTAAAACATTGTACACATTTCCATTTTCTCCAGCAGGCAGATCTAATCTTAGATCTTAGATCATAAAGATGATCTGGATGCTTCAGCTTTTGTATATATGACATAATTAAACGGTCCCAAAGGGCACTTTTCAGAAGATTACTAGTATTTTTAGGATTTCATATGGAGGAAAAAACTCCCAGACTTCATATAGAAACATTACAATGTCCAAAAGACAAGAGTTGAATAGTTACCCCCAAGCTGTGGATTTATTTCTTAGCTATGTACTGTAGGTACAGCATTTTGTGGGTTGGGGTAAGGACAGTAATCCCCTACATCAGCTGTTAATCTTTTGTATGAAAGATTTGGTCCTTTTGGAGGCCTTGAAGAAAGAGGATTTCTTTAAGCAGGGAAGGGTACCAGTCACCCAATTAACAGATAAAATTTGAAGAATTGTAAAGGATATATTGCATTGGAGAAAAAGGGATTCACTTCCTTTTTACCTATTTGGAAAAATTATTTATATAAAGAAATGCCAAAGTTGGAGGGAGTTACTATAAGAAAATGGGGCATTAAAATAATTTCAGCAGTTGCAAGAAGAATCTATGCTAGGATTATGTTTTTACCAACATCTGTAATTGTTCCGTGCAATTAGGTCTCAACAGAGAATTACTTTTATGTTACATTACAAGATACTGATAATGGAGTACATATTAGTGACTGATCACACAAAGGGTGTTATCTCCTTAGTGTATAATGGTCTAATTCATAAATATTTGCTTAAATATCCTATTAAAGGTAGAGAGCAATGGTCTTGAGACATTAGGGATATACCAGAGGAATGGTGGTTTGATGTGTTATGGGGGGGTTCCCTTGATATAAGCCTCTAAAAGATGAACATATTTATTTTTCATAGGACATTTAGAACTCCTTATTTACTTCACAGAGCAGATCTGAAGAAAGATTCTGTCCGTAGTTCTTGTGTTCAGGCACAGGGAGATATTATTAATCTTCTCTTGAAGTGTCCCAAATTGGTATGATTTTGATATTTTACAACATGTCAATATTATTTTCAAAACAAATATTGTATGCCCATATACACTGCTCAAAAAATTACAGGAACACTTTGAAAACACATCAGATCTCAATGGGGAAAAATATCATGCTGGATATTTATACCGACATGGACTGGGTAATGTGTTAGGTTGGTAAGGATGCCCCAATCGTTTGATGGAAATTAAAATTATCAACCTACAGGAGGACTGAATTCAAAGACACCCCACAAAAATCAAAGTGAAAAAATGATGCAGCAGGCTAGTCCATTTTGCTGAAATTTCATTGCAGTAAAATGGTACTCAGTAGTTTGTATGACCCCCACGTGTTTGTATGCATGCCTGACAATGTCGGGGAATGCTCCTAATGAGACAACGGATGGTATCCTAGGATATTTCCTCCCAGATCTGGACCAGGGCATCACTGAGCTCTTGGACAGTCTGAGGTGCAACCTGGTGGTATTGGATGGACCAAAACATGATATCCCAGAGGTGTTCTATTGGACTTAGGTCAGGCGAGCGTGAGGCCGTTCAACGGTATCAATTCTTTCATACTCCAGGAACTGCCTGCATACTCTCACCACATAAGGGAGGGCATTTTCGTGCACCAGGAGGAACCTAGGAACCACTGCACCAGTGTAGAGTCTGACAATGGATCCAAGGATTTCATCCTGATACCTAATGGCAGTCAGGGTGCCATTGTCCAGCCTGTAGAGGTCTGTGCATCCCTCCATGGATATGCCTCCCCAGACCATCAGTGACCCACCACAAAAACGGTCATGCTGAACGATATTACGGGCAGCATAACATTCTCCACAGCCTCTCCAGACCCTTTCATGTCTGTCACATGTGCTCAGGGTGAACCTGCTCTCATCTGTGAAAAGCACAGGGCGTCAGTGGCAAACCTGTCAATTCTGGTGTTCAGTGGCAAATGCCAATTGAGCTCTATGGTGCTGGACAGGGAGCACAGGCCCCATTAGAGGATGTCAGGCCCTTAGGCTACCCTCATGAAGTCTGTTTCTAATTGTTTGGTCAGAGGCATTCACACCAGTGGCTGCTGGAGGTCATTTTGTAGGGCTCTGGCAGTGCTCAACCAGTTCTGCTGATGGGCTAAGGACTTTCTACAGCTCTCCTAGAGTAACTGCTTGTCTCCTGGAATCACCTCTGTGCTCTTTAGACTGTGCTGGGAGACACAGCAAACCTCCTGGCAATGGCATGGAGGAGTTGAACTGCCTGTGCAACCTCTGTAGGGTCCAGGTATCGTTTCATGCTACCAGTAGTGACACTGACCCTAGCCAAATGCAAAACTAGTGAAAAACAGTCAGAAAAGATGAGTAGGGAAAAAAGTCACTGGCCTCCACCTGTAAAACCATTCCTGTTTTGGGAGTCATCTCATTGTTGCCTATCTAGTGCACCTGTTGCTAATTTCATTAACACCAAAGTAGCTGAAACTGATTAACAACACCCTCTGCTACTTAACTGACCAGATACTCTGATTAAAAAGTGTTCCTTTAATTTTTTTGAGCAGTGTACATACAGTATATTCTAGATGTTCCAGAAGGTCAAGTTAACCTGAGTTTGAGGCTTAGAACAACAATGTTTCTTGCTAGGGAATTAAATGCACAAAAGTGGTCTTTGCCACATTCACCACCAGTAAGTGGGTGGATATCAACAAACAATCTGAATCTAAAACTGGAGCAGTTGTTTTTTTCAACTCAGGGGTGGAGGGCTCTAAACAAATTAGTTCAGAATGGCTTTAGACACCTGGTTTGTTGGCAAATAATATATGACCTGCTATAGTTTAAGGCATTGGTACAACTTATTTTGCATGATAAGAGAACGATGAGGAGAAAAGGAAAGCCCCATTTATGTACATTGTTTGTTAGGTACTGGGGTTATTTTTTGTTTGTATTTGTTTGTGGGTGTAAAAATCTTGAATAAACGAAATGTGGTAAAAAAAAATGCACTAATGGACGGTTCACAACAGAACACAGTGCACGTTGTGATCTGCTGTGGGTGCCAATACATTGTTAATGATACAGTGACACAAATGCAGTGTGTTTGTGGGCACCAGACTTAGTGTAGTGCATTTATCAAAAGTAGTGCATGTTTCCCGCACCACTTTCAAAATGCACTGCCTTTGTGATCTGCTGTGGGTGCCAATACATTGTTATTGATACCTCAAATGCAAATCGCAAATGCAGTGTGATTGTGGGCACCAGACTTAGTGTAGTGCATTTATCACTACATGCACTACTCTTTGTGTGGTCCAGTGTGATTTGCAGCTCATGCCAATTTGGGCTGCCAAATTGTACTGCATGGGGATGCACAGGAATTGCACAGGAAAGCAGACCAAGTTTATGTGCGATTCTGGTGTGAACCAGCCCTTAATAATCGTATTCAATACATTTATGAATGTTTTATCTTCTATGGCCTTCTTAAAAAATACGTGTAAATAGCTTTAATTGTTCTAATTATATCATGGCATAATGTTCTATAGTCATTTCACATACAGTGCACTGCATTTAAATAGCTGAAAACTTCAACAAAACGGTTATGATGGAAAGATTGATCAAAGCAGTCCTATTCTACCCATACTACACAAAGAACAGTTTGTAGATTAAGTTACACTTTTAACCAAATCAGATTCTTCATGTCCATCTCAATAATGGCATTTAACACAACAATGAAAAAGCAATAAAATTCTTTTAGTTAGCTGAGTGACTGTACATGATGAAACCTTCTGGATGTTAATTGCACCAACGGCTCCCTAATGAAAGTTTGTGTCTATTAAATCTTAACAGGCCTAGTTGTAAAAAAGGCGCCAAGCTATCTGCTATGTGCAGGAATGTCCAAGACAGCAGTTTGGAGCTTGTAATACATTGTAATTATTCTAGTTATTAGTACTGAATGAAGAAAGTTTAGACGATACAAATGAATTGATTTTAATTCTGCTTTTTTTAGTGGAAACCTGCAAGATAGCTCAATTTTCTCCTAAGTGTAGGATGATAATGTGACACCATTCGACATTAAAAATTATACATGCTTTAATTTTAGCAATTAAATGTAATTCCTTATTCAGCCATAAAGAGATATTGTTTTTCAAGTAATGAATAACAGTGTAGGTAACAATATTAGTAATATGTTTTATTATGTGTATGTAGCAGTACCCCCACAGGAGCCACTTGTAATATGCCCCAGGATCCTTTTCCCAGTAGATGCCCCACAGCCAGGCACACGTGCACTTTCTCTGTCTTGATTCAAGAAACAGTCTAGGGTTGTTGGTTTTTGATGTTTTAATAAAGGGCTGAGCTTGGATGGGGATTGGGGAAAGGATACTCCAATAACTTGCTATAATGAACTTTCAGGACACTGAAACTTGCTTCTCGAAACTTGTAACTCTTGTAACTCTGAGCACTGTCCCTGTGTAGCAGAGAGCGGACAGGTTCTGCAAGGCAGTATTGAGGAGGTTGAGCCTTCCTCAGTGGGCAGTCCAAGAAACAGCCTTCCCTCCGAGGAATGGATAAGCTATGCTCTTCAGGACAAAAATGCTTCTTAGCAAACACACAGCTGACTTCCTAGCACACAAGAGGGGTGGAAGCACTCAGTCTCTAGGATCCCTCACAGCCTGTACTCACAGATAATGGATAAATGGTGGCTATCTACCAGTATCCTGAATGCAGCTTCTCCCCATGGTACCAGACTAGATCCTCATATGACAACCCTCTCAGTCAGCCTTTGGAAGAATGACAGTTCTCCAGGCCCTTCAGCCTCCCAGCTGCAGCACTTGACGATCACATAGCAAAGTGCCCAGGTGAGGGAAACAAGCCCCCTAGGGGATGATCTCCCCCTCTGGATGAAGACAAAGACTTCTCTCTGCTCTAGGATACTTATGCATTCTCACAGAATCCTCCCAGGGATTGGCTGGGGCAACATAAATATTAAGCTGTTGATTGTTATGCTCCTGCCTGCATTACCCCAAGCTCCTCCAGATGAACAGGGAGAAGCAAACAATCATGCAGCCTCTGGGACACAGAGCAGACCAAAATAATCAAACCCAGCTCCACTGGTTAAAGTGGGATAAAACTGAATTTACTTACACTCATTCTTAGTTATAACCCCCAAATTCCAGTCTCACTGGGTACAGTGAGCCAAACAAAATAGAACAGAAGAACCCCATTGACTACAATGGGTCCAAACTGAATTTACCTATCCTAGCACCTGAGTAGGAGGGTGTTACATGTATATTACAATGAAAGGAAAGCCATACTAAAAGAAATGGCTGTCATTTCTCATCTTTCTTTCTCAGAATGCTAGTTGACTGGTTGTCATGCTGTTCAAATAGCTTCAATAATGGAACAAGTTTCCAGATCAGAAGTTGACTTTCTAATATCCATTCTTGTTCTGAGTCTTTTGTGTTGAACACATGCAAGGAAAATAAAAAAACAGTATTTTTGCGTGCACATAATATTTATATACAAATATGTGTGTGTCTGTGTGTGTCTGTATATGTATATATATATAAATATATACTGTATATGTATATATTTAAAACAAAAATATCTGCTTACCTTATTTGCATGTCACTTTTAATAAGAATATTTGTGCATTAGTATATTCATGGACAATAATGTAGATCTAGACCCTAGATTACACTTAGTTTGCCAAAGCATTATCATACATAAATGCCAATTTATATATATATATATATATATAAAGGCTTTGTTGTATCCCCACACTTTTTCAGCTACTTCTTGTACACATGTACAATGTATTATGCCTTTATAATTTGATTTTGTCTCCATAGTGTGTTCTACCTGCAATATCTACCAGTAGTATAAGTAACAGGGTGGACATGCAGGAACACAATATATATGAGATTTTAGTAATAGGGTTTAGATTTACTTTGGTGCAAAGATGTAGGGTGAGGTTTTGATCTCATGTAACACCCTATAGTTGCCTGTCAGAAGCTTCCTCTTTGACTCACAGTTGCATATTGAATTCCTTTTGCCATAGACACCATGTAAAAGCTTAAGAATACACAATCTACCAGGCACTCTTCACATTCTTCTAAATAATAATTTTCTTTATGCCATAAACCTAGGTAGAAGCATGTACAAGCAGGTAAAGCTATTTAAAGATGAATTGCTCTGCAGTACTTGTAGCTAATATTTGTAAATATTGTGTTGTCCACTGACTGGCCACAGGTTCAGTTTAAAAGCATGTACTCATACAAAATATATATGTAATGCTTGCTGTTAACAGATAGATCACTGTTATCTCATATAGTACGAATCTTGCCAGAAAAGTGGAGTTACACTTTAATTGGTAAAATTGTACAAGCACTTGTCGAAGTATTATGTACACTTACAACGTATTTCAAGTACTCTGTGTAATCATTTTTCAGCCTTTCCCTTAAAAGCCAGTGTCTGCTGGGCCAGACTTTAAAGGGAGAAGATGGATTGCTGATTTTTGATTTAACAAGCTGAATTCCCTCAGTTGTAGCTTGAATTAAGCCACGGTTTTTACTACAAACAGAAAGATTATAGACTCCTAGGATAGCCATGTAGCAGCTATAATTCATTCTCATGTACCAATGATCCCATTTTATTTCCGTGAGTCAGGGGTCAACATAACCTTATTTTTTTTTCTTCATCGTGTTCTGAAGTCTGACTATATTATTAAGCTTTCCAATACTTACACTACCTCTTGCAATCCACCAAGGATTTATGCTTCAACTCTGCATGTATTAAGAATGCAGCCATAGCAACTACTAGCATTAATGAACTATTTGCTTATGCAGTAATAATTAACTTCCATTACATTACTTTGTGTGATTACTTTCTTAATTGCCTGAATTATGCATCCATTTAATATTTAATAACCATTCTCAGAAATCAGACAGTGTTAAAAAACAAATTGCTCACAGTTTCCCCGCCATAATTAAGCGCACAAGAATAAATGGAACCTTTTAAAATGAATGTCGTGAGATTATTCCTTTGCATATAGAACACTGTTTTAAATTAGCTATTTATTAAGTTTAAATTTAAAATCAAATAGAACATTTTTCACTTACGCCAGTGGGAAATCAACCTTACAGTACCTGCATTAAATGTTTTGATTTCTTAAGGAATTCTCTAATGTACAGTAATGTTGATACTTTAGAGAAATTGGAAACAAAGTTGGCTGTTGTTGGGGTTATTAACTAATCTTGTGCAAATATGTCAAAACCCACAGCAACCAACCAGAAATTTGTATTCATTGTTTATTTTGCAGCATGTAGATCAAAGTTAATTGTGTGTTGCTTATATGTAATATACTGCATATTTAATGTACAGGATTTAATTATATACCTCCAGCCCATCCTTTTGTGTAAGCAAAACTTCACCAAAACGTTATGCAACACGAATTGTATAGTATACGTTATATAATACCCTAAAATATCTTTGCTTAAAAGGAAAGCCCCTCTGTTTTTGGGGTATGATAAACTCATGGGCATTTCTTGGACTAGGTAATAGGTTCAGATTAGCTATAATCATGGGTTTGCAGCCATTCCTCATTATCTGTGAATTCTACAAATCCCAAACTTTAGCCATAGAATGTAGCAGGTCTGCCACCAGAAATAAATAACAACTTATAATGCAATGCATAACTGTTGCCCTTTGAGGATGACTTTCAAGAGCTAAAAAAGGATAACCCAGCCCCCTTCCAAGAAAAAGGCTGGGCTTACAGCAGCCATAGTGTTAGCTGACAATTCTTCCTTCCTGATAGCATAGTTACATAGTTAGTCTGGCTGAAAAAGTCCATCCAGTTCAACCATTAAATAAAAAAAAGTTATAATTCTATACCCACAGCTGATCCAGAGGAAGGCAAAAAAAAAAACCCCGCAAAGCATGATCCAATTTGCTCCTGCAGGGAAAAAAAATCCTTCCTGCTCCCCTGAGAGGCAATCGGATACTCCCTGGATCAACTTTACCTATAAATGTTAGTATCCAGTTATATTCTGTGCATCTAGGAAAGAATCCAGGCCTTTTTTAAAGCAATCCACTGAACTGGCCAGAGGGTGTCTATTCCACATTTTCACAGCTCTCACCATGAAGAAACCTTTCCATGTTTGGAGATTACATTTCTTTTCCTCCAGACATAAAGAGTGCCCCCTTGTCCTCTGTGATGAACTCAGGGTGAATAGCTTTACACCGAGTTCACTATATGAACCACTGATGTATTTATACATGTTGATTAGTCTCCTCTTCTCAAGAGAGAATAAATTCTGTGTTGGGAGAGATACTGTTATTTATTTATTTTTACACTTGCAGTACATGTTCCACATGGCTGTGACAAGAAAAAGAGAGGAAGGCGCCTTTAAGTGCAGTACTGACAATTTATTTAGTAAACAATGGATACATTGCTCTTACAATATAAATAGTTAAAAAGACTCATCGTGTGGTAATTAGATCCAGGTGGGACATCCAGCCATCCAGCAGTAAACTCTGTCTATAAGATCAGGAAGTAGAGTCCAGGATGTGCCTGTGCATCAAAATGAAGCTAGGAGAACAGAGTCGGATGTAGGGGGTGAAGGGGGCGGTAATGCATTTCGGAGCATGCTCAATAGGCAATGTCCCACCTGGATCTAATTACCACACGATGAGTCTTTTTAACTATTTATCTTGTAAGTGCAATTTATCCATTGTTTACTAAATAAATTGTCAATACTGCACTTAGAGGCGCCTTCCTCTCTTTTTCTTGTTACTGCATTAGAGCCTTGCTTCCACTCTAAGAAGAGCTGCCTCAGTGTTACTGCTCCCATCCATCCATCCATCCATCCCTGATATGGATCTGGCACCTTTATCCTACTGCTACAGAGGTTGGACTCCAAGAAGCACACCCTATATAATATTCATTTCCAAATGGCTGTGTCCTGCTTTCTGTGATAATTGTTTGACAATAGTTTGTTTATTTGCCCTACAAATGGCCAGAATTAAAGCGAAACTAAAGCTTTTTTTTTAATAAAATAACAAACATGTCATACTCACCTGCTCTGTGCAGTAGTTTTGCACACAGCTGTCCCAATACTTTTCTTTTTGGGTCCACTGCCGGAACTCTGGGTCCTCCCCCTGGAGCAGTGCCCCCAGAGAAAGCTGGTTGTCCTGGGGGCACTGCTACATGCTAGCTTCCAAGCCTCTGCTCTATGTGTCAATAAGACACATAGAGCCACAGCTCAGCCCCGCCCCCCACTCTCTCCTCATTGGCTTACTGGCTGTGATTGCCAGCAGCTGGAGCCAATGGGCTCCTGCTGCTCTCTTAGCCAATGAGGAGGGAGAACCTTCATACAGTAGAGTCTATTGTGAACATCACTGGATCGGAGGGGGCTCAGGTAAGAATTGGGGGGGCTGTGGGGGCTGCTGCAAAGAATGCATGAAAGTAAAAAACCTTGAGCCTTTACAACCACTTTAAATAACAAAATTCATCTACCATAGATATCAATATGGTTTGCTGTAAAGTTTGCAGACTTTAAACTTCAAGCATAAGTCGCGATACTGTTAGCAAACCAAACCCAGGCAGATTCACTGGGAGTGTTAAATGTATTAGCAGATTTAAATGCAATAATACATTGAAGCCAAATTTTAGCTAACTCTTTATAATCAGTTACAGTAAATAGTTTTTCCTTTTGGGATAAAGGTTTAGATAAATAAATAAAAGCTGGTCATTTTAATCACCCCTATTAATGGCAAATTAATTGTCCCATCCATGTTAACTGAAACATTCTGCTGGAAAGCTTGAACTTCTGAAAAAGGCCAAGTTTCAGGCTTAGTCACCAGATGAAAATCAAAGAAAGCAAGCCTAAAAAAGGAAACTAATACAGCCATCACATCTAAGAATTGGTAAGCTGCAATATACTAAATGTTTGCTTTTGGGTTTCCTTGTGTCCTTTAAGTACAGCAATACAATGAGACAACAACTTGTACATCATAAAGACCCAACACCAAACACAAGCAAAGTAACTTGGTATATTCAATACAACGTGGTGAGAAATCCAAAGAGCTGTACATTGGGATTGGGGAGACAAAACACAATGAATTGCCCAACATAGGAAGGTAGATTCTACAGGTCAAGACTCTACAGTCCTACTACACCTTAAGGGAAAGGGGCATTCTTTCAAGGACAGTGAGGTGCACTTTTATGAAAGAGAGGAAGAATGGTTCACAGAAGACATAAAACAGGCCATCAACGTCAAAATTGAACAATCATCCCTGAACAGGGATGGAGAACATGACACCACCTGTCTTCCACCAAGTCTAGTTGACTAACTAGCACTAACAGCACCTCAGTCTATTTTTATATAAGCTTTTTGTAGTTCCCTGCTCTGCAGACTGGGAAAGGGCAGGGCAGCATTGTATGTTAGTCAACCTCTGCTCCATAGCACATTGCTGCCAATCTATTTATAAATCAGAGAATGTGACTTTAACAAGCATTGTCTGGTGAAGAGCCAACCAGGTGCATATGTTTTAAATGGGAGTGATTGATTCTCTAATGGCAAATGTGTGTAAAATCAAATCTCTACTAGCAAATGTATGAAAGTTATATTCTCTGTTTTATAAATAGACCCCAAACAATTCCTACTGATAAGAGGTGAGAGAGAAAAGAGTGCAAATGTGGATTGTAGCCTAAAATTCTCATTTATATTCAATAACATTCACCTTATCTACTTACTGCCTGCAAACCTTATATCTGTGCAGAGAAACATGGACAAATGCTGGAAAATGTAGGACATGAATCTACTCAATTAACGAGTATTCCAATCTATCTGCTACACATTGTTTTTGCACTAGTAGCAGGGGCATACCTACAGGGGTCGCAGGCGTTGCAATTGTGACTGGGCCCCATGCTGCAGAGGGCCCATGCGGCCCCCCTGTATGCCTAGATAGGAGGGGCAGCAGAGGTGGCTGCATATAGAGGAACCGATCTCTTCATGTTCCTCCTGCAGCTGCTGAATGCTGGCCTCTACTCCTTTCTCTTGCAGGCATTCAGCAGCTGCAGGAGGAACATGGAAAGATCCATGCAGGAGGAACGCAGAGAGATCCCACTGCTCCTCCTATACAGCTTTTTTCTGATGCCCCCATGTGCTTTCCAGCCCCCCTGAGCTCTTTTGGGGCCTCGTGCTCTTTCTAGTCCCCCTCTCATCCCTGGCTGCTGCGGGGGATCTGTCAGGATGAAGAATGGGAAAGGGATCGGTAAATGTGTAATTTACCGGCCCCTTCCTTTTCTGAATGGAGAGTCAGTGATCCGTACCAATCACTGACTCTGTCCATTCATAACTGAAGCATAGTTAAATGTGTTTACTGTGCTTCAGTTTATGATTGAATGGAAAGCTCTGTACAGAACTATTCCTATCTATTCATTCAGTGCAGCTGCAGAGATGAAGGGCTGTGTCCTCAATCTCCTTTCTCTGTCTCATAGGTGGAACATCATAGGTCTGTTTTGACCCCTCTGTTTTGACCCCTGATATCTCACCAAAGCCACCCAGTGGGGCTCCTAAAAAATTGTAAAAAAAAAATAATTTTAAAATAATTTTAAAAATGGTAAAAAGAAAAAAAAAAAACTACTGACATCAGTGGCAGAACTACCAGGGTCACAGAGGTCACACTTTTGACCAGGTCCTGATGATTCGCCACTGGGCTCGGAGAGAAGGGTCTCAGCCAAGGGTCAGGGGGGAACTTCATGGTTTCTTGCACCGGGGCCATGAGGGTTCTAATTACACCACCGACTAGGAGTATTTTACATTAGCTAAAAGTTATAGAAAGTACTAGCCAAATATGCTTTTTTTTTAAAACCTAACTATATACCTAGCAAGTCTAAATGAAACTATTATAGGGAATTTGTCTTTTACCATGTACTTTTAATTTTCTTTTTTTTAACAGCATAAGCACCACAACAGAAATAAATAAACAAGGAATCAAACATGGGGTTGCAACACTCAATTGAAGAGTTATTTCAATCCTCAAGGGATATACAGTTGGCAACAGTTTCAGGCGACAGCCCTTCTTCAGGCAGCTAAAAGATTTATGTTGTGGACACAATGTGACTATTTCACATGAGCTCATTGTGGAATTCAAGCTTCAGATACCAGATAGAATATCTCACAATTTAATGTATTTTACATTTATAAACAGAAGATGAAATGCATTAATAATGAAAAATATCTTTAAAAAAATGTATCAACACAACTCACAAGAAAAGCATTAAAAGTTCTCTGCAATTTAAAGTTTTTTCCTTTTCATACAGAAGACTCCTTATGTGTAGCCATTGTCACGACACAACATGAAAGGAGAATCAGAAATCAGATACAGCCTTTCTGGACAATATGTCTTTATGTGTATATTTTAATTTTCAGCTGGTAACCCCTTGTTTTAGTTAATTCTGCTTCTCTTGGCTTCTGTAGGACAGACTGCAATGCGCTCCCTCTGATAAATATGGCCAATAGCCAAAAGTGTTTGTAAATTCCTTCCAAATTGTATCAGGCAAAATAAAAAAAGCACAAACCAATTGCTTCTGTGGTGCGAATGTAATTGCTGTTGTGGTAAGAATGTATTTGTTAATTTTTCTTTTGCTCATAAATGCCTTTGTGAGGTGGAATTCCACTGCATAGGGATGTTGCAGGACGATTTACAATTGAGACAGTCATTCCATTTTGTAAAGGATGGAAGGTTTTAATAATTTTAGTTCTAAGGAAAGAATACTTACAGTAGCATCCTTTCATGAATTTGTCAGCATTTCATTCATCCTGCCCTAGGTTCAAGGATTAGGATGACAGGGAATATGAATGGATTGTTCTGATATTGTCCAGGGTCAAGGATAAAGATGATTGGGAATGTGAGAAAACCGATCTACTGCTGTCTGCTGTCATTTTGCTATGCTAATTTAGCTCATGGAAATTCAGGTTCTAAAATATTCACGTGGCTCCCCTGTATGATCACTATACCATTCTTATAGTGCCTACTTGTTGACAGCATTGTGAACTCATCTACTACCTAAATGAAAGGGTCAATGCCTAGCAGACCTCTTTGCACGTGTTTGCTTCCTTTCATTTATAAGATAAGATACATTTTGTTACTGAGGCTAAAACTGCACTTAAATGTATGTTTTACTCTTAACAAAATAATGCCAACATTCACCAAACATTTATAAATCACTTTAAAAGTATGCCTATCATTGGATAATTGAATCTTCTTTTAACACATATCTTGTATCATCATCGACACTGCCCTTTTCCGTTGTTATCACCTACATGTCATGAACTAGTTCCCACGTCCCACACCCAACTACGTCATAACATTCAGTTCCCAACCCACAGGTACACCAGCAGTGAAAGAAAAAACTGAGAAAAAAAAAGAAAAAAGAAAAAAAAAAAAAAACTGGTCACCTACCCAGGTCTTTTTAAACAGTGAACATGGAAGGCGTCACAAAGTAAAAGATAGGACTATCCAGTTCAACTTGCCAGCCTTCCACAGTCTAATAATGGCTATTGTCGGCAAGGAACATGGATAAGTATAACCTATCAAAAGAGGGGGATAAGAAAGCCAGTTCAAACTGCCAGCCAGTTAGCCAACTATCAAAAACCAAATTAACCTGTCTAAGAACATGTGTTTAAAAACAGGGGTTTAGTTAGCACACATTTGCAAATACATACGTAAGCCACAGAGCCACATCACGGCACCCTGAGTATCTGTGGTCCTAACTCTATAAATCTTGAGAGTCCTCACAATGGAGGCACATGCATTTAAATGGATAGAAACAAGGGCAGGTGAACCTGAGGGAGCCCACCCCTCATTAAGGTCATGGGAGCGCACCTGACACCCAGCACATAGCACAACGGCAGCCAGGGTGTCCAATGCACCCACTGAACCTCCAAAATTAACATACAAAGAAAAAACTGGTCACCTACCCAGGTCATCAGCAGTGAATGCAGAAAACCCAATCCTAGAGCTGTCATGACTACTACTACCAACAACAGCACAGTAAGTATTTGTGTATAAGTGTGCTGAGAGTGTTTATCGGTCACAGTCATGTACCTGGTTGAGGCTGAGCTGTTGAGAGGGCTTCCTTTACACCTCCTGCCCAGCACCCCCTGGAGTTAGATAGGGTGCAGCAGGATGAGCCATGGCAGGGGTGACTGCAATAGGTCCAGGTGCAGAAGCAAATCCTAAGTCTGGGAGCTGCTGTGCAGCTAGTATGCAGGGCAGGCACAGGAACATGCAGGTGCAAGATGCTGTAGTCAGTACAAGCCAAGTCAAAAACACCCAGGCAGTGGAGGTACTAAGAGAGAAGCACGAGTAAGGTCAAAGTCCAGGCCAGGATAGCAAGGTCAGCAACAGGAAATCAGGACACGGCAAAGACAGGAGACAAACTCGGTCAAACACTAAATATTAGAATGCAGGTCAAGTCAAGGGAGATGACAACCACTCAACAAGTTCTCCTGTGCTTTAAACATGATGTTTGACACCAAAGTCAATGCACACTGGTTCACACCAACAAGTATTAGCAGGAACATGTGTAATAGCATGAGTATGCACATGTATGTGCACACTAGTGGTTGCTCTAACCCAGTGTTTTGGACCACAGAGTGTATTATGTGCATGTGCAGATCTTCAGGAACAACCATGCACCCAATCTTCCTGACAGCCTATTTGCAGAAAAAAAGAAAATGTCGCTACACCTAAATTCCTGCCTAAGTCCAAGTCACCTGTAATATCCTTAACAGCCTTTTTGACACTAAGCCTTATTAAAAACATCACTGCCAATTAAATGGTGACAGCAAATGTGGCTATCAGTGACTGTTTGATGATAACGTATTCAAGTGTATGTGGAGAGGCGGCACTGCTAGCATACTGGGGTGTAAAAATGATGACATTACCCATATGGAAGAAAAATATATTTGAAATATATTTTAAAAATATTCTTCCCAAATATATTGACATATATTCGAAATACTACAATTTTGGCCATATTCAATATATTTAAAAATATATTTAAATAAATAAATATATATATATTAATATATATACAGTGGGGATTGAACGTTTGGGCACCCCAGCTGAAAATTTGTATTAATGTGCATAAAGAAGCCAAGGAAAGATGGAAAAATCTCCAAAAGGCATCAAATTACAGATTAGACATTCTTATAATATGTCAACAAAAGTTAGATTTTATTTCCATCATTTACACTTTCAAAATAACAGAAAACAAAAAAATGGCGTCTGCAAAAGTTTGGGCACCCTGCAGAATTTATAGCATGCACTGCCCCCTTTGCCAAGCTGAGACCTGCCAGTGTCATGGATTGTTCTCAATCATCATCTGGGAAGACCAGGTTATGTCAATCTCAAAGGTTTTAAATGCCCAGACTCATCTGACCTTGCCCCAACAATCAGCACCATGGGTTCTTCTAAGCAGTTGTCTAGAAAACTGAAACTGAAAATAGTTGACGCTCACAAAGCTGGAGAAGGCTATAAGAAGATAGCAAAGCGTTTTCAGATGTCAATATCCTCTGTTCGGAATGTAATTAAGAAATGGCAGTCATCAGGAACAGTGGAAGTTAAAGCAAGATCTGGAAGACCAAGAAAAATATCAGACAGAACAGCTCGCAGGATTGTGAGAAAAACAATTCAAAACCCACGTTTGACTGCACGATCCCTCCAGAAAGATCTGGCAGACACTGGAGTTGTGGTACACTATTCCACTATAAAGAGATACTTGTACAAATATGGTTTTCATGGAAGAGTCATCAGAAGAAAATCTCTTCTACGTCCTCACCACAAAAATCATCGTTTGAACTTTGCAAATGAACATATAGACAAGCCTGATGCATTTTGGAAACGAGTTCTGTGGACCGATGAGGTTAAAATTGAATTTTCTGGTCGGAATGAGCAAAGGTACGTTTGGAGAAGAAGGGGTACAGAATTTAATGAAAAGAACCTCTGTCCAACTGTTAAGCATGGGGTTGGATCAATCATGCTTTGGGGTTGTGTTGCAGCCAGTGGCACAGGGAACATCTCACGAGTAGAAGGAAAAATGGATTCAATAAAATTTCAGCAAATTTTGGATGGTAACTTGATGCCATCTGTGAAAAAGCTGAAGTTAAAGAGAGGATGGCTTCTACAAATGGATAATGATCCTAAACACATCTCAAAATCCACGGGGGATTACATCAAGAGGCGTAAACTGAAGGTTTTGCCATGGCCTTCACAATCTCCTGACCTCAACATAATTGAAAATCTATGGATAGACCTTAAAAGAGCAGTACGTGACAGACAGCCCAGAAATCTGAAAGAACTGGAAGAATTTTGTAAGGAAGAATGGGCAAAGATACCTCAAACAAGAATTGAAAGACTCTTGGCTGGCTACAAAAAGCGTTTACAAGCTGTGATACTTGCCAAAGGGGGCAGTACAAGATATTAACTCTGCAGGGTGCCCAAACTTTTGCAGACGCCATTTTTTTGTTTTCTGTTATTTTGAAAGTGTAAATGATGGAAATAAAATCTAACTTTTGTTGACATATTATAAGAATGTCTAATCTGTAATTTGATGCCTTTTGGAGATTTTTCCATCTTTCCTTGGCTTCTTTATGCACATTAATACAAATTTTTAGCTGGGGTGCCCAAACTTTCGATCCCCACTGTATATATATATATATATATATATATATATATATATATATATATACACACACATACTGTATGTTGAAATGTGTTTTTATTACAAAATATATGAAAAATATTTTTAAAAGTACCGTATTTTCCGGCGTATAAGACGACTGGGCGTATAAGACGACCCCCCTACTTTTCCTGTTAAAATGTAGTGTTTGGGCTATACTCGCCGTATAAGACTACCCCTCTTCCAATGCACACCAGTGGGAAGAATCGTGCCCCATCATTAGTATCAGTGGGAGGAATAGTGCCCAGTCATTGGTGTCAGTGGCAGGAATAGCACCCCATCATTGGTGTCAGTGGGAGGAATAGCACCCCATCATTGGTGTCAGTGGGAGGAATAGCGTCCCATCATTGGTGTCAGTGGGAGGAATAGCACCCCATCATTGGTGTCAGTGGGAGGAATAGCACCCCATCATTGGTGTCAGTGGGAGGAATAGAGTCCCATCATTGGTGTCAGTGGGAGGAATAGCGCCCCATCATTGGTGTTAGTGGGAGGAATAGCACCCCATCATTGGTGTCAGTGGGAGGAATAGCACCCCATCATTGGTGTCAGTGGGAGGAATAGTGTCCCATCATTGGTGTCAGTGGGAGGAATAGCACCCCATCATTGGCGTCAGTGGGAGGAATAGTGCCCCATCATTGGTGTCAGTGTGAGGAATCGTGCCCCATCATTGGTGTCAGTGGGAGGAATAGTGTCCCATCATTGGTGTCAGTGGGAGGAATAGCACCCCATCATTGGTGTCAGTGGGAGGAATAGCACCCCATCATTGGCGTCAGTGGGAGGAATAGTGCCCCATCATTGGTGTCAGTGTGAGGAATCGTGCCCCATCATTGGTGTCAGTGGGAGGAATAGTGTCCCATCAGTGGTGTCAGTGGGGGGTGGAATAGTGCCCCATCATTGGTGTCAGTGGGGGGGAATAGTGACCCATCGTTGGTGTCAGTGGGGGGGAGGAAAAGTGCCCCATCGTCGGTGTCAATGGGAGGAATAATGCCCCATCATTGGTATCAGTGACACCAATGATGGGGCACTATTCCTCCCACTGACACTTGCTGACCCCTGTTCAGTATGGTGCTGCTGCAGCAAGCATATATGGTTGCAGCAGCACCTGTGCACGGCACACTTACCTTCACCTGATTTTCGCGGGGCCGCTCGGCTTCGCCTCCTCCCCGGTGATTGGCCGCCTGTGTGCCTTTCCTGAGCTACAGTTCTGGCGGCCAATCACCGGTGAGGAGGCGGAGCCGAGCAGCCGCACGAATATCCAGTGGCCGAACTGAAGGAAGGAGCAGCTACGCTTCCTGGACCAGATCGTCGTGGGAACGGAGCCAGGTAAGAAACAGAAGCCCCTGCCCACCCCTGTACTTAGTTTCACTTCTGTTGGAAGGGGGGGCGGCGGCGGCGGCACCGCACCGCCCCCCTAAAAAGTGTCAGCATGCCGTATACCGGCGTATAAGACGACCCCCGACTTTTGAGAAGATTTTCAAGGGTCAAAAAGTCGTCTTATACGCCGGAAAATACGGTACATTTAAAATATACTGTATGTCTTTAAAAATAAAAATCTACAATATATATATACAGTCAGGTCCATAAATATTGGGACATCGACACAATTCTAACATTTTTGGCTCTATACACCACCACAATCGATTTGAAATGAAACAAGAAACAAGATGTGCTTTAACTGCAGACTGTCAGATTTAATTTGAAGGTATTTACATCCAAATCAGGTGAACAGTGTAGGAATTACAACAGTTTGCATATGCCACTTGTTAAGGGACCAAAAGTAATGGGACAGAATAATAATCATAAATCAAACTTTCAATTTTTAATACTTGGTTGCAAACCCTTTGCAGTCAATTACAGCCTGAAGTCTGGAACGCATAGACCTCACCAGACGCTGGGTTTCATCCCTGGTGATGCTCTGCCAGGCCTCTACTGCAACTGTCTTCAGTTCCTGCTTGTTCTTTGGGCATTTTCCCTTCAGTTTTGTCTTCAGCAAGTGAAATGCATGCTCAATCGGATTCAGGTCAGGTGATTGACTTGGCCATTGCATAACATTCCACTTCTTTCTCTTAAAAAACTCTTTGGTTGCTTTTGCAGTCTGCTTTGGGTCATTGTCCATCTGCACTGTGAAGCGGCATCCAATGAGTTCTGAAGCATTTGGCTGAATATGAGCAGATAATATTGCCCAAAACACTTCAGAATTCATCCTGCTGCTTTTGTCAGCAGTCACATCATCAATAAATACAAGAGAACCAGTTCCATTGGCAGCCGTACATGCCCACGTCATGACATTACCACCACCATGCTTCACTGATGAGGTGGTATGCTTAGGATCATGAGCAGTTCCTTTCCTTCTCCATACTCTTCTCTTCCCATCACTCTGGTACAAGTTGATCTCGGTCTCATCTGTCCATAGGATGTTGTTCCAGAACTGTGAAGGCTTTTTTAGATGTCGTTTGGCAAACTCTAATTTGGCCTTCCTGTTTTTGAGGCTCACCAATGGTTTACATCTCGTGGTGAACCTTCTGTATTCACCCTGGTGAAGTCTTCTCTTGATTGTTGACTTTGACACACATACACCTACCTCCTGGAGAGTGTTCTTGATCTGGCCAACTGTTGTGAAGGGTGTTTTCTTCACCAGGGAAAGAATTCTTCGGTCATCCACCACAGTTGTTTTCCATGGTCTTCCGGGTCTTTTGGTGTTGCTGAGCTCACTGGTGCGTTCCTTCTTTTTAAGAATGTTCCAAACAGTTGTTTTGGCCACGCCTAATGTTTTTGCTATCTCTCTGATGGGTTTGTTTTGTTTTTTCAGCCTAATGATGGCTTGCTTCACTGATAGTGACAGCTCTTTGGATCTCATCTTGAGTGTTGACAGCAACAGATTCCAAATGCAAATAGCACACTTGAAATGAATTCTGGACCTTTCATCTGCTCATTGTAATTGGGATAATGAGGGAATAACACACACCTGGCCATGGAACAGCTGAGAAGCCAATTGTCCCATTACTTTTGGTCCCTTAACAAGTGGGAGGCACATATGCAAACTGTTGTAATAACTACACCGTTCACCTGATTTGGATGTAAATACACTCAAATTAAAGCTGACAGTCTGCAGTTAATGCACATCTTGTTCTTTTCATTTCAAATCCATTGTGGTGGTGTATAGAGCCAAAAATGTTAGAATTGTGTCGATGTCCCAATATTTATGGACCTGGCAATATATATATATATACATACATGCACACACACTGCATGTTGAAATGTGTTTTTTATATATTACAAGATATATTTAAAAATAGATTTAAAAATAGATTTTTTTAAATATATTCTTCAGATTTTTTTTTTACATAAAAAAGTTATTTTAACATATATTTGTGAATGCATTCCAAAAATGTAGATTTGTATTTTTAAAGACACACAGTATATTTGAAATGTATTTTTTAAAATATTTTTCATATATTTTGTAATAAAAACACATACAGTATATATATATAAATATATTGAATATGGCCAAAATTGTAGTATTTCAAATATATAACGATATATTTGGGAAGAATATTTTTAAATATATTTCAAATATATTTTTCTTCCATGTTCAACAAATCTTGTTTCAAAGAGAAGGACAAATACCACTGAAGTCTATGGGGGGCAAATTTTGTAGTTAAATTCTGGGCATTTTTAGGGCTAAGAGACATACTACTGTAAAAAGAAAAAAAAAGGCATAAGAAGCTGGGCACTGCCATGGGAGAGATATAACAAAGCAAAAAAAACAAACAAAAAACAGCGGGGAAATTATTTTTTTGAGGGCAACATTGAAATTACGCAAATTCCTTAAATAACATAAACAGTATGATTTCACAGACACTTTCTGGGACAGCATACATTTAAAGTGTGTATTTGGCTGTGGAATTGATTTGTCTGTTTTACAATTAGTTTGGCTCACATACAACAGCACTGTATTATAGTTTGAGACAAAGGATTTTTTTAGGTAGCTTTAGCTGAGAGACATGCTTTTTCATCAAGAGATTTGCCAGTTTTTTACCATGGCTTTCCTTTTTTCTCACTGATGCAAAACTTTCCCACCACTGGCCACATACTACCAAGCTCTCATTAACCCCTTGGCGCCGGCGCCTCCCGTCCCTTCAGAAGTTGGGAGGCGGGGCAAAATTTTAGGGTCATGTGACTGCCGTGATTTGCTGTCATGGCGGTCAAATGATCAGGAAAGGTCACAATCAAAAGAGGAGATTGGGACCATTCTGTGAGTACCGGGCATGTGTGCTGGGAGCGCGCAGGGCGCACGCTGTCAGCACATATGTTTTTCTTAATTGCACGCAAATGTGCGGCAGCTCAGCGTCAAGGCCCAGACGCCGGGAGGCCACACATTTGCGTGCGGCTGGCGCCAAGAGGTTAAAAATTATTAGACCACAGATGATACAGTAGTATAAAACTGGCCTTTAGTGGAAAAAAATTGCCTGAAATCTACTAGAGAAATAGAGCACAGGGAGGTATTACTACAAATACTAGGTGTCCTCAGATGACACAGCAGTGTAAAGTTGGCCAGCAGCAGAACTATTTTAAATAGAAAGACTAGGCTTAACTTTACTAAAAAAAAGAGCACAGGCTAGGGATTTACTACAAGAATTAGGATACTGCAGAGGATAGAGAAGTATAGAATTGGTCAACAGCTGGACAGATTTATTCAGGGATGGTAGGTATAACTGGTGTATGCCTAACTTTTTTTTAATCTATGGGATCTATCTATGGGATAGAGGGGTGGGATGAATGTAAGTGATAGAATGAGAGGTGGTTTAGGTGTGCACTGTTCTTGCAGCTAGCTTTTTTTCCTTTTAAAACCTGCAGAAGTATGCTGTGAACAAAAAGGCATCCTAAAGAACTGATGGACAGTAACCAGTGAATGCTCCACATTAAGCATGGCAAACTTAAATAAACACTATCATCAAAGCATAGAAAAAAAATATAATGAAACGTCCAAAATTATATTCCCTGAAACAACAGTCCATTTTTTAAAGGAAGCCTTGCAGCGAAAAAAAAAAGAAAGTTTGCTAAGTATGGGACAATAGCTAATAGTGACCACCGACCCCAAATCAACCACAAAATAAAACAAAAGACAAAATGCCCCTTCTAATGAGAATAAAAGGCAAAGAGGTTGTCTGTTTAAAGAGCTAACAATGAAAATTAACCACTTGCCCTCCTGAGGATTTACGCCCCCACCCACCCCTTCTTGACCAGACCATTTTTTGCGTTATGGCGCTGCGTTACTTTAACTGACAATTGCACGGTCATGCAATGCTGCACCCAAATTAAATTTACATACTTTTTTCCCACGAATTGAGCTTTCTTTCAGTGGTATTTGATTACCTGTGCGGTTTTTTTTTGCGCTTAAAAAAAAAAGACCGACAATTTTGAGGAAAAAACTATAATTTTGACTTTTTGCTATTAAACATGTCCAGTAAAAAAAATTTTTAAATTTAATTTCATCATAAATGTACGCCAAAATGTATTCTGCTACATGTCTTTGCTAACAAAAATACCAATACATGTAAATTAATTGGTTTATGTGAAAGTTATAGCATTTACAAATGGCTGTATAGATAAATTTGTTTTATACTAGTAATGGCAGCGATCAGCGACTTATAGCTGGACTTCTGACACTGGGGGGAACTGACTTGGTGTCATTGACATCCCCAGGGATTCACCAGACAAGCACGCCCCCTACCCGGTAATACAAAATCGCATATATATATGTGATTTTGCACCACCCTGTAGCAGAATATCTGCTATAGGGCGATCGGGATGTGGTTAAAGTACAGCTACCTAACTAATCCTAATCTCTCCCTGTGCAGTTTGTCAGCTTTCCCCATACCTAGGTAAGCTTTTAATACACTGATACTATGGCTGTTCTATTTCCCCTTTTTTTATTGAGGGGGCTGGCTTATCCAAAAGCCCTTTTCTGACCCTTATAAGCCTGTTGGTCAAAGTTCATACATTATGACTTAAAAAAAAATCTCCAGGGTGTATCTATAGAAAATTCACCAGGATCACAAATGCCAAACTTGCAGGATTCACTTTGGGGGTGGATGGGGAATTCAAATGATCATGGGAAAACTTGCCAGATGTTACCCTAATGTTAAAAGAGAAGTGTGGGATTTAAAAAAAAAACAAGAATTTATACTCACCTAGATGGATACAGCATTGGTCTGATGCTGCATCTGTCCCCGTTGCTTCTAATACCCAGAACTGAGAGATCAAAGACCACTGAGCTCTCAGTTCTCATCTTTAGTGAGCAGAGAGCCAGTGACTGTCAGTCTCTCTGATCTGCCCCTCCAGCATTCATTGGAGCGCCTGACTGTGCAGAGTGCAGGAGCAGCTGGCTCAGGCTCTTAGCGGCATGCTGAGAGGCTGGGCCAGCTGCTGGTTAGACATCTGGGCGGATCCCGACATTAAAGTCAGGATCCCTACAGAGTCTGGACCGGCTGATTGACCTCAGCCAACAACAGACTTTAGCCCCTTGTCAGCTGAATCTGGGTCACATTAGTGCAGAGATAAGTGCACTCTTGTGACCCACAGGAGAAGATGGGCCAAAAGAGCTTTGACCATACTTTTCTTTTAAAGAAAGCGTATGCAAAGCACAGAAGAGCACAGTAGGAAACCTCTACTGAAAGAGATCAGACAGCTTCCATTGATGATGGTCTTTTAAAATACTACTTGCCCGGTTGTCAGCACTTCTGTTACCATTGGTTTTTATTGAGTTTTACAAAATTGAACACAGCACTTCAATACACAAGTTATATTTCCTTCCAAAATGAGCATAACAGGCTTTAACAGAAGGATATATAGAATAGAAACATATGGAAATATCATGCCCAGGGTCGGACTGACCATTTGGAAACTCGGGAAAGAAGAAGGAAAAAGTGTGCAAATTAGAAAGTCAGAATGAAGTCAGGACTCCTTGCCTGCAATCATGTCATCTATGACTTGCCTAGTTGCCATGAAATTTTAATTTTCAGGAAATGTCTACACAGTCTCCAAATTTATCAATTATAGGTTTTCTTTAAAATGACTTTTAGCAAAACACAACCATATTAAAAAAAAAATCATTCCATGGTCCAAAAGGTAAGAAATCCTCACCTCAAGGGAAAATTCCACAAGGGTAAAACCTTGAACTTGGAGGGTGGATCTGCTCATCACTAATATGTAATGTTTCCCTTTGTAACCACTCCTGTACCTTAATTGAACGTCAAAAAAGGTACCGGTTTATTTGCTAAGTGATAATGCTGTTATGTTATTGCACATCACTTCCGCGTAGCAACGCTCAAGAAAGTTACAGCCTTAACAAATAAACATGTAATTTGTTTTATACAGGTCTTAGCTAACAGAATCTATTTAACAGCAAAATCTCTTTTTTCAAGCTACCTCTGCAAAATTGCTCTGTCATTCTACATTCATTATACAGAACTGTTTTACAAAAACAATTTTGTGAGTGTCTGGGACAGCATAGTAACTTAGCTTACATCAAATGTTTGAGGTCAAAATGTTGAAAGAATTGTGTAAAGCAAATAGTATAGCAAAAAAAAAATGAACATTTTATCTTCTCACCAGTGAAGCATACCATGTCAACACAAAGTAAGAGTGTGTGATAAAGTATAATGCAAATCCCAGCAAGCTTGAGTCAGCCATGGTGTTGTTCCTCTCGCCTGACGCGTGCAAAGTTGATGCCAATCCAACTGACTGTTACAGTGGGCAGAATCATTAGAATTTGCTTTTTAAATGATCTCTCAGTCCACAGAGCTGAAGGCTGCTAGGTATGCAAGATTAGAAGCAAAATGATGGGCGCAAGCTGATGCTTCAGAGCTCTCATGATAGTTTCCGTCTGTCATTATTTACGTCTGACTAGAGGTGTCATGTCAAGTTCCTAAAACGCACTTTAATAAGAAGCTCTTGTTTTCCGCTGCCTTAGAAAATGGACCAGAATAGCCTTCTTCTGCCCCTCTCTTTTTTCACTTAGCTGAAGCTTATTCAATCTTTTTATCTTGACACAAAGGCAAATAAAAATTGTTTGTTGGCGCTGCTTAGAGGTGGTATTTTCACCGGCTAGCTGAACATTCTTTTGGAGGAAAAAAGTCAGATGGAATCGATAAATGGAAATGTTTTTGAAAGGTCAGTTTAATTTTGTGTTTGGTGATGGTGTGTTCTATCATTACATTAAACCTTTTGAAAACATTTATTTTCTTCTGAAGTCTGTAGTAGAATAATATTTCATTATAGTTATAGTTTTTATTTAGCTGCTGTAGATATAGATGTTAGAAAACATTTTGAGAAAATATGTTCAGTGCAGCATAAAAGCTGTTTTGTCTTCGTAGTGAGATTGAGTGCTAACATAAAGTTAAAGGATCAGTTCACTGGTAACTGGTATTTCAGACTTCAAGACTTTAGTATATGCTGGTGGAATAAAGTAATATTTGGTTTCTCATGGGAAAGGGGTGTCCAGTAGTTCTGTAACTGAGTTTCTAGGTGTGGTGACTTGGGAGTCTCTATATTGTGGGATATAATTTATTTGACAGTAATGGAGAATGCAACAGAAGCAGTAAGACTGCATGGAAAGTGATGACAGGAGTGACCTACAGTGGGAAAGCCTTGTCACCACAGTCTACAACAGGGGTGTTAGAAGCTGGTAGGTGATTCAGCCCAACAGCCCATCCATACTTGAACATTAGCTTTAGGGAGGCTTACTGTGAACAAGTACTCTTCAGTCAAACATGAGAATTAGACATTTAAACTGAGTCAGTTTATGCAGCCTACTCACTAGAGGACTTTAATGTTTACCCTGCTATTGATATTCTGCACCTGGCTCCTCCTAAATCCATATTTGTATTAATATTCTGATCTTTTTCAAAACCCTAAATCTGAACCTGTGAAAATGTACTACTAATATACACTATATTAATGGATCTTTCAACCTATTCCACCATCTAACAATTCTCAAAGGTCAACAGTCCTAGAAAAATATGTTATGAATGCATCTTTTTGGCATGGTCCAACAGTCACTTGTTGGGCAATTTTATCACATGGAGGCTAAAGAGAAACACTACCCAGTTCTATATGTGGAATAAGTGAGGATTACATAGAAGAAGAAGATTGCTTCAGCGTGCCCTTCCTGTAAGCATTATCCTTTTTCTGAGCCATTTCAACCTTACTCAAACAAATTGGAGGGAGGAAAGAGTAAATATTCACCTTTAGAACCATAAATACATGTCTGGAAAGGTGTTGTCTCCCATAACTTGGAAAGGTTTGCAGAGTGATGAAGAACTGAACAGAAAGGGAGCAGGAACAAGTGGGGCTGGCTACTTATTGGCACTCTGCATTGGCACTCATCCTAGTTCAAGCAGCGATGCCTTGATGATGTCAGCATTGTCTGAACTACAACTACAAGTGAGAGTTGAGAGGTGGCTGGTCACACACTACACAAAAAGTAGGCAAACGACACCAGTCTTCTCAAGACAAACTGCTGGCCTCCAACTGTCTGAAGACTGGCTTTGAATCAAGACAGTGAAAGATATAAACAGCAAGTCTACAATGCAAGGACAGGCTGTTTAAGTGGAACTTGAGTGAAAATTCAAGGCACATATTGCTGACAGCCCCCAGCCCATGAATAGAAACACCTAGTTAAAGCTGCCAAAAAATAATTCTCTGTTGTAAAGATTGACTATACACTAAAAAGATACATTTGTGAATGGAGATGAGCTTTAAGACAAAGCGCTTTTGGCTCTATTAGCTGTCTTGCAGATATTTCCACTTGCGAAATGTATGGCCTACATGTTACTAATCAATGGTAAAAGGGATTTAGAAATGGATGTCAATTTTCCTCTCCAGCTCAGAGTATTCATGTCATAAACAGAATTGTCCTGATGGAGACAAGTAGAAAATTGTGTGCTTAATAAACCAAAGGCTCAGACCTATGTTGTTGGCTTGTGGTTATAAAATGAACTTATTCATGTGAACCTGTGAGCATAGCGTTATATAAACTACCAATATTGTCTTGTTTTTAATAGTATAGGCTCTGGTGCTCTCAGTTTAATCATGGCTTCACTAGAAGTTGAGTCACTGATTTGGCACAAGCCTGCAAAGTCTTAAAACGGTAAACCTTACAGGCCTGAACACATATTGAGGTTCTGTGAATCGCTAGATAGAAAACCTGCTTGAAGTTGCATTTCATGTTCTTAATAATATAAGATAGCTTTCCCAAAGTTTATTTAAATCCCTAATGTTAGCCAGGTCTAAAATTTTGGCTACTGTGTAATCATATCACTCTTTAATATCCATGAACTGCTTGTCTGCTTGGAAACAGACAAGCATGCAGTTTGCAATACTTACTAGTTTGATGGCACTTTGTCATATACTTTATCATTATTGACATTATTATCATAGTCGCCTTTAGGCTGGGGCATGGGCGGACTGACAACTCATGGGGCCCCCAGGCAATAGGGGATCATGGGGCCCCTGTGTCCTTGCCCAAACTCAAAAAAGCCTATGAAAAAGGTACCAGGGGCATCTCATGGGGCCCCCTACTGACCCCGGGCCTTCGGGCAGTGCCTGAGTTTCCAAATGGTCAGTCCGCACCTAGGCTGGGGTCAACCTAACCCCCAAACTGCAGCATGAGTAGAATCCCCTGCTCCTCATCAGCACTTATTAGTGTTGACCTTCTTGTTGTAAAGTGGTATTAAACACCGCAAAAAAAATTTTTTTAAATGGGCCCTTTGCAGTGTTATGCCATAATGTGCTAGTATGCACTGTATACTAGCATATTATGGCAGACTTCAGTGCTGCACTGTCACTGTTCTTACTGGACCCCGGCACTTCAATCTTTGCCAGGTATTCCTTCTGGGTTCCGTCTCTTCTGCCACTTGAATGATCGACCACAATGCCGTCATTCCCACGTATGCACAAGTAACCTAATCATGGCACACAGCGGCTGCTGCAAATGGGGTCTGAGCTGCACATGTGCGGTATGCATCACATTACTGCTGACAGGCAGGGGAAGGCATCTATGACAGAAGAGACAAATGGGGTCTCTCCTGTTATAAAAACCCTACCTGTTAGCATTTTTCTTTGAAATTTGACTTTAACACCCTTTAATTCACTTTCTACTGTGTTATATTCCTTCCATATGGGTCATAGAAACACACAGCGAGTCAGTCTGAAGTTGGTTTTCTCTCATGTATTTGCATATTACCTATATTAACATCAGTGTTTGCTCTAATCTAAAGACAAAAACGATAACATAGTTCATTCATCAGTTTATGAAAAACTTTCACTTTAACAATAATGCTTAAATGACTATTACTTTTTGCCTAGCAACAATAAGTTAATAGTGTTTCGTATTTATTGTTACCATTTTAAAAAGGTCATAAAGATACAATGCTGTATAAAATAGTGGCTGTTGTTTCTTTGTCAACAACATCAGGCTGAAAGTATATTTGTAATTTCTTTCTTACTGCAAAAAAATAAACTTGTGATTAACCAAATAGTCTGCAGAAATATGACTTTCTATAATGTAGAGTAAATACTGGTTGTAATTTGTACAATAATATAATAAAAAATGTTTTATAGTGCTGTTTGATATGTGTGAAATAGCACATTAAAGTAAAGTAGTTTTCCTTTTATTTTCTTTATATATGAAATTGAAAAACAATATAAAATATTTTTTCAATATGTTATACGTAGATAAATGTGTACTTTACATGTATAGTAAATACAGTATATCATATTTGCTCTTTCCAGGCAGCAGATGGAGATTGTAGAGTGTGAAACTTTTTAAACAGGTAACTGGCTTACTGTTGACCTGTAAATACATACCAGAATGTCAGGACCTCATATAACAAAAAGTAAATGAATGACTCAGGTGACGGGCACAGTCCTTCCTCCTCTTCTGTTGAGATGGTGTTACCTAGATCTTCAGTCTGCAAGAGCAACCAACAACTGCAGAGCTAGTGCTGGGCTCTCTTTTTAGGAAATCCAGCACCAGAGGCATGAATGTGATCTTTATTAAATGTTTATTTGTAAAATAAGGATTTATAGAAATAAGATATAAATAGTATTAAATATCATTTTGAAAACTTAAAAAAGTAAAATATAATTGACCAAAATCTACAAAGTTTTTGTTAGGAAATACATAACGTTGTGGGTAGACAGTAGGCTAAAATTACAAGACTTTTAAAACACATCCAAGGCATATAGAAAACTATCCATAATCTCCTCCCTCTGTCCCTCCCTCCTCACTTCTAGTTTTCCTCCCATCCCTTTTTTGACCCTCAGCGACTCACAGACTTTAAATACACTCATACTTCAAGTATGTAGTATTTATGTGTGGTGATGGCCGAGTCAACCTGAGCCACAAACAGAAGTCAGAAATGACAACCTAGTGACTTAGAGTCAGTTAAACCTTACAAATAAATTATTAATAGCTAATGCTGCTATCATTGACTGTGTGTACATGGTAAAAGTCCTTTGAGTGGTACTACTGATGTCTTGTGGTCTGGGGATGATGATGATAAGGAATAAGCAGGTCTCCATAGGGAGTTATTGATAGATGAACTAATGATTATGAGCACATATGTAAAATAGACTAAACTTTGGTGAATGTTGCTCCCATGAAGTATATGTGTGGGTAGTATAATTAATTACACAATGACCCAACAAAAAAAGAGAAAAGTGGTCAGCAAAACAATATCTAATAGTGTATAAATATGCCCATATGATTCTATATTAACAATTTATTATATAGTTAATTTTTCAGTGACAGCAACTAACTGCAGTCACTTTATGAAACAGAGCTGATGAAAGAGGAAAAATAGCTATGGACATGTACGGTGATCTCACTGGTATTGCTATCTTAAAGTAGTGATGTTGATGCAAATGATCTGGTTCCTGGCAGCTTCCCCAGAGGATCTCCATAGTCTCCTTGGTTTGTAGTGTAATGTAAAAAAATGGAAATTGAAGCGCCACACCAATGCTAAGAGACCCAGATACAACTTAATTCTAATAAAGGTCAGGGGGACAGTCCAAAAAGTAGCCAATGCATTTAAAGGGTAAGGGTTCAAGAGCGCCCTCTTCATCTGGGCTAGAAAAAGTATAAAGACATCTCCACATCAGTCCGATATCAATACAATATTTAAGACCAAATACCCAATAGAAAATAGTATTGGAAGTATAAAAATTAATGGCAGCTAAAGCACTGAAATGGTACTGTTTAATATTTAGATTCTCACATTTGTTTGAGGTTCTTGTATATTGATTATCTATTCAATGTTACCTGACATTAATTTTTATATTTCTAATACTTTTTGGTTCTAAATATGACCCCAAGGAGGGTTAAATTGTATTGAAATCAGACTGATATGGAGATGTCCCTATGTTTTTGTTTTTTTTTTCTGATAAAAGGAAGTGCTCTTGGACTCCCGAAACACATTGACACTTTTTGTATTGTCCCCCTGAATTTTATTGGAATAAAGTTGTATCTGGACCTCTTAGCAATGGTATGGTGCTTTTTATTCACTTTAAGAAAGAGAACTCCGGTAATAAGGAAAAGGGGACTGTTTAAAAAATAAGAATAGTTGAAATAACTAAATAAAATGTTGTAAAACCAAAACTCTTCCTTGCATGGGAAAGCACCTAATTCAATAATAGAAAACTCACTGTACTGACCTTCTCTATTATATCATGCTAAGTGAAATACAACACAGAGAGACTAAAATAAGTGCTACTGTGTGACAAGAGCAGTACAATTTTATCCTGATTCATACCAGCTAAGAAGGAGAAGTTGCCACAGACAGATCATTTTTTGCCACCTGTTTTGACAGATATTTGAAGGAGGAATTAGCTGATTATCTGCTGCTTTTGCGCTGCGTTCTTGCTATGATGTAATTTATTACATAAAACAAACTTACTGCCCAGATTGTTCCATACTTACACCTGATTGAGTGATATTTGTTACTGTTTGCAAACAACTGCACTTTCCTATTCTTTAATTAAAAGTTCAGGCTGCAGTAACATTTGTGTATTCACATTATGACCCGTGTTATATTTGCTGCCTATCAATATCAGACATTTTCAACCATTTTATTAATAATTCCTTATGGAGATTGTCTGGCCCTACACTTGCTGTGCATTTTTCCAACTGAAAATGATGATTATAGGTAAGGGACCCAAAAATAGTTTAATAAACTGGGTTGCAGTTAAATTTACATTTTGATTATGCTATAGGACTGTTGGAGATGCACATCATGTCCAGCAGAGTTCTTATTTAATACTGTTCACTTATTATTGAATTAGGCTATTGTACACAAAATCGCATAGAGGTCTGCCTTCTGCCATTTCAGTGCATGCTATCTTTCACAGTGGGTTACCTTATGGAGACAACAGTGGAACATATTTGAGTCGTGTGCTAAAATGGCCATTTGTAGTCTCCATTGGAAACCTGTGTGATGGGGTGACAACACAAGACACAACCTGGTGCATGGATAGAACGTTATCACCCTAACAGGACGTGTCTGCACAAGGATGGCAGAATCACCAGGTATTACTATAACGAAAGCTGTAGATTTAAAATGAACAAAAATAACATTTGCTACACATTTTCCTCAATGTAAATATAGTAACTCAAAAAATTGTTTCTTAAAATTGGTTACCATTAAATTTACATTGAGATTATGTTATATGACCTTTGTAGATGTATCCTGTAGCCAACAGAGGATTTTTTTTTTAAATATTGTTCAGTTATTATTGTGGAATTAGGGTAGTGTACACAAAATCACATAGAGGTCTGCTTTTAAAACATTCACTATACAGTAGAGGCATGAAAGCAACATTTGGCAAACAGTAGGTGGCAGTCAAAGCACTGAACAGCTTTCTGTGTGTTGAATCAGTTGCTGAAAAAGAGTGTAAACATGCTCTGTAATTATCTGCTTTAAATATCTAATTTTCTAATAGATGGTAGAGCAGCTTGGGCTCTGCTCTCAGATGTGAGGATGCTGTAAAAATATTTCAACGTATGTGCTGGACAGAAGGCATTCGGCATTCTTGTGTTTAATATTTAAAGTCAATCAATTAAGTAAAGAGGTTTAGATAAATAGAATATGATGTACAGAGGAAGCATTATTCTTTTTTAGAAATTATATACATAATATAAGTATATACAGTAAAAAATGTTAGCATTTAATGAAATAAAGGGAAAATCATGATAGAGAATGAGAGGGAGAAGAAATACGTATTAGGTCTCTTTCACACCTGGGATGAGAAACCCGAAGGTGTACTCTGGTCTAAATGAAAGTAGGTGTAAATCCAGCCTGCATGATGTTTAGTTTTCTAAATCACTGAGTATAGTAAGCTACTGCCTTGTTCTTAAGAAAAAAAAATGTTTTTTTCTTTTTTTTTCATCTTTTGTTGAATTCTCTTTGCAGCCCCTTCCTGTCTACATGTATTTCAGTGCATGCTATCTCACAGGGTGGGTTTCTTTATGGTGACAATAGTAACACGTGCTGAAATGGCCACTTGTAGTCTCCATTGAGAGTCTATGCAATGGGGTGACAGCACAGGGTACAACAGAGGGCAGGGACACAGCGCTATCACCCTAAAACAGGACGTGACTGCACAAGGATCATAGTGGCAGGATCATCAAGTGTTATTTAAATGATAACTGTAGATTTAAAATAAGCAAAAAAACTTTTGAAATTACATTAACATGTTAAAGCTTTAAAGAGTTTTAGTGACTGAGTTTACATACAAATTAAGCTTGGAAATGATGTAGCTGTTGTGTACTCATCCAGTCTACGCTCCATTACTGGTAGTCTGGCGATCTGAGAACAGTATTTTTTTATCTGTTGGTAATACAGAAGAGGTATTCCCAAACATGCTAATTTTGTAATCCATATGGTCTCAGAAAGCTACACAGCACAGGTTTCTGGAACTTCTCCCCCTATGACCAATATGAGGAGCTGTGTGAAATTTATCTTACAAAGAATTAAAAGAAATCTATAGTCACAGAATACATTATGATTTTATAACATCAGCATTGTAATAGCAACACAAACAATAGCTATTTTGACAATCCAATCTAAGTTTACATGAAACATCTCCTTTCATGTGACTTAACTTGTGAAATATCTATGTTCTCAATTCAAGTTACTATTTATTAGTATCTTAGTATCTCCATTAAAAGTACCCAGGGCTGTTTTGCGTGAAAAACTTTAAGAAAGTTATTTGCATAATCAATGCTTCCAGTGGTTGTTTCACGTTTTGAAACCCAATAACATGAAGAAAACTATGTGTTGCACACGAAATAGCTAGTGGGAGGGTCTATTTTGTCATTTTCTGAGATGTGTTGAGAAATAACATTTCTTGGTATTCCTTAATCAAATGACCAGAGTAATTAGGGCACTATACAATAGCATTTTTTTTTTTTTGGTTTCCCTCTTCAAACTCACAAAAGTGCTACTGTATGGGCATGGGATCCTCCCCTGAGTGCCGTTAGAGAGGTGCCCCCAGACACCCCCCCGCCCCAGAAACCTATCAATACCTTCCTCAAGCCGTACAGCAATGGACTCCAATAGTAACCTCACCCAGGACAGGTCTTGCTTTCAGAGGACAATCCCAAACAGAGGTTAGTAGAAGGAAGGGTCCATACGATTACAGCATTTTAAACCTTTTACTGGAATACAGTTTACATATATACAACCTTTCAGTTATCCCAATTGTGATAACATATTCCTTAGTTGCAAACAGGTACAGAACAGCAGAGATGAGAGTTGAGTTGAGCAGCCCATACCTTTAGGAGTTTGCTAGAGTCTTATATCCCATGCCAAAGGAACATAAGTAGTCCCATAAGTCCTGCACATCTCTTTGCTTGCTTTCCCCTAAGGGAAAGCTTGCCGATTATAGATTCTCAAATATTATAACATTCCATGCCTTGATCCTTGCACTGCATCCCATGACAACTTCACCCATCCCAATACCCAACCCATACCAATCCCAGGCAGACTCCCACCAGACTATTTATACAGAGCCCTCTACCTAAAATGACCCACATTAGCACCAGACATAAAATGTAAACCTAGACAGAAACCCAAGCAAAATGAAACATGCACAAGACTATATGAATACAATTGCATTCAATTATAGCTTACATATTTCCCCTAAGCCCAATAGTTTGGAAATTATAGTGTTAAGGTAGTCATAAAGAAGATATGGTGATCACCTAAACCAGCTGAATTAGAGTGAAATAAGGTAATAATCTATATCTGTTGGCCAGTGGCCTTAAGGTAAGTAAAAATCAGGTTAGAAAATGTGTTACTTTATGAAGATTTCCCCTGAGACATCCCCACACTGGACATGTCTATATGGACATCCCTGCTACTAGGTCCACAAAATAAACATGAAAACACACACAGTCCATGCAGTCAGGCTTATGCCTAAAGCTGGGTTTTACAAGATCTCTGATCTAAATGCAGCTTTCCAGAAACATTTTTTTCAATTACAGGTAGAGAGGAGAAAGAAGGTTTTTTACTCTTGTATTTTCAAACTGCAGAACCTTGAAGACACAGTAATCCTGTTTCAATCCATTTTGGGGAGTAAACACCCCCCCCCCTTCATCAGGCCTAAAGAAAATTGACTGTGCTTGAATGGACTCAGATAAGCAGATACCAGATAGATCTGCCTGATCTGCTTGAAACAGTTTTCGAAGGCAGGTCAATGCCAGTGTTAAGAAGTACAGCATAAGAGATCCTTTGCTGCTCTATTTAATCACATGCAAAATTCCCAAACCCTGATAAAGAGAGAGTCTGTTTGCCTGATGAACCAAGTTGGCATTTTTCTGCTTTGAACCAATTTTATCATTAACAACTTTGAATTATTGGGTGTTTGTTTGGTGTTCTCATTGGGCTGTATACAGTATATGTAGATTCTCAACTCTGAGTTTTCCCCTATAATCCTCAATTTCTGGAGTGCTGCCGAACCATTGCTAGTTTGCCAAGTGATAATTCATTTGCCCCATTGAAAATCTGCATCCAGAGCCTTATTTTTACTTATATTTGTACTATCAGTATATACAGTAGGTTGTATTGGAAAACATGTGAGAATATTAACTGCCAAGGCAGATAGTGTAGATCAAGAATAGAAGGGGCTCAGGGACAGAGACTTGGGGGACCCCTACAGAAAGAGGAGGAGGAGGTAGAGTTGGTGAGGTCCTGTGAGAGCTTTTTAAGCATGGGGGTGACCAGTGAATGGTTTAGAAGGAAGAGGAAGAGGCCAGTAGAAAGGGGGAGATTGAAGATATGAGTAAGAGAGCATGGAATAGAGAAAGAGTGACTGGAGTTGTTGTGAGGAATGGGGTCTAGGGGGCAGATTGCTGCACTGGAGGTTGGCATCAGAGAAAAGTTTAGTAACCCCTTTATAGTAAATGGGTCAAAAGAGGAAAGTGTTAAATATGGTGGCAAGGATGTTTTTGAAATGACTGCCAATATTCTGGGGAGTGAATTAGTCAGTTGGCAGCAGCAGTAGCAGATGAAGTAGACAGATGTAGAAAAGAGTTGACGAGGACTGAATGAGAAAGTGTTAATGTTAGAGATGAAATAGGTCTGTTTGTAAGCATGGAGGGAGAAATGATATTTTAGAGGGACAGCTTTATATAGGTCAAAGTATTGCAGGGACCTAGTTTTATGCCACACTCACTAAAAAAAGGGCAGCTATGTCATTGTTTGATACTTTTGGTATCTGTTCGCCACAGTTGTAGTATTTGGGACCTAATTATGTGTGAAGTGAGCAGAGCAAGTGTGTGAGTTTGTTGTAGAGGTCGTTGGTAGCAGAATAGGCAAGAGAAGGGTTGAAATGGAAAATTAGCCCTTTAACAAAAGCCCAAAAAAGTTATTGCTGGGCTTTCTCCTGTAAAGATTTTTTACTTTGAGGGCCCATTAGACTGCAGCTCCTGGTGTGTGGTAGGATGGTAGGGTTGCTGATTCGCTGATACTGTTGTATTGCACGGTTTCCTTGTTTTACCAGAGCAAGACATTCACAATTCTGGTTGGACGTCATAGGACGTCCTCCCAGAAACGTGCCTCACACGTGCCCCATGGGTTGCTCTGCGGCACAATCTGTCATCCACTCAGTCCACCAGACACAGTGGATGCACGATCAGTGTGCCAGTCACTGCGGGTACCATGTGATTAGTTGTGGCCAATCACAGCTGACCACAATAGTGAACACTGAATTAATCAAGTTCATTCAGTAAAAATAATTGATTATAACAGTGAAATTAACTGGTATAAGCAATCAGCAATCATAATATGTACAAAAAAAAAATCCTGATCCTAAGTAGTACAATGCTATTATGTAATACTGTATTGCTCTGGTCACAGTGTGTTAAAAGAATATTGTAAAAAAAGGAAAAAATGTCATTTGAAAAAAAAGGAAAAAAATTTTTTGCTTCGCATACTGTCACCAGCTAGTGTCCCTGATCATCGCCACATCAGTTATATGATGATGCTGTACCGCACTGGTGACAGTATGTTAAAAGAAATTGTGAAAAAAAAACTTTTTTACATTTCCTTATTTTCCAAACAACTGTGACAAAAAATCACTTCAAAAAATTTCAAAAAACATGCCATGCCTCTTACTATATACCAAAAAGGGGTCTTTAGGTTGATATTTGTACTGTCCTGGTATTTTCAGGCTGCAAGAAATGCGCTGTCAGTACATCAGCATTGATAGATTTTCAGATATTATTATTATTATACAGTATTTATATAGCGCTAAAAGGTTTGCTCAGCGCTGTACATTATAGTGGGGGACAGAACATGTGACAATACAGTAACAAAACAAAACACGAGGGGGTCAAGGGCCCTGCTCTTTCGAGCTTACAATCTAGGAGATATATACTGTATGTACCATAGTTTGTGGACTATATAACTTTCCTACGGACTAAATAATAAACCCTGATTTGGGCTCTTTTCACCAAAGAAATGTAGCAGAATTCAGTTTGGCCTAAATTTATGAAGAAAGATTATTTGCTAAATTTTATAAACAGAAACAAAGAAAAACTTTTTTCTAGCAAAAAATAAAAAACTGAGTGATGATTAAATACCACCAAAAGAAAGCTCTATTTGTGTAAGAAAAATGATAAAAATGTAATATGGGTACAGTGTTGTATGACCGCGCAATTGTCATTCATCAACACTAGAAGCTGAAAATTAGCCTGGTTGGAAGGGGTGAAAGTGCCTGGTATTGAAGTGGTGAAGAAAACATTATGAAAATGTCCCTTTGTAGCATTGGCCTCCATGTGGTGGATTGCATCACAATGCACTGATAAGAAACAAGGCATTTTGCTTTGACTTGCAGTGGGATAACAATCTTGCCCAAAGCTTGCCCAATGCAGTTCCACCATGAATGTTGTGAACAGACCCTGAAGAAGGAATCGGCTGCATTAAAAGGTGGAGGCTGCATTTCTACCTGTGGTTGAGAGCAGCTAGAGTGGGTCAGTGCACCGTCTGTTGAACTTGGATCATACCTCGGCACCATGTGCATTCAGTATGACTGCATGGAAGAGGTTGTACACCTTTATGAAAAGGGTAGCCCTTTACACCAGCATTCAGTTTCAAGCTCATCTTGGTTTCAACCTGTGTCAGCATGGATCTTCATGTTTGACCTGCTGTATGGTCATGGGGGGCCCTGGGACCTTTGCATCAACTGGGATGATTGGCATGGGGAATCTTCACTTTACCTTAAAAGCCTACAAGCATGTTATTTTAAATGCATATTGGTTAGTTGCCTTTTTATGCGTGTTTTGCCATATTTTATTTTGAATGCAGCTGCATTTGGGCATAAAAAATAGATGCACAAAAGAACCAAAATGTTTAAAATATGCACAAAACTGAACAGCAAGCTGCCAAAACACACAAGAAAGATGGCAGAATGTACCAATAAAAGATTGAAATTGGAGAAGTGTGAATCCCCATCATCAATATGCTGCTTTGCATAGTTTAATAACACATTGAAAAACAGCCTTTAGGATTCCCATATTAGAGAAGATGTTTTTTATTTGTGTCAACCAAACAAATCCTTTATACCTGTCTTTCATTTTATGTCAAATATTTTTTTTAATCTCTTATCAATTACCCTACCCGTAAGGAAGGTAGAATTGGCAATATCAATCTTTTAAGTTGACTCACTGGAAGTGACATTTCTATAAATTATTTCCCCAGCTAAGCGCATAAATACAAGAAGCCAAGGGAAAGTCTTTGGAAAGTGGATATTGTCACAATGGAAAACATCATTACTCTAGAAATTGTCATGCTCAAGCTCTCATATGTTCTGTCTATTTTGATAGCAGATAATGCTCCTGTTCAGAAATTGAGCATAGGCTCTCTTTCCCAGCTGTGGAACTCCTGAAGCATACACTAGAAGTGATGAAAGCCAATTGGGATAGACTAAAATCATTCTCAATTGTTCCCTATGGACCTATACAAGCCACATGCATACTGCTATTCATCACATTAATTTTTCCAGTGACAACCTGCAACATTCAGTACAAGGCCTCTGCATTCACCTTATATAGCATATGTACTTATTTACTGGCAGAGCTTAAAACAACTAGGCTACATCTTATTTATTTCATGTTTTCATACAATTTATTGATCTGTAAACGTTTTAATAAATTGCTTTGTGACCTCATTCACAGGCTTTGTAAACAGTATGTAAATTCATATTTAAAATGATCCATTTGCATAAATTTTTCTTTAGCAGCTGTATATAGGTATTTAAAATGAGCAATGTACATTATTTATCAGACATTTATCTAGAGCCATATTATTAGTGTTTATTTCCAGGAGGTATACTAAGATATATACTGAAAAATAGGTAACAGATGATTTCACTGGAGTACTACGTACACAGACTTCATGAAATGCTCCCTGGGAAATGCGTGCAAATATTTGTGACTTCCATGTCGTGTTTTTTATATATGGCAGGTCTGTGAGTGAATACTTCACAAAAATCATTCTCAATGTTTCCCTGTGATGGGTTGTTTCAGTTAGATGTGATATTTTATAAACCCAAAAAGTGCAGTATTAACAAGTAGATCTGCCATATGCAAATGGCGGTTTCTCTAAATTTACTTTTCCTTACGGAGAGGATTTTTACAGATTAAAATTGTGTGATAAACAGTGCATGTTGTAGCAAGCTAGATAACTAATGTAGCCCTCTAGGTAGCTAGGTTTGTTGTATTTGCAGTTGGAGTTTGAGTAGCAGCGTGGGATGAGTCAGCCTGGGAGTGAGGTAGTGAGTTCACCTCCGGACAGGCTGGGAGGCTCTACAGGTCAGGGCTTCTGGAGCCCTCCCACCCTTCTAGAAACTGGAGGAACTTTCTGGAAGAGGAGCGGAGGAGGGGAGGAGGCCCAGATCTGTATGTTTGAGGGACCTTGGCCAATCCCCGGGTGTGGAGACCAAGGACAACCCTTAAATGTGGAAGAGCCTGAGCAGCAGGGGAGTTGGGTGGAAGATAGATTGAGAGAAGACTGGAGTGTGGAGCCTGGGAGGGGACCCCAGGGAGGAGAGCCTGCCTAAAGGCAGGATACTGGACAGGAGGACCTTCCCCATACCAAGTATTCCTACGCCCCCGTGGGTCAGATAAAAGGAGAGGGCAGTCAGGTGCCAGACCCAACTAATTCTCTTCCAGGACTACTTAACTGGCGTATCTTGGAATCCCTTGCCCAGGGATGCCCTCGTGCAGCCGGATGAAGAGAAAGGATTCATATAGCATCTGAGGAGGTACATCAAGGTACAGTTGCTATTTTTGATCCACATTTTTGTACAGTATTGTTGCTAAGAAGTTTGTCCTCAAGTTTACAGTTCCTTGGGCATCCCATATACCCATAGACCCAAATCCAAGCTGTTAACCCCTAATAAAAAAAATAAATAGATAAATAAATAAAAACCAGCTAAAGGACTGTATTACTGACTCCAAGTGTGCAAGTGTGGAAAATGCATGTTGCCTTGCCGTGCAGAACTTAGGGGGACCCAAAGCCAATCCAGAAGCCCTCAAGAGGTTAGTGCTACACTAAGTATTAATTATTTGAAACTTCTTTCCCCTTTGTTAGGGTCAGCATTCAATAAAAGATGACATGATCCATTCCCCATGGCAGCTGAAAGATCACATGACTTATCCCACGTGTTGCTTCCCCACCTTTTCTACCGGAGCAAATTGCCAGCAAAAAATGGGGACACATCTTGATATCAGCGGTCTACAATTTGGTGGGGATAGGCATCAAGTTCTGATAAATTTTTTTAAGTATTTAAAAAAAATAATTTTTCCTCCTGAAATAAGATTTTCTTACCTGCACTAAATAATTTGAAATGATCTAATAGGTTTAAGGGTTAGTTTTTCATTTTCTATCCTTAAACCAGAACTCAGAACCAGAAAGCCTGCTGCTTTGTTTGTAATTTACTGTAGTAGCTTGTATTACTACAGTAGGCTCTGCTTTGTTCCAGCAGCAGTACGAGGCACTTCGTTACTGAATATAGCGAGAGCTTGTTGTACTGCATCTCCACCATACATAAGAAGTTATGTATTTTTACACCAAATACAAGGCTTCCCCTGATTGACTGAGGTAGAGAATATGACATCATCCACCTGCATCTTCACCTCAGCCAATCATTGAAAAAATATAAGGCTTCTTCTGAATGGAGGAGATACGGTAAGACTGAATTGATATGCGGCAGCAGAGAGGAAGTGTCTCATACTGCTGCCAAAAAACACAGTCAAACTTGCCATACTTCGCACTAGCTACTACAGTATTGTACAGATGAAGCAGCAGTTAGTCTGTTCTGGCATGCAAATATTTTTTTTTGTCGAAGCTGGACCACATTATTTTAGAATGCGCAAAAATAAAACCTCATAATTCTGAGATATTTAGGCTAATTAATCGAAGGAGTTGAGAATCTACAGTATAATAATTTTGTGATTTTTCAGTTCACTTATCCAATCATAGGAAAAGTATCTGCATTGGTTTGGGTATTCAAAATGATGAGGAATTTGCTTTTCAGTAAGCTGATTTACTATAGGAGTTGAACATGTTTAAATAAATGTAAAATAAATTGTGTGAGAAGTCACTTCAGTTTTCACAGAATTCCTGACATAGTGAACTTAATTTACTTAACTAGTTGAGAATTTTCACACAAAAGAAAGAGTGAAGATAAATTTAAATTATTATTCAATCATTTGAAAAAACAAAATCTTATCTATTTACAAACCTAATTCCAAAAAAGTTGGGGCTCTGTGTAAAATCTACATTCAAAAAATGCAATAATCTCATAAACCCATATTTTGTGCAGAATAGAAAATAGAAAAAACATATCACATGTTTACAATGAGAAAATGTACCATGTTAGGAGAAAAATAGGGAAATTTTGAAATTGATGGCAGCAACATGTTTCAAAAAAGTTGGGACAGGGCACGAATAAGCTGGCAAAGTAAGTGGTACTAACAAGGAAGAGCTGGAAGAACATTTTGCAACTAATTGGTCAGTAACATGATTGGGTATGAAAAGAACATCTCAGAGAGTCAGAAGGTCTCAAATGTAAAGAAGGGCAGAGGCTCACCAGTCTGTGAAAATCTGTGTCTAAAAATTGTCAAACAGTTTCAGAAAAATATTCCTGAACAAAAAATTGCAAAGACTTTAAATATATCATCAGCTACAGTACACAATATCATCAAAAGTTTCTGTCTGTGAACACAGTTCACTGTGCCATCCAAAAAACATAGTAAAGCTTTATCATGCAAAAGAAGAAGCCATACCTGAACATGATTCAGAAATGCCTCCATCATCTCTGGGCCAAAGTTCATTTAAAATGGTCTGTTGCAAAGTAGAAACTGGTTCTATGGTCACACAAATTGAAATTTGCCTTTCTTTTTGGCACAATGGGTGCAGCATTCTCCAAACTAAAGAGGAGAGGGACCTTTCAGCTTGTCATCAGTGCTCAGTTCAAAAGCCTGCATCACTGATAGTATGCACCCCTAGTATGTATGGAATGGAAAGCTTGTACATCTAGAAAAGCACCATCAATGCTGAAAGATACATCCAGGTTTTAAAGCAGCATATGCTCCCATCCGAACAACATCTTTTTTAGGGAAGGCTTTGCATATTTCAAGAAGACCATACTAAACCAAATACTGCATCTATGACAACAGCATGGCTTTGGAGTCCAGGTGCTTAACTGGCCAGCCTACAGTGCAGACCTTTCACCAATTGAAGATATTTTGTGCATCTTAAAACCAAGGGTAAGATATTGAGCAAGAATGGGACAACATTCCTCTTCCAAATCTCCAGCAATTGGTCTACTCAGTTCCCAGACATTTACAGAGTGTTGTTTAAAGAAGAGGGGATGCTACCCAGTGGTAAATATGGCCTTTTCCCAAATTTTTTGAGACGTGTTGCTGCCATCAATTTAAAAATTAACTTATGTTTTTTCTAAAATGGTAAATTTTCTCAATTTAAACATTTTGTATATGTTTTTTATTTTCTATTGTGAATAAAATGTGAATCTATTATATTTGCAAATCATTGCATTGTGTTTTTATGTAGATTTTGCACAGTGTCCCAACTTTTTTGGAACTGGAGTTGTATTTTATCTGCACATAAATGGATGATTTAAGTAAAGCTGGACATACACATGTAGATTTTTGGACAAGAATATTCATAAGAAAAGTCGTACGAAAATTCTTGAATGAATGAATGAATGAATGAATGTTGTTAGAAAATTGTCTTCTGCTTTTAACATTCGATTTTAAAATGAATGTAATTTCTGAATGATAATCATATACACTGGCCAAAAATTTGTTTGATCGGGAAATGTTTTTCTTCCTGCCCCTTCAAATTGTTCTGTCACTGCTATCGAAAACAAACATTGATCTGATCTCACAACAGGTAATTGCTGGCTGGATTGACAACACCGAATAGCTGTGGCCATCAGTGATCTGCCATGTTAGTGAACAGACTCAGTGGCTGCAGCTAACTGCTCACAGCAGCAGCAGGAATCAGCAGAATCCTAACACTGCAATTTATCCTAACACTGCAATTTGCACCAGGCCACATCACCTGTGTAAATGAAACCTTAAAGTGGTTGAAAACCCTTACATATATCCAGTAAAGTCACTAGCATCAGGAGAAGCACAGAGATTAAACAAATCCTACTACATAAGTTGTACCTGTTTATCTGCACCCATCTCTTCTCTACAGCCTTCCAAAACAAACATATCAAACAGCACCTCTCAGCTAGTGGGCTTTTCTTATAAGTGCAATGTCCCAAAAGTGTCGTAAATAGAAGTGCTCACACAACAGTTAGAGCACTCTCTTTTAGGAGAAAAAGAAGCTCAAAGCACATTACAGAGTGGTCAGATTGCACACCAACTGTTCATTAATGTCTATGGCCATATTAAGCAATATATTGGGGTTGATTTACTAAAACTGGAAAGTGCAAAATATTATGCAGTTGTGCATGGTAGCCTTCTAACTTCAGCTTGTTCAATTAACCTTTGACAAAAAACCTGGAAGCCGATTGGTTTGTATGCAGAGGTTCACCAGATTTTGTACTCTCCAGCTTTAGTAAATCAACCCCATAGTGTATAACAGGCCACTGTGGCTACAAAAAATGTGGTTTCCTATTAAATGGTTTTCGAATATTTAGATGCTTTCTATAGTGTCCTAAGGAAACAAAAACATTTTTATGTGTTTTCTTTTTTTTTGCTTGCAGAGATGGAAGTTGTCTAGATTTTTTAGCTGCATCAGCAATTGCTCTAGGTTTGTTAATTGCTGATGCAAAAGAAAAAATGTTTATAAACAGATATTTTATGTACTATTTTCAAATTTTTTGTCGAAAATATTTATCAAGCAAAAATGCCCAATAAGGTGATATTATGCTGCTCTATTCATGGAGTGTGTTGGCTTTCTATTAGGAAAACCCTCTAGGTCTTTACTTGATAAATATTTTCGACAAATAATTTGAAAATAGAACATAAAATATCTGTTTATAAACATTTTTTCTTAACAGCTTCCCGCCCTGCCTATAGTAGAATGATGGCCGGGCGAGACACTCGCTGTTGTGACTGGGCATTATATGATGTCCTGTCAAAACGAGCCACTCACACAGCCGCGCAATTTGTCACCGGCTGTGTCCACAGGACACAGACAATGACATATCACTACACCGGCCCATTGCCAGTATCATGGGACCACTGCGAACAGCAGATCACATGTCAATTGTATACAATAGATGGCTTCCTGTCATGCCATCCATTGTATACAATTATGTTGTTAGCTGTGACTGGTCAAGGCAGTCACATGATACAGACAGGGCCAATCACAGCCCATCTGTATTATGTGATCAGCTATGCCCAATCACAGCTAATCACAACAAAAGACTGAATTAATCAGTTTCATTCAGTAACAATGATTGCGAATATCAATGAAATACTTAGCAATCAGTATTACCAATCATAATGTGTTACAAAATAAAAATCCTGATCACTTGCCCAGAGTAGTTCAATGTTACTATTACAACATTGTATTGCTTTGGTCACAGTGTGCTGAAAAATAAAATAGTAAAAAAAGAAAAAATAAAAAAAATAGAAACATTTGAAAAAAATACAAATTAAATTATTATTATTATTTTCACCAAAGAAATGTAGCAGAATACATTTTGACCTAAGTTTATGAAGAAATTTTATTTATTTGCAAGATTTTATAACAGAAACGAAGAAAAGTGATTTTTTTTTCAAAAGTTTTAGGTGTTTTTTTTTATTTAGCAAAAAATAAACTCAGTGGTGATTAAATACCACCAAAACAAAAGCTCTATTTGTTGAAACAATTATAAAAATTTCAGATGGGTACAGTGTTGCATGGCCATGCAATTGTCATTCAAAGTGCGACAGCGCTGAAAGCTGAAAATTGGATTGGGCAGGAAGGGGGTATAGGTGCCTGGTATTGAAGTGGTTAAAATGGCAAAATTAATCTTGCCAATATAATTTCCTTTTGTTCTCCTCAGGACAAAACCTAAAGTTTTCTTTTTACTTTTTATTTGTGTTGCTTTTCATTTATTACAATTCTCTTTAGATACAATAAACAGCATATTGGCATTGGTAGAGGGAAGTTTTTAAAATTATGTGGTAAGACTGACCAATGTGCGCTATAATGGAATATTATACTTAGAAAAGAGGGCTTGCACTTTCATTAGTTTCTGTCTGCGTGCTTTATTATGCTTAGTAGACAGATTTGAAAGGAAATCATTGTGAATTGTAATTTGGAATAAAAATCAGTGGGAAAACAACATATATTTTCTGAGTAATCAACTAAGGTGCAGTCTAGGAAAAGATTATAAATAGACAAATACACCATTATACACTTAAGGGAACCCATCTAAGTCCCAAAGCAAAGGCCAATAGCACTCCCCTACAAGAGAAGGGGTGGAAGACACACCCCTCTGGTGGCCCGTATCTCCTACCTTTAACAAGCCATAGATTATACAATTGCTCATGTCCCCCTTCAACACAGTCAGGCTGGTTTGACTGAAGTCAGCCAATGGATCAACTTTAGTACAACCAGTCTGCCCTTAGATGGATCGAATCTTGGCCAAACCCTGCTGAACCTGTAGAAATTTGATACATCTATGGCTGGCTTTTCTGTCCTTTTATATCTGCAACCTCTGTAAAACTCCAACCATAAACACTTCCAAGTGTGCCAGATGCCCATGTGTCACGCTGCACACTGTGGATTCATCCTCTGACCCCATTTGTGGTCATGTAGGGATCGAAGTTTGGAGCCACAAGGCGTAGCAGCGACACAGGCATTCAACACTCCTGGAAGTGCCTGACAGAGGCTGCAGTACCATAACGAAGTAAAGCAGTAGGAATGCAATTCCTTGAGGTTGTGCTTCTTTACTTTGTGGATCACCAATCACTCACCATCCATTCACTTGCGGATTTTATGAGTCAGCACAGCAACTGCCTGACCTGACATACAGTTTTGCCATTGCTTTTCTGCCAATCTGCCTTTCCATTACGTGTTGTACCCACACTGGATCTTAGCTTCTCACATGTAATTCTGCTTAATTAATAAAGTGTTGTACAATTATTTTTTTACAACAATTGCTTGCTCTAGCAGTAATAAACCATAACTTCAATCTCTTCCTCTCTCCCGGCTCTCCTCCTATCTCTCCCAACGCTCTTTCAGCTTTACCTATAACGCTACCACTTCCCCCTCTTTCCCCCTCTCTGTTGGGGTCCCCCAAGGCTCTGTCCTCAGGCCCCTTCTCTTCTCCATCTACACCTCCTCCATCAGCAAACTGATACACTCCCAAGGCTTCAACTATTACCTCTACGCCGATGACAAGCAAATTTACCTCTCCACCCCTCAACTCACCCCTTCAGTCTCCACCCGTATCACCCACCTGCTGAACGACATATCAGACTTGAGGTCGCTCCACTTCCTCAAACGGAACCTTTCCAAAACCGAGCTCCTAATTTTCCCCCCAGCCCGCGCCCCCACCCTCTCTATCACGACCAACAACACCACCATCAGTCCCACCCCGCAAGCAAGCTCATGCAACATCTCCAAAATACGTACGTTCCTAACCCCAGACACTACTAAACAACTCGTTCACTCCCTTATTATCTCACGTCTGGACTACTGCAACTCCCTGCTCACCGGCCTACCTCAGCACAGACTATCCCCGCTTCAGTCTATCCTGAACTCAGCGGCCAGACTCATCCACCTTACCAACCGCTCCTCTTCTGCCACCCCCCTCTGTCATTCCCTCCATTGGCTCCCGATTGCCCAACGCATCAAATTCAAACTACTAACACTGACATACAAAGCCATTCATAACGCTGCCCCAAACTACCTCACCGACCTGATACCCAAATACCACCCAACCCATAATCTTTGCTCCTCACAAGACCTCCTACTTTCTAGCTCCCTGGTCTCCACCTCACACACCCGACTGCACGACTTCTCCAGGACCTCCTCCATCCTCTGGAACTCACTACCCCAATCCATCAGACTGTCACCTTCCCTCCACACCTTTAGGCGCACCCTGAAAACCCATCTCTTCAGGGAAGCCTACCCCACCCTCACCTAACTGCCGATCTCCTCCACTCCTCCTACCACTCCATCCCCCACAGCCACTTCCTCCTGTGCCACTATCCCCTCCCTCCTAGATTGTAAGCTCGAAAGAGCAGGGCCCTTGAACCCCTCGTGTATTGTTTGTTGCTGTATTGTCTCATGTTCTGTCCCCCACTATAATGTACAGCGCTGAGCAAACCTTTTTGGTGCTATATAAATACTGTATAATAATAATAACTGAGTGCTGGAAGTGGCAGGGACAATATAGTTCAAAGTATATACTTTGAAAAAAAACAAAGATAACATTATCAAATTGCCAAAGAGTGTAAAAATAAGTCATACAACATACAATAGCTAGTTATCTTATTTTCAGTACTACACTGCATTGTGTATAAAGTTTAATGAATCAACCAAAAGTGCTCCAAAACACCAAAAAAACCTCAAACCCAAACCTTAGAGATGAGGCATTTGTTAAGGCAATCAAAAAAAACCCATTAAAGTACCATGTTTCAGAGACAACAGCCAAATATATGGCACAGTGGCTAGATAATATGTAAGCAGTTTGATTGGAGCCCAGAGCAAGGACAATTTTTTTCAAAAAATAACAGAGTATGATATTTCAAAGTCAGCAGTTATATATACTGTATATTGTATAGACTCACTGCACATTATGCAAGCATTTGTACTTGCCACTATGTTACAGAATGAGATGAAGGATATGTTATTCTGGAAAAAAAAACCTTTATTATCTGACAGCAAAGAGCTGGAGATATTTCACAAACATGCTGCACACCATGTAAGTGTTTTTACAAGGCCAACATTTAAGATGAAGAGACTTGGCAGGTTGTTATATGTAACTAAATTAGAGTGAACTTTTCCAGAGCCCAAAGCTAGAAAAAGAAAACAGATTTGTTGGGCATTATGTTCTCCATTTGGCTAAAATGCTACTTCATAAGGAGAGAGCATACAGATATTAAAACAAATAACATGTATTTTTTGGTAACTGAAGAGGGAAAAATAGCAAATTTTTTAAAGGATACTTTAAGGAGCATGTTACATTTTACACCCTTATTTAGGCTGTGGCATGTAACATGCTCCTATGCACTTGCCCATTTGCCACCAGAGGCCCCCTCTCTTCTTCCCACACCTGCTGTATTTTTTTTTAAATCACCCTCGGACCTACACCCACACAACCACATCATTCATTTGCAGAGATCTCTGAATTAAATAACTACAAGCTATTGCCACTGCAGCACGTGTACAAGTAGTTTGAATGGGCTGTGAGGACACTGCTCAGTACCCTCGTAATTCATTCATTCTTCCTCTAGCTTTGTAACAGAAAACCCGTATGAGGATACATGCACAAAGCTAAAGGAAGACTGTGTAGGAGCCTGACAATGCACCCATGAACCACTGATCAAGGATTCAATGCAGGATCCATTAATAAGTGCACTTTTTTTTAACTGCAAAGATATGTGCATTTTATTTTTTATTAAAATGTGAACTTAGCCTTTAGGCTTCATGCACACTAGAAAAGCTAAAAACTGCTTTAGAAACTCTGGCCAAAAAAAACACTAATGTTTTAGCATTTTTTTTCTGGCATTTAGCAGTGTTTAGCCTAGTGTGTAAGCCACTGTTGTTAAGGAGAGGGCAAAGAAGCTGGCTGCCACATCCTTAGCAATGGATAAGTCATCAGCTGTCAGCAGGGTTGCCCACTGACAGCTGAATGTAAAAAAAAAAAAAAACATTGCCGGCAATAAAAAAATGTAAAAAAAAACAGTGTGGGGGTCTCCCCAAAATCTATACCAGACCCTTATCTCAGCATGCAGCCTAGCAGGTCAGGAAAGGGGGGGGTGAGTGAGCACCCCCTCTCCTGAACCATACCAGACCACATCCCCTCAACATGGGGGGGTGCTTTGGGGTGGGGGGGTCATCCCCAAAGCACATTGTCTCCATGTTGAATAGGACAAGGGCCTCTTCCCTACAACCCTGGCTGGTGGTTGTGGGGGTCTGCAGTGAGTGGGGGACTTTTAAGAATCTGAAAGCCACTTTAACAGGGGCCCCCAGATCCCAGTCCCCCCTGTGTGAATGAGCCTGGGGTACAAAGTACCCCTACTCATTCACCAAAAAAGTGTAAAAAGTAAATAAAAACACAACACAAGTTTTTGACAAGTCCTTAATTAAAAAATAAAAAATAAAAAAAAGTCCCCTGGTGTAGATCTATCATCAATCACGATGCCTGCTGCTGTGAACCTGAAAAAAGAAGAAAAAAAACCTCCTGCCCTGATGAAAATTCCTGCCATCTGACAGCTCTTAAATAACTAAGGGGCAGGGTCGCTGGGAGACCCCACCCCCTTGTGACATCACCAAGCCAGCATGCCCACCGTGATGGTTCTAGATTCTGATAACCCCCCCCCACCCACAGAACCCTGGCAAGGTTCTTTGGGTGGGCCTACCTGCCCCAAAGCACCTCCATGTGGAGGGCATATGGCTTGGTATGGTTCGGGGGGGCGCTCGTTCATACCCCCTTTTTTCTAACCTGCCAGGTAATGGTCTGGTATGGATTTTGGGGGGGAACCCACTCCATTTTTTTGCACGAGGTCCCGTTAAAATCCATACCAGACCTAAAGGGCATGGTATGGATTGGGGGGGCCCCCACACTGTTTTTTTTTTTCACAATTGGCTTCTTTTTTTTCACAGACTGAATAAAGAATTATCTGACAGTTTTGCTGCTAAACTTGGAATTCCTTTAAGACAGGCAACCTTTTCTGAGGGAGAATGTAAGAAGTTAGAAAAATGTTTTATATCAAGAATGAATAAAGGCGGTGCATGTGAAAAGATTAGTACCACAGAGTTTTAGGATAAGTGCACCTTTACAAACAATAAATAAATGCTCATCCTTTTGCAGGTACAAAAATATACTTTTACATTGATCATTTTTTTATTAAGAGCCTGTAAAGCATTGCACCTACGATCAGCAGATCTTGTGTGTAATGTCACGGTCCTGCAGGCTGCTTGTGTAGCTGTCTGCCCAAACCTCTGATAGGGCAGGCAGTTACACTCTGACAGGAAGCTCAATTAACTACTTTGAGTGCCCAACAGCAAAGCTGCAAAGGCTGTCAGTACTTGCAATTTTTACATTCACAGAATACTGTGAATGAATGACGTGGCCAGACGGGTGGAGATTGTGACAGTGAGTGGAGGAGTAGATCCCCCACTTGCTATGAAAAAGTATATGGGTGGAACATGTAACATGTTACAAAGGTAAACTTATCCTTTAAGCCTGTTTGGACAGGCTGCTATATGTTGGCCATTCAACAAGCGGATTGAATCTTCCAAAACAAATGGGGTTATTTATTCCAAGAAAGAAATGTTCATGCATAGCAGGGGATGGCACCTGACAAAAAATGTAATCTTTTCAACTGTGAAACAGCTGCAGAAAAATAGATTTTCGCTGTTACTGATGCTAAAATCCTACCCAAGTAATCATGGAGAGAACAGGATGTTACCTGGCCAAAAAAAATGTAGTTCTTTACAACTGTAAAACAGCTGTAGAAAAATTGGGTTTGGGGTGTTAGTGGTGGTAAAACACTGCAACCTTATACAATAATTGTGCAGATCACAAGATGAAATGGTAATGTTGGCAGGCCTACAGCATTGGCAGTATATTTCAACAGCTCCAGGCCAGCAGTGGTAGAAGGACTTGTTAATGGTGAATGTGTGTACTCATGAAGGCAGGGGATTGCAATGGTGGCAGGAGCTGGGATTTACTTGCATTATGAAAGCTGAGACTGAGGATGTAGAATATAAATTCTATTGGTGGAAAAATCCCCCCCAAAAAATAATCTGCAGTAACTGCTGCAGGAGCTTGGTAGTTGTTGCTGATCCAGGACTGTTTAGTTTCAACACGTCAAGCAGTCATCTGTGTCTGGGGACAGACAGACTGTTTTTTCTGTTACAAAGCCCCCAACAGCACTGAATGCACATTCAGAGAGGATGCTATCTGCAGGGCAGCCCAGCAGATTGATTGCATACTGGGCAAACTCTGGCAAGTAGTCCATTCTCATTACTCAATAATCAAGGGGTTCATCTGATGGAAGGGTGTCAACATCAGCCCTTGACCCTATGTACTCCACCACTATAAGATGCAGCAACTGGGGATAGCTGCTGGCAGTGGACATCCCTAAGGTAGAGATAGATGTTTTGAACCTTTGCTTAGGTTTCCGCCCACTACTGCCCCTCCTTTCAATGACAGGCTTGGGATTATCTATCTCTGGGACTGCCCCTATAGAGCTAACAGAATGCCTTCCCCAGTGGAACCCCTGTTCCTTTTGCACACCAGATGCAACACTGCTTGACATCAATATTTCAGAAGATAACTTGCCCAAAGAGGGCATTGAGAAGGAAGAGGAGATGAGGTGATGCTTTGTCACGGTTACCAGCTGTATGGATTCAACATGGTACAACCAGTTCCAATGGTGTACCCCATTCTGCATTCTTCCCAGTTGCCAGCAGGTTTACCTTGTGGGCCATGAAAGATATGTACTGTTCCTGCCTATACATTAAGAAATGGTGGTTAGGAACCTGCTGCTGTGGAGCAGGAGCTGTGAAGCTAGCAATTTTGCCAAAGTGGCACTGAGCAGTTGGTCATGGGGGTACACTTCTTTTCCATTGTAACAGCTGGGACACAGAAACTTGCCTGCTAGATGCTACAGCTGCAGATGGCAGTGTAGAGATGGCAGAATCAGAGAAAGTTTGCAGCCTACATATGCCCCGAGGGAGGCAGGAAGGAGCTTGTAAGAGCAAGTGGGATGCAATTCCTTTCTTTCCAATGGTTAACATTCAGGTACTGCTTCCAAAGAGTGGTGGGTTAGAAAACACGTGTCTCTTCATGCACTGGGGACCCAAATAACTAAAAATATTGCCAAGCGTGATACGCTATAGGCAGAGACTGAAATTTACTAGGATGCAGTCTACAGCATGTGTTGAAAAATGCGTACACAGCTAAGCTCTGGGGAGTGCACCAGGGGATAACAGTGCCATGTACCCATGGAGCTCTGCTAGTTAGTAGAATAAGATAGCTCCTCCCTCCTCCTCTGTGACCGCTCTCTGAATGATATCCTGCTTTGCTGATGTTGTGCCTTTACCTAATTGTCCTCCTCTGCTATATCTGCCAACCAAATATGGTCAGACATCTCATCATCATCCCCTCACCCCCCCCCCCCCCCCCATCAATCTGTTTACATACTGTTTAGCCACTGAACAATATTTTTGCCTATTTTCTCTCAAGAAATACACCTTATTTTTATTGCAAGATAAACCCTGTCTTGTCTCTTTGAATTTGCTGCATATTTAAGGGTTCCCCTACTGAAGTCAATGTTTTTAACATTTAGGCAATAATTGGGAATACGCAAAAGGGAGGGAGTTCAGGAAATGTGGGGTTGCGTATGTGCTTTTGTACTTTCTCACTCTAATATTCATTAAACATCCAAAATATGGGATGCCAAAATACAGTGTTGCTGAAGCTGTCTCTGAAAGTTGCACTCTTTCATAACACCACAAAATGCATCTTCCAAGCATGTAATTGAAATAATTGGTGTTTTTTGCTCTTGAAGAGAGACCCTCTCCCCAATGTATGGTATTTTGTAAGTTATGTTTGCATTTGTACATCTTTCTTTTGGCAGTTTAGCATACTAGATGTCATGTCATTAGGGTTTATATCTGCATAAGGTGTCCGTTTATGGACCAGCGGTAATAGATCGCTGCTCAGTTCTCCGGCATTCTCGGAGAACACAGTTCTCCTGTGAATGCAGTTTATGAAGCAGTTCTCCAAACGAAAGGAGAACGGTCTCCAAACGCTGGAGAACGGTCTACAAACTCTGAAAAACGGCTCATTTTACTATAATCTCTCGAGATTATAGTAAAAGATCAGTTTACTAAACAGAGGTAAATTATCTCTGCTTAGTTTTCGGTCCCTCTGATTCTCCAGCTCTGGGCTGGATAATCTGGAGGGAGAACACAGATCTCCAGAGAAGGGCTGACATGATCTCCTGAGTGTCATAAACTGTGAATGACCAGAGAATAGCTGAGATCTGTTGAATCGCAGCTATTCTGTGTGTCATAAACGGACACCTTAGTACTTTAAGGACAGAGCTGGATGTCAAAGATTAAAAAAGGTTGTCCTTGTTTTAGAGCTCTTGACATGCAGACACCTCACCAGTCCCCTGCTCTGGATTAAATGGTAAGCTTCAAAGTGATTAAAACACGTTTTTCTCTGAAATTTGTGCAACAAATACTTCAATGTTTAAAAGTGTTTGGTATCTTTAGGACTTAAACAGCTTTGTAAATTTTAAAAGTAAACATAAATTGTTTTTCCTTAGCATCTGCTTAATAACCATCAGCTAAAGCATGCAAGATATATTGCTGTGTTTACAGTGTCAGCACAAGGGACCATATGTTTATGAACAAATTAAACTGCTTAAGGGTAAAGCTAATTGCTCATTTTATTTGAGTGTCTAAGTGGAAGACACGTATATGCATTTCTAAGCAAGGACAAGGGAGCGTAGCCAGAATAACGTTTCTGATCCGGTTCTGCACAGAGCAGGAAGCAGGACAATGCTCCAAGTCAAGACTGAAAACAGATACACAGATTTAAAAAGGAAGACTGGCTAATGAGAGAAATCAAGAGATTTTTTTTGTTTACAGGGCAGGCTTAAACACTGTCCACCAGTGACAGGTGTGGGATTTATTAAAGGGTTATGATAGAATTGATGGTGGAATTTGCAAGTAGTTCACATTCTTAGTGCCTGGAGCAAAGTTTAGCTGCACTCCAATATCCTCCGTTTTCTACATATTGTATTCATCCTTTGAGAGATAAAACCTATTGATTGTACTTTAACAAGAAGAAAAGATGTGGATACAAAATAAAATAAAGTAACTGTATTAAAGTGACTTATTTTTGTGGAGTAAATAATATGCTGCAAACAATAATGGTAAAGAAAGTTATCACTTTCATAATTTTATTTGAGTTGTGAATTTGTTTGTGTGAATGGTGATGTTAAGTACATCTTCCTGTACCATTTAAAGCATACAGTTGGGTATCTAAAACAAAATTAAAATAACTACATAAAAATAATTTGAATACAGGCATTCTCTGTTGATTGAATGTACGCACAAGCAGTCTGCAGCAGTCCAGGAGCACTGAAACTCTTTTAGATTGTAAGCTCTAATGAGGGCCCTCTGTTTCCTCATGTACCAAATTGTATTGTAACTGTAATGTCTACCTTCATTTTGTAAAGCTCTGTGTAAACTGTTGGTGCTGTATAAATCCTGTAAAATAATAATATAATAATATGCAATCCTTGACTTTTGTTAAGAAAGTTGAATGTTGGCCAGCCTCCTCTTGAAACTCCATGTTTGATACGGATGCTGCCCTTTGAATGAATGGAAGTACTGAACTTTCTCTGTAAAAGTCAAAGCAAACGAGAATTTTCTCTTGACTGTTTAGCACATAAAAATCAAGTGCCTCATTTAGGTTGGTTTTCTAAGCTGATTATATTCTTTCAAGACCTGTGCTTCACACAGGCTAAATGCAATTGTCCCCTTTCTGCAATAAAGAAGTTTGAAAGCCAACCTACAGTATGTATAGTAAAGTAATGAGATACTCCCTAATAAGGAAATAAAGCATTTCCTTATATTATTGTATGTAAATCCAAAATCCATTTTTCAGTAGGTTTGGCATCATGTTTGTCTGTGTACAGTTTTATTAAGCAAATCATTTTTGTGCATTGGTTGCAAATTTATTACGTGGAGATCCTGCCACTAACAGCACCTTCTGTTGCATATTGACCACACTAAGCTGTTTACTCTCAATTAGAAATAGCTTTGTCAGCATGCTGTATGGGTTCATTAAAATGGCCTTTGGACTGACTATCAGGTCTAGGAGGTAGACTGCCAGCAAATTGAAGGTGAGCACACAGTAGGCTCACAATGCATGTTGAATGCATGGCAATGACTCAGCGTTGTCAACCTGCATTACAAAGTGCTGTTAGTGGAAGTATAGGAATCCCAAAGAGCGTGGGCTTTCTGTAAACAGCTTGAACTGGTACTTCATTCACAATATAACAAACTAAAACTTTATTTTTGTTTTTCTGAAATTTACCAAAGAATTAGCGCAAAGTAACAACTGAAAATTTTGCAGAGAACATTGGCCTTGATGCATACTAAAAAGAAAGGTTCTCTCCCCTGGATACATGGCAGACAACTGCTCAACACGTAATTTGCTAATTCCAGACGAGAATACTAAATGAACAAAAAATTGGAAAAGGTCGAATGAATGCTCCTGTGCATATTAGCCTTATTGAGTTAAGCTAGCCATAGACAGAGTGATTTTCTTTCCTGCAACCACTGGTTACAGAAAAGAAAATCACTCAGTTCCCCCATAAACACAGTTGGTGTTGATGGGGGAATGCCTCCCATGGAGCTATTGTGTTCTCCCGATGGAGGGCAGGGGGAGCCGTCCCCGCCAGGAGAACACAGTGATTACCGCTAGCAGCTATAAATGCCGCTAGCAATAATCACATGTAAAATCTGACAGACTGGTTGTACACAAGTTAATTGATCGATCAACTTGGGTACATTCACCTGACAATACATTGTTTGAATGTAAGCTGGTTCAGCAGATTCAAGCTGTCTGATTGGCTTTAGTATATTAAATCTAAACTTACTTAACAAAAATACCCCCTGTAAATAATAAAGAGGTGACTACATTGTTTCCCTAGCCACAACCATGCATTCCAACACACATCAAACACATTAGTACTGGTACTATAATTAACCTTGATATGCTTTGGTAAATCAAGGCTTCTGTAACATCAGATAGAAAGTATATGCATATGTTAAAAAATGTAACAGAATTTACCAGTTAGGAATTTTAGAGATTATAGGAGTTGTTAAAAAAAAAAGTTTAAAACTGACGATTTCATTAAATATACAAAATTCAAAGAATATATTTTAAAAACTTGATAATATTATATGACTACTAATTGTGTAATTTGACAAATCAACTGTCAGCAGTAGTTTAAGGGTTACTGATGAATATCCAACATATGGTAATAAATACAAAAATGTTAATATGCTCTCCCTTAGGAAAACTTCTTTCGGGGTAAGCACAAAACACACTTTCTATATGGTTCAATGTACAATTGAGAATTTTAAATAAAGAAAGCAGAAAACATTGCTTGTTATTTTCTGTTTTGCACAGCAGCCTAAACTCGATTTACATAATATTCCTTGACAATGAGCTTTCTGTGTCTGTACCTGGTTTCTGTGGTTAGATCCCTAAGCTCAGCAGACAATGCATATGTATAATTAAACAAAGCCCAGATCCATTCAGTGTTTGTTACATCAACAATGTGTCATATTAGATAAAAGAAGGATAAGCTACTCAAAGACTGCTAAAGGTATCAATTCAGTTATATAAAAATACACAACAAACCTATTGGAATAAATAATAGATTGGTGTCCATTTCAAACCAATGTATTGGCATTATTTTTATAGGGATGTATGGCATTGTACATTTTCCTCTACTAACAGAATGATTTATTCTTTAATCACTTATTTTCTAGCGGTTGTACATTAGCCCCTTTAATAAGTTGGCATTGACTGTTGTGGTCTTATGGTAAGTATAGCTAAGTTTGTTGCTTTTGGCAGAAAGGTTTTTATAAGAAAAAAAGGAAAGTGGTTTTACAAATATAAAATTTTGCGTTTTGGGCCTGTTGAAAAACAGCATGGGGTGAAGGGAAGTGAGTCTGTATTTATTTTATTTCGTAATGTTTAAAAGTTTAAATCTGGGGGCCTCATCTCTTGATAAAATCTTTGATTGACTTTAAATATTTACTATACGGTGTATTTTGTTTGCAGAGAATGCTAGGCTTGCTTGTAAGAAAGCCAAGCACTGATGTTTCACTTGTTTACTCAAGTACGCAACTAATACAGGTTTATAACCAATAGCAAAAAGGATGGAGAGGGGAAGAGCCTCCTCTGATGATTTTTGGTGTGTGCATGAGTGTAACTTATCTGCTGCTGTTCACATCTATTTACATTCTAAACTACTCTGGCTTTTCACAACACAAACGTAATCTTCCCTGAAAAAACCCAAATGTACAGTCTTAAGCAGTTCTGTGAAAGTGGGAAAGCCTGAAATTCACTGTCAGGTTATCATTACTGCCTGTTACTCTGCTGGGTACATTTCTCTGCATTAAAAAAAAAAAATATATATATATATATATATATATATATATATATATATATATACAGCGGGGATCGAAAGTTTGGGCACCCCAGCTAAAAATTTGTATTAATGTGCATAAAGAAGCCAAGGAAAGATGGAAAAATCTCTAAAAGGCATCAAATTACAGATTAGACATTCTTATAATATGTCAACAAAAGTTAGATTTTATTTCCATCATATACACTTTCAAAATAACAGAAAACAAAAAAATGGAGTCTGCAAAAGTTTGGGCACCCTGCAGAGTTAATATCTTGTACTGCCCCCTTTGGCAAGTATCACAGCTTGTAAACGCTTTTTGTAGCCAGCCAAGAGTCTTTCAATTCTTGTTTGAGGTATCTTTGCCCATTCTTCCTTACAAAAGTCTTCCAGTTCTTTGAGATTTCTGGGCTGTCTGTCACCCACTGCCCTTTTAAGGTCTAACCATAGATTTTCAATTATGTTGAGGTCAGGAGATTGTGAAGGCCATGGCAAAACCTTCAGTTTACGCCTCTTGATGTAATCCCTCGTGGATTTCGAGGTGTGTTTAGGATCATTATCCATTTGTAGAAGCCATCCTCTCTTTAACTTCAGCTTTTCACAGATGGCATCAAGTTACCATCCAAAATTTGCTGAAATTTTATTGAATCCATTTTTCCTTCTACTCGTGAGATGTTCCCTGTGCCACTGGCTGCAACACAACCCCAAAGCATGATTGATCCAACCCCATGCTTAACAGTTGGACAGAGGTTCTTTTCATTAAATTCTGTGCCCTTTCTTCTCCAAACGTACCTTTGCTCATTCCGGCCAAAAAGTTCAATTTTAACCTCAACAGTCCACAGAACTTGTTTCCAAAATGCATTAGGCTTGTCTATATGTTCATTTGCAAAGTTCAAACGATGATTTTTGTGGTGAGGACGTAGAAGAGGTTTTCTTCTGATGACTCTTCCATGAAGACCATATTTGTACAAGTATCTCTTTACAGTGGAATAGTGTACCACAACTCCAGTGTCTGCCAGATCTTTCTGGAGGGATCGTGCAGTCAAACGTGGGTTTTGAATTGTTTTTCTCACAATCCTGCGAGCTGTTCTGTCTGATATTTTTCTTGGTCTTCCAGATCTTGCTTTAACTTCCACTGTTCCTGATGACTGCCATTTCTTAATTACATTCCGAACAGAGGATATTGACATCTGAAAACGCTTTGCTATCTTCTTATAGCCTTCTCCAGCTTTGTGAGCGTCAACTATTTTCAGTTTCAGTTTTCTAGACAACTGCTTAGAAGAACCCATGGTGCTGATTGTTGGGGCAAGGTCAGATGAGTCTGGGCATTTAAAACCTTTGAGATTGACATCATCTGGTCTTCCCAGATGATGATTGAGAACAATCCATGACACTGGCAGGTCTCAGCTTTGCAAAGGGGGCAGTGCATGCTATAAATTCTGCGGGTGCCCAAACTTTTGCAGACGTCATTTTTTTGTTTTCTATTATTTTGAAAGTGTAAATGATGGAAATAAAATCTAACTTTTGTTGACATATTATAAGAATGTCTAATCTGTAATTTGATGCCTTTTGGAGATTTTTCCATCTTTCCTTGGCTTCTTTATGCACATTAATACAAATTTTTAGCTGGGGTGCCCAAACTTTCGATCCCCACTGTATATATATATATATTATTCTACACTATTAATATCAAATATCATCTATAAAAGGCAGCACACAACTAACAGAACATTTTAAATATTAAAAATAAAAGGTGTGGCACTGTGTAAGGTGAAACATACCCTCAATATCAAGCAAATACAAATGAATAAAGTCCAGTGTATCAAATAATGCACCATAAAAAGTCTCTAAGGCAGCAAAGTCCTTCTGAAACCAAAAATCTTCAAGTGCTTATTACATCCACTTCAACCAAACCATGAAGTGACCATCTCTGCTCAGGAACTCACCAGAGACATATGCCCACCCATATATGCCCACCCAGTAGCAGGTTAGATTATTGAAAATAGTAAAATATATGAAAACCAAAGAAATCACAGTTGCAATAAGCACTATCAAAGTAGCGTATAATACCCTCTGTAGGTCTGACATACTGTATTAGCTACAGTCTCCCGGCTTTTCTCATTCTGAGAGCCAACATGCATGTGTAACCATGTCTCCAGAACCATATTGCCTGGATTTTCTGGAAATATCCAACAGGGATACAGACAGCTACAAGAAACCATTAGAATATTAATATAAGTACAGCGGGAATGGGTATACCAAGCACCACATCCCTAAATACTAACCTGAAAAAACATTGAAGGCAAAATGTGGGACTTTAATGGTGAGGAATGTGACGGTCGCGGCGTCAGACCCCCAGCCCTTCTCACCAACCCGTGACCGAAGGACTAGCCAATCTAAATCCGCGCTGTCACGTGCGTAACAATACCATGCTCAGCTGCACCCTGCACAAAGATTGTCCAGCTAATGGACCACAATCTATGTACCGCAGCCTGAGATCGATTGTTACTGGGTCAGGTTAATTACACAATTAACCGTTCATACTGCCACCACTGCCTTTTTCTACGGAGAAGGAAGAAATCTTAGCAGTAACACTATGATGTTTGGATAATCGTTTGTATACACACTGCCACCACAGGCAGATGTATATAGAGGTTTAAAACACACAGTAGCACTCTTCAGAGACAGGGATTCTTAGTTTGCATTAAAAAGCTTTAGAAACAGTTCAACACTTTTCAGATAATAGAATTTATTACTAAGAAGGTCAAAATTTAGAGAGGTAGAATACTTGCCGTCAGTCTTGGTTTAAGCAGTGTTCAAGTGTCAGAGCAAAAGGGTGCCTTTTCTCCCAAAATTGGCTCCTGATGTTAAAAAGGGAGAATTCTTCATTTTACTGCTCCAAACATAACAGCCTTTTTTCTAAGAACCCAGCAGGGTGTCTCCTTAAAGCAGAGAACCAATCGCCTCATTTCGGGAGGGGTGTTTTAGGCGGGGAACTCAGGCTATAACCAAATCCCTCACAGTTTATATCATGGTCAATAACTTTCCCTAGGTACATGTAGCAGCCTAGCCACTAGTAGATTAATATGCAGAATGATATCCTGAATGCCCAGACATCAAATATCCATATTTTACTATTTCAGCTAGAACTATATGGCTTCCTACTCTCCTGTAGTCTTTAACTAGGGGTGTGAGATATCAAGCGACTTGCATTAAAATTACCAGTCTGAATATATGTTTTGCTTTATGGTATGTATTACCTACGAGAAATTACGAAATTGTATGAAAAAGTGTTTTCACATGGGATATATATTTTACGGCTATCCTGGAATGCTTTTGAAGTCCAGTGACTGCCGGGTTTATGGCTTTACGATCAGCTTCAGAACAAGAGTTTGTCAGACACCCTGGCATCAGCTAATTGGGATTACAACCATGAATGATATCCAACTGTGTCCTGTGCACTTCTGAACCCAGCACACAAGGACCATGTGTCACTCAACAGAGAGGGAGGGGGGGAGCTGATTTGGAGTGAGAAATGATACAAGATGGAGGGTCTTTACCAAAATGGATGTTCGCGTCCATATTTGTACATACAATTGCTACAATGAACATCTCAGAAATAAAGAAAACATGAATTCCAGATAAACTGAATTACATTTTATTGCGTACCAAATATTATAAACAATTTCTGTCTGAAATGTTCACGGTTAAAATATACCAGACACTCCCAGTGGTTTGTCCATCATACCCATTAATACAAAATAAGCCAACATTACACAATAAAAATAAAGAAGTGTTGGCTCTGTACAGTGGGACTTCAAGAGCTGTGGAATCTCAATGTGTTTTGCTGTGTTTGCTTCTTCAGGAGATATTGTGAGCTGGTAAAGCAATACAAAAGGCATTGTCTGCAATCAAGGAGGAAGAGCACAGGAAGGGAATACCCAAATGATGGAAAACCCCAAAACCTGTGGCACACCCCAAAGGGAAGGGCACAAATATGGAGGGGAACTCAACAACCGGGACCAAGATTCTCAGTAGTAGGTAGGACAGGGGGCTAATGGATCCATTCACTACAAAGGCATCAACATGGCTCAGCTGTCTGAAAATTGTATGGGTGTAACAAAATCCTCATGAATACCATGGTGTTCTTCTGGAGGTGGAGGGGATTTCTTCTGACTTATGCACTCGCCCACCTGATGGAAATCAGTATTAAAGGTTAACTGAAATTTCAGTTTAAAACTTCTAAATACATTCCAAATGCAATAAAACAAAGGGCTTGCAATATCCTAGTTTCATTTCTTTAGAAAACAGTCACTGTCTGAGTAGGAAAGTTTGTCTCATGCCAGCATACTTGCTGTCTGTGTGGGAACAGTGGTCTCTCTGCTGTGGTCTGACATGCCCCTTGCTTAGTCAGATCCATATCTCAGCAATCTGTAAACTTCTTGTTCCTTGCTAATTGTAGATCTCTAGCTCTAACTCAACAGGAGGTGTGTCAGACCTCTGCAGAGAGGTCACCATTTCCAGACCAAGGGGTTATTTGCTAAAACTGGAGTTTGAAAAGTCTGGTTCAACTCTGTATAGATCAGCTTCCAGGTTTTATTCACAAAGTTTTAGTAAATCTACCCCAGAGTGTCCTTCTTTATATTATGCAGGCAGGGGATAAGCTTTTCCACTCAGGCTGTGGCTGATTTATAAAAACATTAACCAAAAGACTTTGCACACCTTTTGATTTGATGCCTCTGGAACATATTTAGCCAATATAAACAGAAAGCTAAGCTGAGCTTTAACTTGTATTAGAGATATTTCTGCATAATAAAATTTACATACTTTCTCCGCATTTAAGGTCCTTACTGGCACACTTGATCTGAGTCAATGACTAAAAAAATGATGGAAGAGAGTCAGCATGTATCACGTACCTGGTGTTAGAGGGCAATGGAGAGAGAGCTTCCCTTGCAGCTAAGTTCCAGACTCCCCTGGATATGGGACAGAAGGAGTCAGGCCCAAAGTAGCATGGGTCACCTGTAGGAGTACTTGTTAGAGGTATACCCAGGAGCACAGTTGATGCACTGGAATGGTGTCTGCAGACAGGTGGCACCTGTGAGAGGTATGCAGGCCTTCAGGGTAGCAGGAGGACCACAGAGTAGTCCGTTCAAAGCTAAGGTCAGATGCCGGGTGGAGATTGGAGCAGACGTAGTAAATAGGATAGCCAGGGTCATACACAGGAGAGCAAGTGAGAATATTGATTAGCCAAGCCTGGGTCAGATAAGGAGAGCAGGTGAGAATATCCGTTAGCCAAGCCAGGGTCAGATCAGGAGTCAGGCAGAGAAGACAGGTCCAGGAACAAGCCAAATTGGTAACAGCAGATCACAGTAGGAAGGGAACACAGACAAAGGTACTGGGGAGCCAGAGATTAACCAGCAATTTAAGGGAGTGATGGGCTTCCTTATAAAGGCCATCTAGCGCCAAACTGGGCTAATGCATGCGTAAACTATGCGCCAGTGCGCATGCGTGTTCTGGCTCATGTCCGTTTTTGCCAGCGTGCATTTATGCGGCCATGCAAGGTACTGGCAGGAATGCCAGGTCTTTGAGTACCTCTGCTGTGGACAGAGCCCTGACAGCATGGCAGCCAGGCAACTAGTATTTTAAGAAGGAGAAATCTGCAGTGGCAGCCTCCATGCTTTTCTTACAAAAGATCCCTTTAAAGTAAACACTTACCGGCCATTTTATTAGGTACACCTTGCTAGTGCCAAGATAATATCCCCCACACCATTACACCATCACCACCAGCCTGAATTATTGATACAAGGCAGAATGGATCCATGCTTTCATATTGTTTACAATAAATTCTGACCCTACTGTTGCCTTTCTATTATCTCAAGCCATCTCTCTGACATCAACAAGGCATTTCTGTCCAAACAACTGCCACTCACTGGATATTTCATATTTTCTCTTTTTCTCTGTAAACCCTAGAAATGGCTGTGTGTGAAAATCCCAGTAGATCAGCAGTTTTTGCAATGCTCAGACCAGCCCATCTGGTACCAACAACCATGCCACGTTTGAAATCACTTACATCCACTTTCTTCCCCATTCTGATGCTTAGTCTGAACTTCAGCAAGTCATCTTCACCACGTCTAGATGCCTAAATGCACTGAGTTGCTGCCATGTGATTGGCTGATTAGCAATTTGTGATACCAAGCAACTGAACAGGTGTACCTAATAAAGTGGCAGGTGAGTGTAACTAAACCCAAACTTGCTGTGTGTGCCCGTTAGGGAGATTAATCCTCTCTATATGTCCTGTTTACCATTATCATTGCATGTAAAAAAAAAATCCCAAATTTTTGGTTGTCCCCTGAAAAGTAGCAAAGGGGAAATCTTCCAATGGGGACACTAGTTTTGGTGGCCTTTTTCAGGGATTTCCTCTCACTTCTTGCTTGACTGTAGGACAGAAAGTGAAAGGAAATATCTGCAATGGGACAGGGTGACAAAAAAAACTTCTTGCAGAGGTTACAACCTTGCTCTATCCAAAATAAAAAAAAAAAGTTTGCCTATAGTTCTAATTGAAGTATCACTTTTTTTGCCATAGGCAATATCTGGTTATTCTAGACATATACGCCCACTATACTCTGTAGCTAAATAGTCAATGAACATATTATACTAAAAATTCTACACAAAGCTTTTTTTTTTGGCATTTGCAGATGGAACAGACAAAAAAGTGCCTCTTGCATAAACAGCATCCATTCCAAGCATGCAAACTATTAGACAGGTGTATCATTTCAAGCTACAGCGCTGCCAGCTGTATGAACTGACTACGTTTAATATTTAAAATCTGTCCAAGGCTGACTTTCTATTTTATTTCTCTGTAAAATATTTTATCTTTCCTTTTACATTAATACTATCCAGGAATGTTTCCATTATATCAATATCTCATAATAGAATAAGGGGGCATCACTGCAGAAGAAGGAGAATGCATTATGTATGTGGCACTAGAATATATCACATAGCTTTTACATGTCTTGCAATGGAAAAGCAATGCATATTAAATGGGAAATAATACTGAACAAAATTCACAATAAGATTTTCATTTTCCTTTACTGTGAAGTTTTATTTTGCTCACTTCCAACGGACAGATTTTTGTAAGAGTTTTTTTCATTCTGTAATAACATTGGCACATTCATCATGGAAAGCACAAATTTATTTTTTATTAATATAATGCCCGGACAAATATTTCAAAAGATGTACAAGAATGGAAGCAAACAATGTATCAGTAAATCCATATCTGTTGTGTGATGCAACCAGCATCTTCAGCAAATGAAAACTATTTTCTGGACAACAACAATTCAGGGACTGATCATGTAAAGATGAACCAGTTCAATTGTATTTTACAGTAGTTTTTACCTGAAAGTCTTTCAAAATTTTCAAGCAAACAATTAAAGCCCATCCAGTAAGGGCTAGAGCCTCTGTCAACTTTCTATTGTCCTTTTGACAGGTGTAAGAACAGTAAGTTAAAGTGTTACTAAACCCAATACTTACTGTGGAACCTAAGGGGTTAATAATTTGCATTGTGTAAAAATGTTGTTTGATCCTAACTTCTCTGATCCTCCCTTTCTTCCAGTGCCCCTCTATTATCTCCTGATAAGACATATCTATGTGGAGACACTCTGCACATGCTCATTTTGGTGTGTATTGCTAGAGAGGTTGGTTTTTTTTTCTTCGGAGAGTGCATGTGATCAGCACAGAGCCAATCAGCACTGTCCTGTTCTGCCTCCTCCTAGAGCAGAATGAAAACTCCTTTGACAAGCTTTAACCAGTACTCTGCTGAACACTGATAGAAGTCACATGACTGCTCCTACTGCTGATGAGAAAAGGTATTTAGCAGTTTATATTTACTATAAAAATATGATAACAACCTGCGCTAGAGCTAATGATTATATAACTGGTAAATAAGCAGCTAGCAAGAATGTTGGCCACAAACAATAAGATACAGAAAGTAGATGCAGCCCTAATTTACAAAAACCAATGATCTATGAAAAATAAAAACATATATAGAATGGCAATGATAATCATGCAAAAAAGTCCAAATATCCCAGTTGAAAGTCACAAAGTGCTAGAGGAAAAAAAAAAGCGCTTTGAAAAGGGGAGAATCCTTCTACCTTCCACACATGTAGCTTCTTACCAGAACAATATGACCACAAGAGCAAGCAGTCAGAAGTGCATAAGGTGTATAGGGATGGCTGGGAGTCACCAAAGAATCACTCCACCAATATCTTTCCACTGCAGGATGATCCACAATGCAAATAAAAAGGTAAAATGACAAAAGGGGAAGTAATCAGGCATTCTTAATTGCACCTCATGGGATATACCACAGCTCTGCTCTCATATTGTCATTCTGAATAGCCAGTGGCCTTGTGGATTTTTTTTTCCTGGCTCCACACTACCCATCTTTCCTTTTCTCATTTTTCCTTTCCTTATATTTACTAAAATAATTGCACTTCCATGTTCTGTGTACTGTGGGAGACCAGATATCGTGAATGCAGGGTCCTGGATTTAGTAACACTTCAAAATCTTCTCACTTACTTGGGTTTATTTCCTAAAGGTTGCTCACTTAGAGAAATGAATGTTCACTTTGCAGAGTGTATGTTAGTAAATAATGTGAATCTGGTCAGGTGCAATGCTTTGGTCAATCACCGCACATGATGACGTCACAAGGGGGTGGGTGTCATACTATTTAAGAACTGTCATTGCGGCACAGCTGTCAGACGGCCGGGAGCGGAGCATTTTTTTTCTTTTTCTGGGTTGGCAGTAGCGGTGGGCTTTGTGATTGATGTTGGATCTACTTTTGGGGGGCATTTTTAAAAATTAAATTTTTAATAAAGAACCTGTCAAAGACTGTCTACTGTCATTTGTACACTACACTTTTTGTTTGGGAATGGGTAGCAGTACCATGTACCTCATACTTATCCACATGGGGAGGCCAGGATCTGGGGGCTACCTTGTTAAAGGGCGCTTCCAGATTCCAACAAGCCGCCCGCAGACCCCCACAAGCCACCGGTTGTGGCGAAGAGGCCCTTGTCCCCATCAATATGGGGACATGGTGCGTTATGGGGGGAGGGGGGGACCTGCCCCAAAGCACCCCCCATGTCGAGGGCTTGTTATAGTTCAGGGGGGGCGCTCAGTTATCCCCCTCCTTTCCTGACCTGCCAGGCTGCATGCACGGATAAGGGTCTAGTATTGATTTTGGAGATGACCTCATGCCATTTTTTTTTAATTTTGGCATGGGGGTTCCCCACAAAATCCATACCAGACCCAAAGGGCTTGGTATAGATTGGGGGGGGGCCTCACATGTTTTTGTTTTAATATTTTAATTGCCGGACAACGCCGTAAATTCTTTTTACATTCAGCTGTCAGCGGGGAACCCCACTGACAGCTGAAACATTAAAGAATTTTAGTAGCTGTGCAGTATGATACTGAATAATCATATGCAGTGAAGTACTGCTTAGTGAATTGTCCCCTCTGTTCAAAGTTCGCAATAGAACTTTCATTATGTTTGAATGTTCGACCGTGAACCGAACAGGGGGGTGTTCGGCCAATCACTACCAACTGGATATTTAGATTGATATTAAATGAGCACTACATCCCAAGCTACTAGAATTTGTACAAAAAGAGAAAAAGAGTTGGGATTTTTTTTATGTGCTACGTATCTCTGAAGGTGCAAGCAAAGAAAAGCATGCATTTATTCATCAATTTTTTTTACAAGAGTAATAATTAAGAACAAAGATAAGAATTACAGTTCAAGTACTTGAGATGTTAATACATCATAAACACTTCTAATGGCCAGCCCATAAATATAAAATATCCAGATAAGTATTAATACAATAGTACTATATGTCAATATAAGAATAAATACAGTTACAGAGCTTATACAGCTGCGCTGGGTGTGGACATGGCCATGAGCTCTACAGTATGCATTTCATATCTAGCTTTGTCAAAAGAATAGAGGTGATCATATAATAATGTGATCAGGGTGTATCACTGTAGTCCAATAGGGGACCCAAACCACTCCATGTGGAACCATCGGATTGGCAGGAAGGGAGCACCCAATATTTAATACACAATAATCGTTAGAAAGGTATCACTACTGTGCCTCAAATGAGAACTCCAAGTAAATAATTCTGAAACAGCTGTATTTAAAAGTAGTCACCTTGGGTCCTGAGCGACAATCTTGCTGTGTAGTATAAAGGAGCATTCATGCATCCTCTGGTCTCATTTTTGCTTCAGAAATGTTGCTTCTGTGCAGGAACTTCCTGTAATAGAGACCAGTCACTGCTACTCTCCCTTCTTTGTGCAGAGTAACTGGTCTTGGATCCACTCCTTCTTTAGTTATCTGCAGGCAGCCTTTAGTGGGTGGAACTGCTGGGTCCCTTCTACAGTTCTGCTACCTGCACCTGCTATGCACAACACAATCATGGTTTCACTGCTACTTCTACATGGTAATATCTTAGTTTGATGCAACAAAGTGTATATACTGTATGTCCTCTCTGGCTACTAAGTAATATATTTAAATGTAGCTTTTTTAAATTTCTTTATTTGTGAACAAGATACAGGTGATTATATGACAGAAAAACATGAATACAGTTCCTCAGGTTCAACTGAGATACATGTGTAACAAATACTTACAGCCAATATAATGTTATTCATGTTTTTAAACTTAACCAAGGAATCAGAATAACATATATAATAGTAATTAGTGATGGGCTGAACATCCCCCTGTTCAGTTGGTCAAACATTCAAACCAATTCAACTGCGAACTTCGAACACAGCGGACAATTCACTAAGCGGTATCTTACCTCATCTGAGTATGCAGATGCCACACAGCTACTAAATTACTGCATGAATTATATTATTAAGTCATGCGGTATTTTAATAGTGAAAACATTCTTTAATGTTTCAGGTATAATCGGGGTTCCCTTCTGACAGCTGAATGTAAAAAGAAATGCCGGCATTGTCCAGCAATTAAACATTTTTTTAAAAAGCCACGTGCCCCCCCCCCATCCATACCAAGCCCTTCGGGTTTTGTATGGATTTTAAGGGAAATCCCCCTAAGCCTAAATTTTTTTTCAAATGGTGTGGAGGTCCCCCCAAAATCCATACGAGAGCCTTATCCAGGCATGTAGCCTGGCAGGTCTGAAAATGGGGGGGGAACGAGCGAGCACCCCCTCCCTCCTGAACTACCTAAAGCACCTTGTCCCCATGTTGATGGGGACAAGGGCCTCTTCCACACAGCCATGGCCAGTGGTTGTGAGGGTCTATGGGGGCTTATTTGAATCTGGAACCCCCTTTAGCAAGGTGGCCCCCAGATCCCCCCCCCCCGGGAATGAGTATGGGGTACATGGTACCACTACTCATTCGCAAAAATAAAGTGTAGTGTAAAACAATGACAGTAGACCAATAGACAGTCTTTGACATGTCCTTTATTAAAAACAAAAAAAAAAATGTCCTCCAAAGTAGATCCAACCACGATGCCCACCACCACCACGGACCCGAAAAAAGAAAAAAAACCTTCCGCTCTTAACACTGGCTCCCCACCTTCTGACAGCTGTGCCGGGATGACAGTTCTTAAATAGTGTGATGACATCACAAGGGGGTGGGATGAGACATCATCTGTGGTTAGGTGCATCGCTTTGGCCAATCACAATGCACTGTCAAGGCGCAGTGCGTTGTGGGGTGTGGCGGGTGAATAGCCTGCCAATTGCTCTTACTATTTGTGTGTTCGCCAAACACACGAACGGCCGATGTTCGAGTCAAACTTATGTTCAAATCCAACATCAAGCCCAATGCTAATAGTAATCTGTTACAATATAATATGTTGGAGGCCAAAATCTTGAGGAATGTTGGAGTCATGACCAACATATATGAAACCACACCCGCAAAGTCCCTGACTTTTAGATATTTAAAACTGGTAGGATAGAAGAAAAAGAAATAGGAATAATTAGACGAGAAAAGGTTCAAAGAGCTGAGCGAACACTGCTAAAGAAGAAGTCAAAGGATAGAGAGAAATAATATGAGAAAAAATTAAATATTTGCAGGAAAGGAATAGAAGAAGGACAGAGAGGATGAAAACAATGGGAGGGGGCAGTTGTAGGTTGGAAACAGAGGAGGAATATCAGGATCTGGATCTGAACCTGCAACCTCAGCTGTGTCTGGCAGTATCTTTTCTTGCTGAGTCACCTGAGATGCTAGACAATTCACTGATCTCTTAAGACAATCTTGCTTTGTCTTTTGTTTCCCATGAACCTTGAACTCTTTGTTCTTCCAATGAACTTTTTAAGCCATGCCTTTGCACTTCCTGTTTGCCAGATTATTTTGCTCTCTGCAAAAAATATTCAATACGTCTGCTGTCATACTTATCTTCGCTACCACTCATTACCGACCTTTCGCTTGTTCCTCGACTATGCTTCTGCTTGATCCCAACTAGCAACCACTTGTTACCAACTTTTTGGCTTGTTTATTGACTGCGGTTCTGCTTGATCCTTACCTGCTATATCTGCTACTGCACCCTGGCTTACTCGCCTCCCTGTACGGTGATCCTGAGGACCATGACCTGGTACTAACATGCAGCAGAACCCATCAGGAGCTCTAGTGAATACCAGTTAGTGCTTAGACCTGCACCTCAGCTGAGCCCGTGTCATCTGCCAGGGTGATCTGCTTGTATAGTTATCTTATTGGTTGTGGGAGTCTGTTTACTGCTGTAGCTACTGGTCTTCGACCCTGACCCCTGACTGTGACATGGAATGGAATAGGGGTAGAACAGTAAGAGAATTGGCTGTCCTCGAAGTCCCCCCAATGAAATATCTCCAATGATACCTGAGATGCTACCAACCATAACAGCTCTTCACACTATCTGATCATTAGAGGACCCACTCCAGCATGGATGAATAGAACCATCTTCCCTAACACATTGTCCAAAGGTGCCTGAAAATCCTGATATTTCATAGAGTAAGTGAAAGCCAACTAAGGGCACCATGTTGTCAGGGCTCCCAGGTATGACCAGAGGTGTGTGACTGAAGCAGGGAAACGCAGACCTCAGATATGTTATAAACAATATAATTTATTAACACTAACAGTACAAACATAAACGCAGTGCAATACTAAAACATAATACAGTGCAAACAAACCAAACCAAACCACCCACAGATAACAGTATATACAAGCAAGCGTCGTCAGGCAGGCCGGGTCAATATCAATTGGGCAGGTAGGTACAGGGGGAGCAAGCGGAGAATGGTCGGGGTCACAGGCCAGGTTCAGCCGGTAGCAAGCAGCATAGTACAGAGGGTCAGGCAGAGGGATGGTCCGGGTCACAAGCCAGGGATCAGAACAGGTAGCAAGCAGCGTAGTACAGAGGGTCAGACAGAGGGATGGTCAGGGTCACAAGCCAGGATCAGAGCAGGAGAAGTCAGCAAAGGAACAGAAACAGGATGCAGGACAGATACAGGGCCCAGGACAAACACAACACCAAGGCAGAGTCTGTGGGTCTGGCCATCCCTTAAATACCCCAGCATCATCAGTTCCAGGTGTTAGCTGGCTGAAAGGTTGAGTCTCTGATTGCTGGGAGCACCCGCTGGCCAGCCCTGGTACTGCAGATCAAAAGGCAGGTGAGTCCCACCATTGGCCAGTCCATTCCTAACACATGTATCCCTAAACTTGTCCTCCCTGTGGTACAAAGAGGCCATAATCTCTTACATCTGTCTTATAACATTAATTTTGGCAAACCATAATGCCATGGACAGAGTACCAGTTTACTTTCTTTTGGAAGGAGAGCAAGCCCTAGCAGCACTAAGGTAGGCAGTCAAGAAACACTTGTATTGGGAAAATGGGACCTGGTTAATGTTTAAATGAAATTTTTTGTGCCCAAAACAGTGTTTACTCTTTTAGTAAATCAACCCCACTGTCTGTCCAATTAATGTCAGACAAAACAGAAAATATGAAGAATCCCCGTAATAGTGATGTATGCAGTATTAAAAACAAAACTTCTCGAAAAGTGAAGAAGATTAAAACATCTATCAGGGTTTAATTGCTTTCTGTGTTCCCATAAAGGAGATGTGTTCTCACTTGCTGTCCAGGTGTCAAGCATAAAGAAAATGACCTCTATGTGGGCAAAGACAGCATTTCCAAGGTTCCAGAAAAAATCTATTTATTAGGGACACTAAAAGCATTTAAAGGGGTTTGGCTGGAGCTTTCGTTCTTATATCAGTCATGGTCAGCCTTGTAGATTTTAAAAGCAACACATATAGACATGAATGTATTGAAACAAAATAGGAGCTGACAGATGGAGCACATATTGCTAAGCATTGTCTGTGCTCTTCTTTAAGCAGCACCAATAATACTGAGTATACTTTATGTTTTGTGTGCAAAGCAAGAGTAGCTTACGGGTAGGTCAAATTTGAAGCAAGTAACCCCAAGTCATATTTAGACATTAAACTATACTAGGCACACCTGAATGCTGATGCCTTTCCCCCGTGACATGCAATTATCTATCGCCCAGTTAGAATGTTTTTTAAAACACATTGCTATGTAAAAAAAAAAAAAAAATTGCAATATTAACCTTCTCTCTGATGATGCCCCATACATACTCACAGTGCTGTGATCATCCAGCACCAGTACTCTTCTAAATGAAATGATGGCCAGTGTCATTAAACCAACCTCCTGGGAGTCCAGAGCATAAGAATCCCACCCAAGCAACTTAGAATTGACAATTGGAAGCAGTTTGTGGTCTACTTTTCAACTGTGTAAACCACCAAAGAAAAGAAAGGCAAGGCATTTTTAAGTTTCCTGAACTATAAGAAGTGCCATGGCTGCACAAGCTGTGCATGCACAACTCATCATATACTAAAAAACAAAACCTTGACAGGCAGGCATCATTATTCAGTAGCCTACTGGGCACTTTTACCCCATTCCTGCCCAGGCCAATTTTCAGCTTTCAGTGCTGTCACATTTTGAATGACAATTTCACAGCCATGCAACACTGTACCCATAATTATTTATTTATTTCAGGTACTTATATAGCACCGTCAATTTATGCAGCACTTTACATATATATTGTACATTCACATCAGTCCCTAACCCTCAAGGGGTGTACAATCTAAGGTCCCTAGCTCACATTCATACATACACATACTAGGGACCATTTAGACAGGATACAATTAACCTACCAGCATGTCTTTGGAGTGTGGGAGGAAACTGGGGCACCTGGAGGAAACCCACACAGGCACAAGGAGAACATGCAAACTCCAGGCAGGTGGTGCTGTGGTTGGGATTCGAACCAACGACCCTAGTACTGCCAGGCAGAAGTGCTAACCACTAAGCAACTGTGCCACCCCTACATATGAAATTTTTATAACTTTTTTTCACACAAATAGAGCTTTCTTTTGGTGGTATTTAGTCACCGCTGGGTGTTTTTTTTTTCTGCACTATAAACGGAAAAAAAAGCAAAAATTAAAAAAAAAAGTTTCCTTTGTTTCTATTATAAAATTTTGCAAACAAGTAATTTTTATCCTTCACTAATTTGCATTGATGAGGCTGCACTGATAGGCAGCACTGATGGGCACTGATGAGGTAACACTGATAGGCAGCAGTAATGGGCATTGATAGGCTACACTGATGAGGCGGCACTGGTGGGCATTGATGAGGAGGCACTGCTGATGCTGCACTGATGGGCACTGATAGGCGGCACTAAAGGGTACTAAAAGGTAGCACTGAAGGGCACTGACTGGTGGCACTGACTGGCAGCACTGCTGGGCAGCACTGTTGGGAACTGAGCTGCACTGAATCAGTGCCCTGATTATCAGTGCAGATGTCTGCTTTGACAATTGCCAGTTACCGGCAGTACTTTCCTTACGCTGTGACAGCGTAAGGAACGTACTGCTGATAACCGGATAATGGGCAAGTGTATTTACATAGTGGTCAGCTGTGATTGGATACAGTTGAACCAGGGGCGGACTGACAACTCATGGGGCTCCCGGGCAATAGGGGATCATGGGGCCGCTGTGTCCTTGCCCAAACTCAAAAAAGCCTATGAAAAAGGTACCAGGGGCATCTCATGGGGCCCCCTACTGACCCCGGGCCCTCGGGCAGTGCCCGAGTTTCCAAATGGTCAGTCCACCCCTGAGTTGAACACATGGTGAAAGGCCGCTGTGATTGGCCTTTTACCATGTCATGTGATCAGCTGTGTCCAAAGGACATTGCGATCACAGACGGTGCCTGGTGCACGCCACTGGGGGCGAGCAGAGAACGAGTTCTGGGAGGACATCATATGACACCCTTCCAGAACTGGACTACCATGCTGTAGCCATCATTTGGCTATAGCGTAGTAGTAAAGTGGTTAATGAAAGAAGATATATACAGATTCTCTGCTGTCATAAAATGCCTACCTATCAGTGGTTTTCTTTTTTATTAATTTAGTTCTGCTTTGAAATTTATTGCCCCCTCTAACCCTTTTAACCTAGGCACTGAACCACACGTTCTATAATAGTAAATGCCACCTTGAAGTATTATAGAGGTCATAAATATATATACAGTATATATATATATATACACACAGATGACACCAAGCTGTACAGTGGAATAACGTCCTTACAGGATGTCTTCAACTTACAAGCCAACCTCAATGCACTGTTTAATTGGGCAACTATGTAGCAAATGAGGTTTAATGTTTATAAATGTAAGATTATGCACTTGGGGGCTAAGAATATGCATGTATCATACATACTAGGGGGAGTACAACTGGGGGAATCAATAGTGGAGAAGGATCTGGGGGTTCTAGTAGATCACAAGCTTAATAATGACATGCAATGCCAAGCTGCGGCTTCTAAACTGAGCAAAATCCTCTCTTGTATTAAAAGAGGTATAGACTCCAGAGAGAGATATCATATTACCCCTGTACAAATCATTAGTAATACCTCATCTAGAATTTGCAGTTCCGTTTTGGGCACCAATTCACAAAAAGAAGATTGGGGAACTTGAGAACTTGAGTACAGAGAAGGGCAACCAAACTGATAAGAGGCATGGAGGAGCTCAGCTATGAGGAAAGATTAGAGGAACTGAATTTATTCTCTCTTGAGAAGAAGAGATTAAGGGGGGAATATGATCAAAATGTATAAATACATCCGTGGTTCATATAGTGAACTCGGTGTAGAGTTATTCACCCTGAGGTCATCACAGAGGACAAGGGGGGCACTCTTTAGGTCTGGAGGAAAAGAAATGTAATCTCCAAACACGTAAAGGTTTCTTCACAGTGAGAGCTGTGAAAATGTGGAATAGACTCCCTCAAGAGTTGGTTCTGGCCAGACCAGTGGATTGCTTCAAAAAAGGCCTGGATTCTTTCTTAGACACACAGAATGTAACTGGATACTAACATTTATAGGTAAAGTTGATCCAGGGAATATCCAATTGCCTCTCGGGGGATAAGGAAGGAATTTTTTTCCCAGCAGGAGCAAATTGGATCATGCTTTGCCAAGACAAATACTGTACATGTGTGTACTTTGATGCACGCATGAGCATGTGTAGGCGCATTCCTGTCCTTAAAAGTCCTGGTAAACTCCTATGCTCACGGGTTTGTTCATGTTCCTGCACATGTGCACAAAAATGAGTACTTGCTACACAAGGCTTCTGATATAAAAACTCTACACCAAGATACAAGTCAGGTTTTAGGCATCCTCTGCAACAAAAAATACATTTTTGATGTGATACCTCTTAAGGGTTATCACCTCTTCTTGTCCCAAAATTATGTTCATTCTATACAGAAGGATTTTCAGAATTTGGACCAGGATCTTCAACAGGGTGAACTGTTAAATTTTCAGAGGTGTTCCCTGTGCACAACAAGAGAAAGTACTTTGTATAGTAGAGTTCAATGTTTATTTAGGGATTGGTGCAAAGCTGAAGGATTTGGTCATGTTAGTCATGATACTATCAGGTGGTCTGAGCTGTACAAAAGAGATGATCTGCATCCTTCATACAAGGACACTGAATTTCTTAGTATGGAATTTAGGAGGTTTTTGGACATGCATTTAAACTGAGAAATGGGGGCATGTAATTGATGAGCAGCGTTTCTGTCCTCAGCAGGTTGAAACAAATGTGAGGGTTTGTGTTGCTAAGGACTGAGCTGATAGGGCGGTCACTTCAGTTACAGTTTCTGGTGGTTAAAAATAAAGCAGTAGATAGCAGTGTTTGTCATGTTATGTGCACTAATACACGTACTTTAGACAACAAGGTTTGTGAGCTGACAGCTCTTATGTCTAGGGACAACTTGGACCTTGTTGCAATTACAGAGACGTGGTTCAAGGATTCAAATGACTGCAAATAACTATACCAGGGTATACACTAATCAGGGTCTGCATTTCAATCAGAGAGGTATCTTCCCTTAGAATCGGTGTAGTATACAGACCACCAGAGCAGACTGAAGATTATAATAACTTGTTGATTGAAGAGATAACTCAAGTGGCAATGAAGGGAGAGGTTTTGATTATGGGTAACTTCAACATGCCTGATATTAACTGGAATTCTCAAACTGTTGTTACAAGCAGGATCATGGATGTATTGGAAGCACTGAATGGGGTTTCTCTAAAACAGTTAGTAAAAAGCCCAACCCAAGGTGATCATATTCTAGACCTAGTACTAACAAATAAGGATTGGCTGTCTGATGCTGAGGTGGGAGAAAATTTGGGTGCTAGTAATCACCAACTGAAAAATCATATACAAAAACAAGCTTAGGATTTCAAAAGGACATTTTGCAGAAATTAGTAAATTTCTAAAAAAATGAATTGAAAGGTTGGAGTAAAACTACTGGAACAAGTAATCAGTGGGCACTGTTACAGTCTACCATCCTGGAAGCAACTAGATTAGAAGTCAGGCAAGTTAGTAAACAGAATAAAAAACCACTATGGTTCACTAAAGAAGTAAGTAGGATAGTAAAGGAGAAAAAAATCAGCATATAGAAGATTCAAGGAAACAGGAAGGTTAGCTGACAAAGAACAGTATAAAAAAGACAAAAAGGAGGCCAAACACATTATCAGTGTTGCCAAAGCACAGAAAGAGAAGGAAATCACTAAATATATTAAGAAAGCAGATAAAACATTTTCTAGGTACATTAGTGATAGAAAGAAAAAATACAATGGGATCACTAAAATGAAAACTGGTCACAACACTTATGTTGAGGGAGACCTGGATGTAGCAAACCACTTAAACAATTACTTCGGTTCAGTCTTCTCAGAAATAAATTGTACTAACAATAACAAGTTGGGAAATCATATGGGCTCTAGTAATGAAGGTTCCTTTTTAGGATTTATGGAGACAGGGGTAGCAAAGGAACTGGCTTGGTTAAAGCTTAAGTTGGGGAATCATATGGGCTCTAGTAATGATGGTTCCTTTTTAGGATTTATGGAGACAGGGGTAGCAAAGGAACTGGCTCGGTTAAAGCTTAAGTTGGGGAATCATATGGGCTCTAGTAATGATGGTTCCTTTTTAGGATTTATGGAGACGGGTAGCAAAGGAACTGGCACGGTTAAAGCTTAAGTTGGGGAATCATATGGGCTCTAGTAATGATGGTTCTTTTTTAGGATTTATGGAGACAGGGGTAGCAAAGGAACTGGCTCGGTTAAAGCTTAATAAAGCAATGGGCCTTGATAGTATTCATCCCAGAGTTGTACAAGAACTTTGCAGTATAGTTGTTGGACCAGTAATGGGTTTTTTTAATCAATCAATCTCTTCTAACAAAAGTTCCCCATGACTGGCAGACAGCTACTATTGTACCTATCCACAAAAAGAGCTGCAAGGTAGAAGCTGGCAATTATTATAGTTCAGTGAGTTTAACATCCGTTGTAGCCAACTCAAGTCACTCCTGAAAAGAATGATCATTGATCA